>NW_028227260.1:4072500-4442500 GCF_978045245.1 Mus caroli
AAAATGAATTTTCTCCTCTCTCAGCAGGTGTCAATTGAAAACAGCTTTCTGGTTAAAGGTAGGATCTTGTACCAATTTCTACTTCAGGCTGGAATTTGATCTGGCTAGAATTTGCACAGGACTTATGCATGCTGGCATAGTCTTTGTGAATTGAGATGTGCCTATGTCCTGTTGTGTCTGGAAAACATCTCTGACTCTTAAAATCTTTCTATCTCTTCTTCCTCATAGATCCCTGAGCCTTGAGGGGAAGAGTTTGGTAAAGACACCCCATTTAGAACTGAGTGCTCCAAAGCCTCTCGTTATCTGCACATTGCCCAGTTGTGGGTCTCTGTGTTAGTTCCCATCTATTACAAGGAGAAGCTTCTTTGATGATGTCTGCACAAGGCACAGATCTATAACAATATCATACCAGGAGTCATCTTATTTCTGTTTCTTTGGTAGAGTAATAGAAATAGGTTGCCCTATTGGACCTGTTAACTATATGGTCTCAGGTTCTTGGCCTCATTAGCAATATCATGTATGGATTCTATATAATGAAGTTAAATACAATTTTTTAAAAGTGGTTGGTTACTCCTGTAGCATTTGTTCCAACATTGTACCAGTATGTCTTGTAGGCAGGTCACTATTTTAGGTAACAGGCTCATATCTAGGAGAGATTGATGATTAACTAATATTTGGTAACATGTACAGCATCTTCCAGCATTGTGAATACTAGTCAGTAGGGGATGAAGTTCCTAGTTGATAACTCAGTTCTTCTATGCTCAATGACATAATTAAGTGGTTTCCTCAGCAATAGGGACTTGTGGTCAAGTAAGTAATAGCCTTGACAGTAGTGTGTGATGCTTGGGCACTGGAAGAAGTCTATAAAACATTCTCAACAAATAACTCAACAATATGTGACTCCTTTTTGGCACTTATGTTTTACTTGGTAGCACATGCTACCTATTTGAGCCAGTACCCCCCCCCATTATAGTGGTAGCAAAACTGATTTGTGCTAACAAAAGCTAACAATTTATTGTTATTGTCATCTAAGTAGTGATTCAGAGGGATATATGGGGAATTTTTTTTGTTGCTGCTGTTGTTTGGTAAGTGGGATCATACAATTTTTATATCTTCTCTGTGGTCCACTATAAGATTCCTCTCAATTGTATGCATAACTGGCTGATAGATGAAAGAAACAAACAGCTATCCATATTTACTATTAATCATGAAAGTAAAATTTGTTTGTTACAGAAGTGACAGAAAGTTAGAAAAGTAAAGAATAGTGGTTTGAATAAGACTAACACACAATAGGCTTATATATTTGAATACTTGGTCTTCAGTTTATGAAACTGTTTGGGAGTAATTAGCTGTGACACTGTTTCACTGGGGGTGGGCTTTGGGGTTTCAAATGTCCATTCTTTTCCCAGTTTGCTCCTACTACACTCACAGTTAGTTCTCTCTGCATCTTGCTTATGGGTCAAGATGTGCACTCTCAGCTACTTCTTCAGCACCATGCCTGCCTGTCCCCATGCCCCACACCATGAGAGTTATAGATTAACCCTCTGGAACTGGAAGCAACCCCCAAATGAAATGCTTTCTTTTACAAGTGCCTTCATCATAGTGTCTCTTCACAACAACAGAAAAAGAGCTAAGACACAAAGGAATGAAGAAAACACTTACCAAATATTCCATTGCCCCAGAATAATCAATGACAGTGTATTCTCACATTTCTTTTCAAATGGATTTTTTATTAGTGTATTTAATTAGCACATAAAGTATTGGGTTTCATTTTGGCAGTTTTGTACATTTTCTTTTAATTCATTCCCTTCCTCACTACCCATCCATGTGCCCCCATAGTACTATGTTAGTTCCTTTCTTTTCACAGACATCCCTGTTTCTGCTTTCATGTCACACAGATGCTATCATCCATCTTATTCATATTTGTTGAGATTTCAAAGTTAATTACACTCAAACAATCAATACAATTTTTCTGCTCTTTTAATGCTTGATTCTATATATTTTCATGTCACTGTTTTATTTGCTTAATGCATATTTTATAAAGATTATTGTTTGTTCCATTAATGAATGTTCCACATTTTGCTTCATCATGAACCTGTACTGAAAGTTAAAGTTTCTTGCACAGTTTTGCTCTTATATGAAATCTTGGACGATATATGTCTGTGTGCACTGCTGTATGTTCTGGAGAACAAGAAATAAATTACTTGAGACAGCATTAGATCAAACTTCTCTAATCTATTTTTTTTATAATGCTTCTGCTTGCTTGTGCCTGTATATAGAAGTATGTGTGTTTTCAAGTGACTACTGTTAAGGGTTTTATACCTCAACTCAGAGAAATCATTTGCCAAAACATTTTTAGATGTACTTTTTTGTTGTTGTTGTTGTTGGGTTTTGTTTTTGTTTTTTGTTTTGTTTTGTTTTTTGTTTTTTTGAGACAGGGTTTCTCTGTGTAGCCCTGGCTGTCCTGGAACTCACTTTGTAGACCAGGCTGGCCTCGAACTCAGAAATTCACCTGCCTCTGTCTCCTGAGTGCTGGGATTAAAGGCGTGCGCCACCACGCCCGGCAGATGTACTTATTTTATGTGTATGCATATTTTGCCTGTATGTATGTATGGGCATCCTGTGCATGTCTGGTGCTCAGGGAAGTCAGAAGAGGCTGAGCTGCAGTTATGGATGGTTGTAAGCCATCATGTCAGTGTTGGGAAGTAAACGTGGGTCCTCTGCGTGAGCATCAAGTGCTCTTAGCCTCTCTCCAATAACTGTAAGAAAAAATTTTACATCCTTGTGGCCATTACATTTCTTATGTCATTGCTAATTTATAATGAAAATTTATTACCCTGTCGAAGCCCTTATTTCTTGCACTACCAACACAAGTCTAATTCATAAATTGGAGAATTATTTTCTTTCTTTTTAAATAATTCTAAGGAGGATTTATGATGATATTCATAGCCTGATCAAGCAAACTGATCAATAGTCTGACTGGGAAGCTCAAGATAATGCCTGTTCATGAACTGTTTATGGATTAAATACCATAATCAGAATACACAAACACAGACACACACACAGTGACTTGGAGAACTAGATTTCCCTTTGGCCATTTACACTAACATAACCAAAATCACTCCTAAAGAATGACATGTCTAGAGGAATGTTGTATGGCCACCAGCATAGCATGGCACGACAGCTCCCCAGATCTATAACCACACAAAGTGAAGACTACTATGAGAATCACTGTAGATTTAAAAAATCACAAAGAAACAAATTGTGATAAATAAATTCAAATCCCTTATTGCTAGCCTTCTGCAGCCCTTCTTACAGGAGATACACAGCACGTAGCAACAGGCTAGTATGTCTCAGTGTGATCAAAGCCCTGTGTAATAAGGAAGAAAATAAGCTGTGGCTATCAGTGGATGAAAATTCTCAATTGTTTTCATATTATAATGAAAGATTGGATTTGGGTCTTCTGTAAAATGTGTAAAACAGATGCAGAGGGCACCTTTCTATTATAGCAATGATATAGGAAAAGTACCTATTCTTGGTATGGTGGAAGATCTTATTTTTGTCTTTTTAAAAGTGTTAACTACTTACTTATATACTCAACCTCTTTTCAGGCTGCAGATTTCATGTTTGGTAACCATGTGCAAATAGGAGAGATGAGGAGGGTGTGAGGAGGGGGAATTTCTCATTCTTCTTTGTTTCTTATGTTGCTCATTGACCCCTGTGATCATTCTTCAGTGAGGACCGGAGTAAGTGAAAGCTTCTGGAAAAAAACAAAAAGCCCAAGCCCTGCCTAAATGGCTGGCAGCTGGGTTGCTATCCACAATAACAACATAATGTAATCAGATGTAAATGCCTGGAGGATGAGGAATTGTCTGTTCTGTTCTCTGCTGTAGCCAAAGCAACTAAAGCAATACCAAGGTCAATACATATTTGCTAAATGAATTTATGTATGTGTGTGTGTGTGTGTGTGTGTGTGTGTGTGTGTGTGTGTGTGTGTTGGTCTAACTGAACTGTTTTCTGTAGGAGAGATGTAGAAGGCAAGGGGACAGACATCATTTCTTGACATTTTGCTCATTATTGATGATACTTTCTCCCAGTAAATTGGGTAATTATCAGAATCATACTTTTGATTTGACTACTTTCCGGAACTAAATGGTAAGGAGACAGACATTTCTTGATGTTTCTCTAATTATTGAGGAAACTTTCTCCCAGTAAATTGGGTAATTATCAGAATCATACATTTGATTTGACTACTTTTGAAAACTAATCTTTTTTTGAAAATTAAACTTAATTTTATTTTCTGTGTAGATGAGTGTTTTTCTTCCATGTATGTCTTTGCACAACTTGTGTGTCTGGTGCTTGAAGAGGCCAGAAGAGGGCATCAGAATCCTGTGAGCAGGAGTTACAGATTATTGTGAGCTGCCATGTGGCTGCTGGAAATCAAACTCTGGTCTTCTGGAAGAGTAGCCTTAACCACTTAAGTCAAGTCATTCCTCTAGCTTTGAACATTATATATATATATATAGATAGATATAGATATAGATATAGATAGATATAGATATATGTGTGTGTGTGTGTGTGTGTGTGTGTGTGTACAAATAGATTAAACAAATGTCAATTATTGAATGTAATTTTCCCAAATTTAAGTGTTCAGGGAAGTTGCATTCAACATTTACCTGGATTGTGATTTGCTATCTAAAAAGACAATAAATATGAGCTCATATTTTTACTGACTTTACATACTAAAATTAATGTTCAACATAGCATAAGTACCTTTATTAATACTCCCTAATGGGTATCTAAACTTTAAATATTACTACATCATTACATAATATATGCTTTTGTGTACATTAATACCTATGGTAAAGTTGAGTTCATAAACTAGGAACTGGAAGAGATTAACAACATCCAATAGTAAAATAGGCTGATTTTTAACACTATACTATAATAAAATCTATGTGGATATGAGCTTACTCATGCACTAACACACTAAAAATAACTTAATAAGCCATTGTCAATTAAAATAAGTGTCTACTGAATCTAAGAATTGTGATAGCATTTCAGTCAATGTGACACCCCAGATAGTGAGTGGCTAAATGACTAAAGGGGTTGTAGCCCATAAATGGTAGATACATTGCATGCATTCAATGGATAAAGTGAGATAGTATGTAATTTTCTTATACTACTCAGAACAGTGTTTGATTCTTTTTTTTTTTTGCCTTTAACTCCTTTTTTTAATTTTTAATATTTTTTATTACATATTTTCCTCAATTACATTTCCAATGCTATCCCAAAAGTCCCCCATAGCACCCCCCACTTCCCTACCCACCAATTCCCATTCTTTTGGCCCTGGCATTCCCCTATATTGGGGCATATAAAGTTTGCAAGTCCAATGGGACTCTCTTTCCATTGATGGCCGACTAGGCCATCTTTAGATACATATGCAGATAGAGACAAGAGCTCCGGGGTACTGGTTAGTTCATCATGTTGTTCCAACTATAGGGTTGCAGATCCCTTTAGCTCCTTGGGTACTTTCTCTAGCTTCTCCATTGGGAGCCCTGTGATACGTCCAATAGCTGACTGTGAGCATCCACTCCTGTGTTTGCTAGGCCCCTGCATAGCCTCACAAGAGACAGCTATATTTGGGTCCTTTCAGCAAAATCTTGCTAGTGTATGCAATGGTGTCCGCGTTTAGAAGTTGATTATGGGATGGATCCCTGGATACGGTAGTCTCTAGATGGTCCATCCTTTCATCACAGCTCCAAACTTTGTCTCTGTAATTCCTTCCATGGGTGTTTTGTTCCCAATTCTAAGAAGGGGCACAGTGTCCACATTTTGGTCTTCATTCTTCTTGAGTTTCATGCGTTTAGCAGATTGTATCTTATATCCTGGGTATCCTAAGTTTTGGGCTAATATCCACTTATCAGTGAATACATATTGTGTGAGTTCCTTTGTGATTGTGTTACCTCACTCAAGATGATGCCCTCCAGGTCCATCCATTTGGCTAGGAATTTCATAAATTCATTCTTTTTAATAGCTGAGTAGTACTCCATTGTGTAAATGTACCATAATTTCTGTATCCATTCCTCTGTTGAGGGACATCTGGGTTCTTTCCAGCTTCTGGCTATTATAAATAGGGCTGCTATGAACATAGTGGAGCATGTGTCCTTCTTACCGGTTGGGACATCTTCTGGATATATGCCCAGGAGAGGTATTGCTGGATCCTCCGGTAGTACTATGTCCAATTTTCTGAGGAACCGCCAGACTGATTTCCAGAGTGGTTGTACAAGCTTGCAATCCCACCAACAATGGAAGAGTGTTCCTCTTTCTCCACATCCTCACCAGCATCTGCTGTCACCTGAATTTTTGATCTTAGCCATTCTGACTGGTGTGAGGTGGAATCTCAGGGTTGTTTTGATTTGCATTTCCCTGATGATTAAGGATGTTGAACATTTTTTCAGGTGCTTCTCTGCCGTTCGGTATTCCTCAGGTGAGAATTCTTTGTTCAGTTCTGAGCCCCAATTTTTAATGGGTTTATTTGACTTTCTGGAGTCCACCTTCTTGAGTTCTTTATATATATTGGATATTAGTCCCTTATCTGATTTAGGATAGGTAAAGATCCTTTCCGATTTTGTTGGTGTTTTTTTGGTCTTATTGATGGTGTCTTTTGCCTTGCAGAAGCTTTGCAGTTTCATGAGGTCCCACTTGTCAATTCTCGATCTTACAGCACAAGCCATTGCTGTTCTATTCAAGAATTTTTCCCCTGTGCCCATATCTTCAAGGCTTTTCCCCACTTTCTTCTCTGTAAGTTTCAGTGTCTCTGGTTTTATGTGAAGTTCCTTGATCCACTTAGACTTGACCTTAGTACAAGGAGATAGGAATGGATCGATTCGCATTCTTCTACATGTTAACAACCAGTTGTGCCAGCACCATTTGTTGAAAATGCTGTCTTTCTTCCACTGGATGTTTTTAGCTCCCTTGTTGAAGATCAAGTGACCGTAGGTGTGTGGGTTCATTTCTGGGTCTTCAATTCTATTCCATTGGTCTATTTGTCTGTCACTATACCAGTACCACGCAGTTTTTTTATCACAATTGCTCTGTAGTAAAACTTTAGGTCCTGCATGGTGATTCCACCAGAGGTTCTTTTATCCTTGAGAAGAATTTTTGCTATCCTAGGTTTTTTGTTATTCCAGATGAATTTGCAGATTGCACTTTCTAATTCGTTGAAGAATTGAGTTGGAATTTTGATGGGGATTGCATTGAATCTGTAGATTGCTTTTGGCAAGATAGCCATTTTTACAATGTTGATCCTGCCAATCCATGAGCATGGGAGATCTTTCCATCTTCTGAGATCTTCTATAATTTCTTTCTTCAGAGACTTGAAGTTTTTATTATACAGATCTTTCACTTCCTTAGTTAGAGTCACGCCAAGATATTATATATTATTTGTGACTATTGAGAGGGGTGTTGTTTCCCTAATTTCTTTCTCAGCCTGTTTATTCTTTGTGTAGAGAAAGGCCATTGATTTGTTTGAGTTAATTTTATATCCAGCTACTTCACCGAAGCTGTTTATCAGGTTTAGGAGTTCTCTGGTGGAATTTTTAGGGTCACTTATATATACTCTCATTTCATCTGCAAAAAGTGATATTTTGACTTCATCTTTTCCAATTTGTATCCCTTTGATCTCCTTTTGTTGTCGAATTGCTCTGGCTAGGACTTCAAGTACAATGTTGAATAGGTATGGAAAAAGTGGACAGCCTTGTCTAGTCCCTGATTTTAGAGGGATTGCTTCAAGCTTCTCACCATTTACTTTGATGTTGGCTACTGGTTTGCTGTAGATTGCTTTTATCATGTTTAGGTATGGGCCTTGAATTCCTGATCTTTCCAAGACTTTTATCATGAATGGGTGTTGGATCTTGTCAAATGCTTTTTCCGCATGTAACGAGATGACCATGTGGTTTTTGTCTTTGAGTTTGTTTATATACTGGATTACGTTGATGGATTTCCATATATTGAACCATCCCTGCATCCCTGGGATGAAACCTACTTGGTCAGGATGGATGATTGTTTTGATGTGTTCTTGGATTCGGTTAGCAAGAACTTTATTGAGGATTTTTGCATCAATATTCATAAGGGATATTGGTCTGAAGTTTTCTATCTTTGTTGGGTCTTTTTGTGGTTTAGGTATCAGAGTACTTGTGGCTTCATAGAATGAGTTGGGTAGAGTACCTTCTGTTTTTATTTTGTGGAATAGTTTGTGAAGAACTGGGATTAGTTCTTCTTTGAAGGTTTGATAGAACTCTGCACTAAACCCATCTGGTCCTGGGCTTTTCTTGGTTGGGAGACTATTAATGACTGCTTCTATTTCTTTGGGGGATATAGGGCTGTTTAGATCATTAACCTGATCTTGATTCAACTTTGGTACCTGGTATCTGTCTAGGAACTTCTCCATTTCATCCAGGTTCTCCAGTTTTGTTGAGTATAGCCTTTGGTAGAAGGATCTGATGGTGTTTTGGATGTCTTCTTAATCTGTTGTTATGTCTCCTTTCTCATTTCTGATTTTATTAATTAGGATGCTTTCCCTGTGCCCTCTAGTGAGTCTGGCTAAGTGTTTATCTATCTTGTTGATTTTCTCAAAGAACCAGCTCCTTGATTGGTTGATTCTTTGAATAGTTCTTCTTGTTTCCACTTGGTTGATTTCGCCCCTGAGTTTGATTATTTCCTGCCGTCTACTCCTCTTGGGTGAGTTTGTTTCCTTTTGTTCTAGTGCTTTTAAGTGTGTTGTCAAGTTGCTAATGTGTGCTCTCTCTAGGTTCTTTTTGGAGGCACTCAGAGCTATGAGTTTTCCTCTTAGAAATGCTTTCAGTGTGTCCCATAAGTTTGGGTATGTTGTGGCTTCATTTTCATTGAACTCTAAAAAGTCCTTAATTTCTTTCTTTATTCCTTCCTTGACCAAGGTATCATTGAGAAGAGTGTTGTTCAGTTTCCACGTGAATGTTGGCTTTCTATTATTTATTTTGTTATTGAAGATCAGCCTTAGTCCATGGTGATCTGATAGGATGCATGGGACAATTTCAATATTTTTGTATCTGTTAAGGCCCGTTTTTGTGACCAATTATGTGGTCAATTTTGGAGAAGGTACCATGAGGTGCTGAGAAGAAGGTATATCCTTTTGTTTTAGGATAGAATGTTCTGTAGATATCTGCCAGATCCATTTGATTCATAACTTCTGTTAGTTACACTGTGTCCCTGTTTAGTTTCTGTTTCCATGATCTGTCCATTGGTGAAAGTGGTGTGTTGAAGTCTCCCACTATTATTGTATGAGGTGCAATGTGTGCTTTGGGATTTACTAAAGTTTCTTTAATGAATGTGGCTGCCTTTGTATTTGGAGCATAGATATTCAGGATTGATATTTCCTCTTGGAGGATTTTACCTTTGATGAGTATGAAGTGTCCCTCCCTGTCTTTTTTAATGACTTTGGGTTGGAAGTCAATCTTATCAGATATTAGAATGGCTACTCCAGCTTGTTTCTTCATACCATTTGCTTGGAAAATTGTTTTCCAGCCTTTCATTCTGAGGTAGTGTCTATCTTTTTCTCTGAGATGAGTTTCCTGTAAGCAGCAAAATGTTGGGTCTTGTTTGTGTAGCCAGTTTGTTAGTCTATGTCTTTTTATTGGGGAGTTGAGTCCATTGATATTAAGAGATATTAAGGAAAAGTAATTGTTCCTTCCTGTTATTTTTGTTGTTAAAGTTGGCATTCTGTTCTTGTGGCTGTCTTCTTTTAGGTTTGTTGAGGAATTACCTTCTTGTTTTTTCTAGGGCGTGGTTCCCATCCTTGTATTGTTTTTTTTCTGTTATTATCCTTTGAAGGGCTGGATTCATGGAAAGATAATGTGTGAATTTGGTTTTGTCTTGGAATACTTTGGTTTCTCCATCTATGTTAATTGAGAGTTTGGCTGGGTATAATAGCCTGGGCTGGAATTTGTGTTCTTTTAGTGTCTGTATAACATCTGTCCAGGATCTTCTGGCTTTCATAGTCTCTGGTGAAAAATCTGGTGTAATTCTTATAGGCTTGCCTTTATATGTTACTTGGCCTTTTTCTCTTACTGCTTTTAGTATTCTATCTTTATTTAGTGCTTTTGTTGTTCTGATTATTATGTGTCGGGAGGTATTTCTTTTCTGGTCCAGTCTATTTGGAGTTCTGTAGGCTTCTTGTATGTTCATGGGCATCTCTTTCTTTAGATTTGGGAAGTTTTCTTCTATAATTTTGTTGAAGATGTTTGCTGTTCCTTTGAGTTGAAAATCTTCATTCTCATCCACTCCTATTATCCGTAGGTTTGGTCTTCTCATTGTGTCCTGTATTTCTTGGATGTTTTGAGTTAGGATCTTTTTGCGTTTTACATTTTCCTTGATTGTTGTGCCGATGTTCTCTATGGAATCTTCTGCACCTGAGATTCTCTCTTCCATCTCTTGTATTCTGTTGCTGATGCTCGTATATATGGTTCCAGATTTCTTTCCTAGGGTTTCTATCTCCAGTGTTGCCTCATTTTGGGTTTTCTTTATTGTGTCTACTTCCCTTTTTAGGTCTAGTATGGTTTTGTTCATTTCCATCATCTGTTTGGATGTGTTTTTCTGTTTTTCTTTAAGGACTTCTACCTGTTTGATTGTGTTATCCTGTTTTTCTTTAAGGATTTGTAACTCTTTAGCAGTGTTCTCCTGCAATTCTTTAAGGGATTTTTGTGCTTCCTCTTTAATGTCTTCTACCTGTTTACCAGTGTTCCTTTGTATTTCTTTAAGTTTGTTATTAAAGTCCTTCTTGATGTCCTCTACCATCATCATGAGATATGCTTTTAGATCCGTGTCTAACTTTTCTGGTGTGTTGGGGTGCCCTGGACTGGGCGAAGTGGGAGTGCTGGGTTCTGATGATGGTGAGTGGTCTTGGTTTCTGTTAGTAAGATTATTACGTTTACCTTTCGCCATCTGGTAATCTCTGGGGTTAGTTGTTATTGTTGTCACTGTTTAAAGATTGGAGCAGACTCTGTGTTCCACTCACCGGAAGTCTCAAAATCCTGTGGCAGGTGTTGTGGGTAGCTGGCGGGTGTCAGCCGACCCTGTGCTCTAGCTGCCCCAGTGCTGGTCCGGCTGGAAGTGGCCTGTGGCCCTACTCAGGCCGGTTTTCTGCTTCCCTAACTAATGCAGTCTCAGGTCCCACGCGCAATTGGATTGGAACAGAAGCTGTGTTCCACTCACCAGAAGTCTTAAGATCCTGTGGCGGGTGTTGTGGGTAGCTGGCTAGTGTCAGCTGACCCTGCGCCCTAGCTACCCTGGTGCTGTTCTGCCAGTGTTTGATTCTAAACTTAGAATTTTTTTTTTCATTTCTGGGGTTTTCCAACTTATTGTTTTCAGACAGCAGTTGACTATGAGTGCATGAAATCAATGATATCAAAACTGAGGATGATGAGAAATAATTATATTCTCAAAATACTGGTAGTCACTGTGAAGAAACTTAGATACATCCAATGCTGAATAATTTCAATTCCCATAATAGAAGAATTCCATTTGATCTGAGAAAATTATTGCTTTTTCCTCCTCCTGAATTCCAGGGAAGAAATGAAAAGGATATGTATATATTTTGAATAGTACAGCAAGGGTAGTAATTAGCTTCCATACAGTGTGTAGTTCTGGACTCTGAGCTATATGATTGTTGTTTAGTGCTTCCTGGGATTTTCGAAGTATCTCTGTATATGCTGTTCATTTGGAGGATATAAAAAATATCATAAGTATTGTTATGATATAAGGAAACATGTATATGTGTTATAATTATTTTATATGTGACAACTATATACCTTTTTACCTTACATGTCCAAATGTTCTGTATTCTCAGTCTTCTCTGTTCAAATGTATCCTTGGGCTCCATCAAAGCTGTGTTAGCACACAATCTTTAATTCCCATTTCATATCCAGGTCAGTTATAGGAGCATAGTGTTTGAAGCACATAGAGCTTCCAAGTTGTTCATTGCAGTGACTAGTTCTGGGGAGAGTTCCAGACAAAGTAGGTTCCTTGTAGATGTCCATGTAGATTTACATGGACACAGACTGAGATATTGTAGTGTTATGGCACACAAGGAGAGATGTAGACATACTTTGTTTTAAATATTTTATGCATATTTAAATGATATCAAGTGATAAGATTAGCAACACCACAAAATGTGAAAATATTATAAATGTCATCCCCAATATTTGTGTTAATACTCAATTTTAATGATTAGAGGTGGAAGATTGCTTTGCTATTTATAATGACCATATAATTCTCCCAGAATTTTCTTATGTATAATATTGTCCTATATCAGGTCTCAGGGCCTTACCAAAAAAAAAGATAGTATATGGTAGAATAGCCATTAAAAGGAACCCAATGCATTGAATGGAGAGAAGGTTCACTCAAGAAAGTTCCTCAGCACAGGCATACTGAACAGGGTCTGATCCTCAACACCCCTATATAAAACTAAGCACTGTGCATAGTGCCGGTACTCGTCAGTAATAGGAGGCCAAGACAGATGGATCACTAGATTATCAGGTTCAATGAAAGACCCCAGCTCAAAAATTAAGGTGGAAAACAACCAAGGAAACCACTTGATGTTGAGCTGTGGTCTCAACATATATAAGTATGCACATGTGCACATCCATCCATCAATAAGAACACACATGTACATCCTACTCCCCAACACACACTCACACCAACAACAATGACTGTCATTGAAAAATCTGTTTTTCTCTTATCAGACAGAAGCATGGTTAGTAAACGCCTTGTCTTGTAAGAGTAAAATAGGTGCACCCTGCCCCACTGAGAGATGAGGTAAAGTCATGGGAAATAATTTTTTAAAAATTACCCTCTGTGAGCTTTTTAGAATGTAAGTTGAGCCATTTGATCCTTCATGTTTGTCATATTTAACTTACCAAGATAGTTTTTTTTTATTAGAAAATGGGCAGCCACTGTATCCTTTTGGGAAATCTGCCTAAAGCAGACAGAAAATGCCAACTGGCAGTACTCAGCTTAAACTGTTTGGAGGAGTAGTAATTGTAATGAGTCTCCCCTGCATGGCAGCACATGTTGGAATGTGGTAAGTACCACATCATGTATGAATCACGTTTCCCTGGTTTATACAAAAATCACAGGAATAGCTGTCACTGTCACTTCAAAACCATAAAGTGTGATTTTTGAGACCATTACTGTCATACATTTTTTAACTATTGTCCTGGAGGATTTTGGTGTCCCTTGTGACTTGGGATGGATGCCAAACTGCCACTTTAATTTATATGAACTTTGTGTCCATTTAATTTAATATACAGTTTGGCTTTCAAACAAGTCCAGACCAAATATTGACTTCATAAAGGAGTAATTTCATTATAATCCATCGTTATAGTTTCTCTTTTACTAATGTAAGAGTCTGAAACATTTTAGAGGCAACACTTGCAACTGATATGATGGTCAAGACTTTCACCATATAGAATGTTAACACTAAATGTTTCATAATTCTACTAATGCTGAGACTCACAGAAAGGGTTATATCTGACATTTTTCTTAGAGGAATGGAATATACCTAAATTGGGCATCCCTCAGTTTAAGTGAGATCTTAGCAGAAGAAAATCTGTCATTAGAAACCAGTCTAACATTCAAAACATGTTCTCATGTGATTTTCTTTTTCTGAAGATAATGGGCAATTTAAATATGATTGAAATAAATTCATCAGCTGATAGTGTGTTGTAGAGCTTGATAACACTTGAAAAAAGAACTAAGTGAACTCACTCATCCCTTCCCACCCTCCATCCTTCTTTCTCCTCCTTGCCCCTTTCCTCTTTCTCTCCTCTATGGCCACTCTTCTCCCCTTTCCTTCATCCTTTCCTTTCTTATAAACCAAGAAGATAAATCTCTATGCTTCTGGTTTCTTTTGGCAGATTCTGGAAGGTTGGGTGAGGACAGTCTGAGCACAGTTGCTTCTAATAGTTTTTGGCTTGTGTTGTTCCCCATTTCTGGTCTTCATCATGTTCCAGATTTTCTTGTTATTCTTATCTTCCAACACTCCCTGTCTTTGGAGAACCAAATGTGCCAGAGATAAATGTGGAAACAAGAAAAGATGACTAAATATGCTAGTTAAATTGGGACAGATGAGGATTAAAGTACATTGGTTTTCTGAAGACAGTCAGTTGGCTTTTAGTTGTCTTATCATATAGGCAGTTCATAGATATAATAATGATCCATGTGATGCAATAATAAATCTGAGGTTCATTGGCCCTAATAATTAGATTCATCCATCCCCCAAATAGTCTAGTTGCAAAATCATGATTATCTATTTATTTTGACAAAGTAGAATATTATGATGCTGTGGCAAATAAACTAGGTATGTCCGAGCTGTTGGCCTCTCCACTTAGTTGTGTAGGTGTAAAGGTAACACTATAGAGTCCCACTTTGTATGGGAATGTCAAGCTCTCTATTTTTAGACATAACTTGGAGGATGAGATAATTCTGGATCAGTAGAGTGGTGGAGAGTCCATTCTGAAGGGAGCTGGCTATGTGTTCAGAACAAAGTCCACAGCTCCTTGTTACCTGATGGGAATATAAGGGTAGCTCTCTGAGGTGATCATAAAGGAGAAGATAGCCATAAGAGGAGGCTGTGACATGGAGGGAAAGAAAGGATGCTTAAGCTAAGTATAATTAGCACTTTGACAGTAATAGCTCCCATACCTACTCTTAAGTCTAGCATAATCTTTGCTTTCTCATAGTCCCAGTCATCTACTATGCCTTGAATTCAGAGGGCCAGAACTGAACTGTCTACATAAGTAGCATTTTAGATGAGACCCAAATGGTGTGTGAGAGATGACACACTCCAGACAAGAAACAAAAGAACTCCATGACTCTCAACTCAGAAAGGAATGACATGGGTTCTAATATACAACATGTGCTTATTGGACTAAGAGAACTTCCCACCAGAAAATGACACCAGCACACTCAGCCAGGCTCTAAGATGACTGTTTGCTTTCCTTTTATTCTGTACTGCTCTCTTGACCTGACACCCATTAACAACATCCTTGAGTCCACACCTTATATTAACTGGGGTCTTTTTACTGCTTTAGGTAGAGAGTCCCTTATTTTCACCTGTTGAAATATAATCATCATCATTATGACATAAAAACTTGGAACACTTTAAGTTGTGGGTAGATTGGTACCTTACAAATGGACTCAAGAGTACAGGATGTGGCAGCTTTTACCTATGATCCTAGCATGTGGAGCACTGAAACAGGAGTTTATCTGTGATTTTGTGTCCAGCCTGTGCTTTATAGCAAGCTCCAGGATAGCTGCACTACAGAGTCTCAAAGAAAAATAAATGATAGGAGACTAATTTAGACCTTCCCTGGTTACCTTTTTTTGTTTCTTCCACAATATGAGCATGCAATCTTTGTCTTCTCCAGAGGATGAAGCAACGAAACACCATTGTGACAACAAATGATAACCTAAGCCTAGACGCTCCTTCATTTTGCACTTTCTAGTCTCCAGAACTGTGGCAATTGAATCACAGAAATGATCCACTCTTGGTCTGGAGAGATGCTTCCTTAGGTAATGTGATTGCCACATAAGCATGAGAACCTGAGTTTGAGTCTACGGCCTCCATGTAAAAATCTGTTACCTCAGGCAGCACTAGGGAGGAAGAGACAGGAAGATTCCTGTGGCTGTCTAACCAGCCTGCCTAGCCAAATCATGTGATCCAAGTTCAACGTAGGGAGGGAGTATGAAGAACAAATGATACTTGACCTCCACATACATTTACTGACCAACACAAACGCGAGCACACAAACACACACACACACACACACAGAGACCCAGTCTCAATTACTTTAGTCTATCAGAGTAGGCACCATATTCCATCTGACGTACAGAAGCAATTATTTTACTTTTCTTCATGTCTCAACTCATATCACTGCAGTTCACGATTGCTATTATGAACAAACCAGAAAGTTTTTAAAAACAAAACTCAGATTCTAGGCTGTAGCTAGTGGTAGAGTGCCAAGCATGCAGGATGTCCTTGATTCCAGCCTTAAACAAATCCCATTCACTTCAAATGTCGTGTTCCAGCATTATGATATACTAGTGTGTCCCCACTGAACTAAAAGCTACTCTTTAGTCCTCATCCTGGTCTACAGAGCCCACTAATTCAGAGCTCTGCCTGCCTTTTCTGTGTCATTTAGGGTCATTCTTTCTCCTACTTGTGTTCCTAACACATGCCTTTTTGTTTAGCAAGCATCAAGCTTCTTTCCCTTCTTCCTAGAACACTTCTTCCCTTAGATCTCATTCAGGTCTCAAAGAATGCCACTGCCCCTCCACTCCATCTAAACCAGTTCCGACTCCATTAACTTCCTGTAACCCTACTTTGGTTTTCTGATGGCTCTCAGCACTTTAGACATTTTCCTTATTGGCTTGCTTGTTTGTTACTTGCCCTGTTGTCCTTCCACCACAACTAATGATGCAATCTTCTTGCATGTCTTGTTGACTTCCTCTAGTACATCTTGCTTGCTCAGTTGATTTGTGTTGGATGTGCAAATGATTCACTATTGGCAAATAGTACAGCAGGCACCACAGTCTTGCTAGATATATACTCTCAGCTTCCCATGGCCACTTTGCTTTGATCTTCTAGACTCATCAACCTTTTTTCTAATCCTGTCTTGACACATGCTCCCCTTACTTAAACTGTAGCTATGGCTATCCTCAACTGTATTTCTCTGCTGAAGTCTATGTTCATGACTAAGGATGGGCATCCCTGCCTGTAACTTCAGCCTAGCACAGTTTGTCCTGCTGGTCTATAACCTTTTGTTAGAGCTTTCATTGTTGCTATTTGTAAACATGCATAGAGGCACATGGAATAGTACAACAAAGACTGGATATGTTGCTAGACAATTCTGTTTGGCTAGCATGTATAAGGTACTTAGTCTAACCCAAACCTAAGTACATACATATACATACACACACACACACACACACACACACACACACACACATGGGAAGGGGGAGAGAGAGAGAGAGAGAGAGAGAGAGGGGGGGGGGACAGGGAGAGAGGGAGAGAGAGAACTACAGAGATACACAGAGAGACAAAGAGAGATAAAGAAAGAGACACCCGTTAATATTAGTGATGTATAACACAATATTTATAATGGAAGGTAGGAAATTCAGTAGTTCAGGGAAATTCTTAGCTATACAGAGTTCAAGACTTGCATACAGTCTTGTCATTCTATATATCTATATGCTCTCATACCCTGAATACTTGAGCCTGTTCTTACTTAAACCTTCTCAATTTGTCCCAAATACCTCCCAAACATCTTCCAATGACCTACTTTCTGCTATATGCGGTGGTTTTGGGGTTTCTGTTAACTTAGGATTCCTACCAGTCCTTTATTCAATGGTAATGACTAGTTAAAGAAGCAAGTATTGGACTGGTGTGATGGCTCAGTGGGTTAAAAAAAAAAAAAAAAAAACAAAAACAAAACCACAAAACAAAAACTTACTACATAAGCACAAAGCCCTAAGTTTAAAACCTCACATGTAAAAGTCGTTGTGGCAGCATTAGTCTCTGTAATCACTTAGGTTTTATGGGGAAATACGGAGTCAAGATTGGACAAATTTCCAAGAGCTCAACTTCATAGAGCAGCTTGCCTGACACACAGAGTGGAAAACAAGGGAGTGTATCTCAAACAAAATGAAAGGTGCGGAACCCAACTGTTAACGTTTGCCCTTTGTACAAGCAATGTGACACATGGGCACACCTCTCTGTCTCTCTGTCTCTCTGTCTCTCTGTCTCTCTGTCTCTCCATTTCTCTGTCTCTCTGTCTCTGTCTCTCTCTCTGTTTCTGTCTCTGTCTCTGTCTCTCTCTCTCTCTCTCTCTCTCTCTCTCACACACACACACACACACACACACACAACACACAACACACACATGCGCGTGCTCAAGCAGTCATGCCATGTGGAATATCTCAGATCCTAAAATCATCTAATTACTTTCTTGTGTTTAAGTGTTTGCTTCATTACTTGTGCATCTAGCTTCATTAGAAGTTAGAGGTCAAGGTCTTAGTAAGTTGTAGATAAACGTTTTAGGAAAATTTCCTCAGGCATGGTATTGTTACTCCAGACATGGATATCAGGTCTCATTTCACAACTGAATTTTCATAGTTTTCTCTTTATTCCAGCATTGGGATCAAGAAGTGAAAGCCCAATGTTCTTGTTCTACCCTGTGTGTTTGTTTATAGCCAGCAAATCATTCGAAGTTGATTCTTTTTCTTTTCAAGCTGTCCCTCTGTTAGCCTCCAAAATTAGGACTTGTCAAAGCATTTCTACTTAAAAAACATATAGACAATAACAAGTCTCATCAGATGTGGCAGTGTACAACTATATTCTCAGTATTCAAGAGGTAGAGGCAGAAGGATGAGTCATTCAAAGACAATCGTAGATTCACAGCAAGTTCAGGATCAGTCTGGATTATCTGAGACACAGTCTCAATTTTCAAAAAGAAGGATTTAAAAAAATGGAGACAAGAAAATGACAATTTTTTTCTTAGACCATGAAACCAACTCCAAATAATATGTTAACAAACGAGTGGCTATGCTATAATTAGACTTTATTTATGGAGACAGGTGGCTGCTGGATTTAAAGAATGATGTTCAGTCAAGATTATTATTATTGTTGAGGGGATGTGAAAAAAAACTTATCAATAACCCAAGGCTCACTATAACCCATTAGGTAATTATCCTTAGAGACAAGGCCCTGGTATGTGAGAGCTCTCCAAGTCATTCTGATGCATGGCTATAGCAGAGAATCACTGTTTGGCCAGGAGTTGTGCTTTATATGATCAAATATCTCATATTTGGTATATATACATATATATGTGTGTCTGTGTGTGTGTAATAAAAGTCACTGCAGAAGGAAAAGGGGATATGGAAAGAAGAATGGAACTTAGAAAAAAATGTACATAGCAACAAGAAATCCATTTCTTGAATTCTGAATGAAATTTCCTTGGTTCAAGGTGCATAGTCAGATATTTACAACATTCTATCTCCTTAATTAATGGAAAGCTTGGATTATAGTAGACAATGTCAACCTGCAAACTGCAGCCTTTGTTCCTTCATAACATTCTAATCATTTACTCTCCCTAAATCAACAGGTTAGTGGCTAAAGGCAAATAAATAATCAAATTTCATCAACTTCAATTTTCTCTTCTTAATTAACTCAGTATAAAAATCAGAACTCTAGTCAGCACTATGAGGTTAGGAGCATAGGTCAGTGGTAGAATACTTGCCTACCATGTTCAAGGCATTGGGTTCCAGAACTTGTGCTACCCAAACAAAAACAATAAACAAATCAACAACCAAAACACAACTTAACAATGGGATGTGTTCAACACACTTGTCTATACTTTTACCCTTGCAGTATTATATATGAGATACCATTTGTTCTGTTTATATATTTCAGGTATGGGGAAGGGAATCTGGGGATCTAGGAAGTTACTATATATGCATAATAGCTCAGTGGAAGTGAACTAAAAAGTAAGATCTGTTTCATTATGTTAGTGGTCCTCAAACAGGGATCACTATGTCTTTGTCCTCCAAATATTATCTGTCAATGACCACTCTGGATGGTGCTAGGATTGAGAATCCTATAGCTATGCTAGTCCATCAACACACATACACAGTTTCTCTCTTGTATTTAAAAGGGATTCTTATATATTAGATCTATGAAGTCATAAAAGTTTTGAAGAATTTTTTAGATTTAATTTTTCAGTGTGTGAGTGTTTGCTTGTGTGTATGTATGTGCACCACATGTGTACCTGATGGCCAAGGAAATGAGAATAGGGTGTCAGGTCCCTGGAACTGGAATTAAAAGCAGTTGTGAACTTCCATGTTAGTGCTGAGAATCACATTCATGTCCCCTTCAAGAACAAATATTCTTAACAGTTAAGGAATCCATCTTTCCAGCCCCTCAAGACTATTTCTTCAACAAACTAAAGGGTGGTGACATTGACGTATCTACAATAAAAACTTGATTTTTCAGACGGTGTCAAGAAAAACAAAACAAAACTCCAAAGGAAAAGAATCCTCCCCACTATCTCTTGTGCTCAGGACAAGACACTATGGCAATAGACATAGTTCCTATCTCAACTTTTGTTTTCTGGTTTTCAGTGTGCTCAGTTAATGCTCCACTTGAATCCCACATCAGTGTCTTAACAGTACCCTGAGAAATTCCATATATTAACTTGACTTAAAACACATTTCTTGCTGTTGCAACTTTATAGGCTCAATAAAATTTTTCCTATGGAAGTAAGATCCTGTCTGGTATTAGTTTCTGATGGCTGCTGTAACAAATTCCCATAGTCTAATTGCCTTAAGCACACATAAGTGAATTAATTATCTTCAACTATTGGCAGTTTCACTGGCTAACATAAAAATGTCAGCTGGTTTTCTTTTGGAAGTTCTAGGGTAGACTGCATTTGCTCGGTTGTTTGTTTGTTTGCTTATGTTTGTTTGTTTGTTTGTTTGTTTGTTTGTTTTTCTCCAGTGCCAAGAATCCACCACTGTTCTTTGCCTCTTCATTCACATCTTTTGGTCTTGGTTCCCATCGTCACATTTTTGTTCTACTCTATTTTATTACTGCCTTCCTCTTACTTGTTCTGACTTTAAAAAGGTATCGAGGATGAAATCATGCCCTTCCACCAAGCTGGCTTCCTTCTTTCCAGAAGGTCTAGGGCAGAGCTATATCTCTAGCCACACTTCTCCTGAGCTTTTGATGACACTGAACCTGTCTATCCAATCTTGGAAACTCTTCTCATCCTGATATCATACATTTGATATATAAAGCCCCCTTTGCCATGCGAGTTACCATGTTTATAAGTTGGGAAATCTTGATATGGACATATTTGCGGGGTATTCTCCACATCCAAACTCTCAAGGGATCAAATATGGCATTAGTTATGCTATACTCTGGATTTTTGCCTACTTTATTACACAGAGAAATCAGGTATCCCTATATAGACTCCATCAACCCAAGCTGTATAGACATAATAAAATATCTCCTCACTATGCCTAAATAGATATCCCAATGATACCTTCCCTGAAGGGTTATTATTGAGGGTTACCAATGAGGTAAGTTACCTGAAGCAGTAAATATAACGCTAGAAATATAAAACCTCCTCAATATGTGTTTGCAGTTGTTACTCAGGAGGCTATTATGAAGACTAAACAGGATAATTCCAGAGCAAGCAGACTTTCTGTAAAGGGCCACATAGTAACGGCATTAAACAACAACAACAACAACAACAACAACAAAACAAAAAAACTTTATTGATTCTTTTGAGTTTCTCATCATGTACCCTATTCCTCCTCGTTTCTCTCCCATTATATCCACTCTTCCACTTGCAACCTCCCCAGCTCCAAATAAAACAGACACACACAAACAACAACAACAACAAATCACAGAAAACATCTCATTGTGGAAGCTGTATTATGTCACAGTGTGGTCCACAGGATACCCCTCTGTCCACATCTTCACTTGCAAATATTCATTGCAATGAGTCATTAATCTGGACCCAGATCTCTGGCTTCTGTGACACTATCCTTGCTGGAACTACTCCAGGTTATCCTGTTGTTTCCCTGTGTCATGAGGATACTGCAGCTTTTGAACAGCAGGATGGACCTTTCACATATCCCAACCTTTTGCAGATGATATAGATTTTAGGGTGGGGCAATTCAGATCCCTGAGTCTGGGCCTAGGTGGTAGCTGAGCCGCTGAAGTTCCCAAGTGCTTCGGTCTGTGAGAGGCTAGGCCAGCTCTCCCATTCCTACACCCTTGGAGCTGACTTACTCATACCTTAGCCATCAGGGCCAGCTCTACTGTGTTGCCCCAGTGAGGTGCAGGGCCCATTCCCCTGGGTGCTACAGCTAGTAAGGGGTTGGAGGCTAGCTCTCCTGCTCTCAAAACCCCATGGCCATCTCTACCAGCTATTGCATGTGGCAGTGGGGAAAGGGAGGATACCACCCCTGCACCCACACTACCTCGTGCCAGATAACTGGTGCAGTCAGCTCTTCTAAGATCTCAAACTCAGGGCCAGCTCACCTGAGCTGCCTAAGCAAGGTGAAGGGCCTGCTTTACTGAGTGCTGCAACTGGCAAGGGGCAAGGGCAGCTCTCCTGTTCTCAATACTGGGAGGCCAGCTCTCCCAATTGTCACAGGTGGTGAGGGGCCCAGGGGGAAGGCATCACCCCACACCCACGCTGCCTCACAGCAGATGAGTGACGGTGCCAGCTCATCTTTTCTCTTGCCATCAGAGCTGGCTCTCCTACATGATGCCACTGGTGAGAGATGGGGCCAACTCTCCAGAGCACAGCATCCAGTGAGGTGCAGGGCCAGTTATGCATAGCCCCTGGATGTGCACTTGGTCCCCCGTAGTTGCTGTGACCAGGAACATCCCCATGTTCTCTGTTGGTAATATGAGCTAAGAACATTGACACCAACCCCTGTCACTGCATAGCCAGGTACTCAGACATGACTCTCAGTGGCATCTCAGGCTGTGAACTCTCCATGACCCCAGGTGGCAGGGCTGGCCACTCACAGCAGGCTACTATTCCCCACCCTTGAGTCTTCAGTTCCATCTCTCTTCATAATGGTCAAGTTGTTCCACTTCTCTTTCTCTCCGATCTGACCATGACATACTTGCATATTATGGTGGCTCCTGCTACAAGCTAGCCAGGTGCCAGGTGGGCCCCTGGATGACATCCTCCATCCATACTGTGTGGTGTGGTAGTATGTGGCTGTCTATGTCCTACCTGTGCCACGTGTTGGAGGACAGGTTTGTGGGTAGCATGGCAGCCTTCAGGTCTCTGTCTTCCTCCTCCCTCAATACACTGCCTGGATTTGATAAGATTTTATTTGATTATTGTTAGTTCTACACATAGGACAGCTTTGGCCACCAAGCCAGACATCAAGCTAGGATGAACAAAGGACTACCATGTGCTGTGTCCTACCACCAACAAGGTGTCTCTTTCCCCATTCCCAGGGATGGGGGTTAGGGACGGAATAGTAAACCTTCTTGACTGTAGATTATATAATTTATGTCACACAAATTTATTTTTACTGTTATGGTAACTTAACAGTATCTATCACAACATGTAAAGGACTGGATGCGATTCTCACATCACATCAAAGTGTTTGTTCCACATCACTAACTCTGTTTCCCAGAGGGAATAAGAGCTAACCACTGGGGTAGGATTCAGTGGTAGATGGTTGCCTAGCATGTTTCCAGGCCTGGGTTTAATTCAGAGTACCACCAAAAGACTGTATGAAGGCAAGGTATGGTAGTGTACAGGTTTTACTACCAGCACTTGAGATGCCAACATAGGAAGATTACCAAGAATCTGGAGGATCACTGTAAGTTAGGGGCCAAAGAAACAAAATGAAAGCAAACAAAACACTAGGGCTCAGGGTAATCAATCAATACCGCCTGAGCATGAGGAGGGGGGCTGAGCTACAGCATGAGTTCACCCCATGCTTGGCCCCAGGAAATGATAGCTTCAAAGAGAAGAGCCTCAAAGGGCTAATTTGCCTTCAAGTGGAAATTACAGAAGACATATGGAGACACCACATAGGAGATCAGTGCCAGGAGAGACAAGCAGAAGGGCAATTCGTGAGGCCAATGAGCCACAACTCTGAAGGGCTTCCCAGTGACCTTTCTATGAGGTTGCTTTAACTGTGTCAGAGAGACAGGATCCGGTCTTTGCTAGGAGAGGTTGGAATTCTTGAACTTTCAAGCCTCATTCTCATTGCTCCCCGTGGTGAGTCAGAATGTATTTCAGTTCACAATCTTTGGGGGCTCTCACGTGAATAACAGGACAGGCATAATGCAACAACCTATGAAAAGCTAGTTTTTAGTTGGAAATCATACTTGCAATGACACGACATCAAAAACTATGTAAACACACTATTTACCAAAGAAGATAAGTGAATAATGAGATCATGTATTAATAATGAGGTTTCAGTTATAGATAAAATTAGTTAAGTCACAGCCTTTCTCAATAGTGATTTTTCCCTGTGACCCTTTCTGCATATACAGCAAATATTCTCACCTGAGTAACTTTTTTTTTTTGTATTTCTAAAGATATCTTTGTTTTGGGTAGCTATGGGCATCTCATAATCAGATATGAAACATGACATCTGACAAGGCATAGCATAGCCCCCCCCCCAACCAGGTAGTATCACCCACCACAGAATGTCAATACTGTCCTATTAAGCAAGCCTAGTATAAAGTACTATAGATAGGTTTGGTCTGTTGACATAGTCTTCACTTTTATCCAGCTAAAATAAATATGCCCTTTCCAGTTGTACTTAACTCCTTGTTACATGATCCACACTCCAACTCATACATGCAGATCACATGACAAAAAATTGCATCTGTTTACTGGTAGAATGCCACTGAACTTTGAGGCGATTCTGAATTTCAGAACAAAGTAATGCAGGGAAGTGGAACACAGGACAAACTTCAGAAATTCATTCCTGTGTGGTTAAGCCAGCATCTGAGTTGCCAAAAATAAGCTAGTTGAAGAAATAAAAATTTGAATTCACCCAGGTGAATGGATAGCAGAAGGATATGTGAAGAAGATATTTTAAAAATAAGATTAGTGAGACGATAACTCAGTGATCAGTCATTTGCCTCATAAGCCTGAAAACCGAGTCAATCCTGGGGACCCACATAAAGGGAAAGGGAGAGAACCCACTCCATGGTTGCTGCCTGACATCCACACTCATTCCATGAAATACATACCCACATGCATATGACATATATATATATATATGATATATATATGATATATATATGATATATATATATGATATATATATATGATATATATATGATATATATATATGATATATATATATATATATATATATAGAGAGAGAGAGAGAGAGAGAGAGAGAGAGAGAGAGAGAGAGAGCACGGGAGTGAGCACATGGATGCAGTACCGAATCCCGCCAGAAGAGAGCGTAAGATCCTAATTTAGGACCCAAGTTACAGACAGTTGTGGGTTATGATCTGCCATGTGATTGCTGGAAATTGGCCCCTAATCCACTGGAAGAGCAGCCAGTGCTCTTAATCTTCAAACCATCTCTCCAGTCATCCCCACCTCCTAAATTTTAAAGAGATAAGGTTTTAAAATATCTTAGTGGAAGTGCCAATTTGCACGTTCAATATAAAGGGACACTTTTATGGAAAGGGAGTCAGACTGAGTTAATAATTTAATCAGTTTCTGGCACAGGATCAGTGATGTTGAAGGACTCCCTCGTGTGATGAAATAACTAAAATTTTCACTACATTTTAGCCCCAAATGCCACTCTCATTTACATTTGAGTTCCACAAAAATATCAGCACACTTATTCAAGTGACTATTAATGTTTTATAAAGATTTGTTTCAATTTGAACATATTTTATTGTGATGTACGGTTCATAGCCGAACTATGAGCTCCATCCATGGCATCCTCTCCAGTCCTGATTTTCTCTGTCCATCCTACTCCTCAAAAGCTTGCCTTTTGAGGGCAAACTACTATAGAACCACAATGTACCATTCTGCTTTTACTTCTTTTATGATGGAGTCCTGAAAGCCTAATGAAAGAAAACAGCTACGATCTCTCAAGAGCAGCTAAAATGCCTATCTCAGGGCTCTCTAGATTGATCCTGCCCACAATCCCCTAAAATAGTCCGACTTTCAACCCCACTGGAAAAAAAATACTTTCCTTACCTCAAATCAAAGGAAAGCCTATTGAGCTTAGAATTTCACAGAGCTCCTTCCTTTCCCCCTATCTACAACTAAAGCATTCCAGTTCAAGTCATCTCCTTTTCTTTCCTTGTCATCTTTAGATTCTTTTTGGAGTCTTTTCAGGCTTGCTTAGAATTACAAAAATTGTGCATCACTCCTGATATTATATCAAAATGAGTTTCAGAGCAAAATAAATTGGTTGAGGTAGTTCCAAACCTGGGTAACGGTCAGCATCCCTTCTGAATGGCTTTTTAACTCATACAAGCTAAGGCTCATACTGGACCACACAACAGTTGTTCATACAACTGTTCATGCCATCGACAGCCTTAGTGATTGAGTATTTTACAGGACAATCACCACTGTTGTCATGGAGATTTTCTGCTAGCCCCCTGCCATCTAACCTGCAAGTCCCCGATACTTGAGTTTTTCTCACTAGGTCTCTTATAATGCTTCTTTTGTAAGCATTTTGGTAGCATGATATAAAGCAGCTTCACCTGCTTCCGTGGTTATTTTCCTTTCTTGGGACCTGAAAGCATTTGTCCCTTTTGCTAGAAAGTATGAAAACATGCTTAGTCCTTTAGCCAAATATTTGCTTTCTTAATGTGACTTTTATACCTTAGTGCTGTGTCTCCATGCCTTTCTATGTACCAGTGACTTTCTAACTCAATACTAACTCATGCTGGGACCTTTGGAAGACTTTGTAAATGGGATTTCAACTTTACATGTGCACTACCAGCACACAAGCCACATAAATAACAGTTTCTCTACTGCTTACATCTCTGTAAGGCAGATTCTGGCTAATAGAGAACAATTTACAATGCCACTGACTGAAACACTCATCCTACTTTAAAAAAAAAATGCATGTCCTACTTAAGGCAAGTACAGAGGGGATCACTGAAACTTCAGTGTGTGGTTCCATATTTACCCAAGGCTTGTACTCTTTCTCTGCTTTGCACTTGTATGCTTAGCATACAGCATTCATTATCAAGGTCACGTAGATCCAATGTGGCTGAGCCAGTTGCATGTGTTAGTTAATATTGACGTCAATTGGATGAAGTCTAGAGTCACCTAGAAGAGAAACTGCTTGGTATACCTATGATGCAGTTTCTAGATTGGATTAATTGGAGTGGGAACACTAAGTCAAAATGTGAGCAGCACTTCTCCAGGCTGCAGATCTGAAGTGAATTAAACAGAGAGGACTGGGCATCAGCCTTCATCTCCATCTCTACCTCCTTCCTATGGATGCAATATGTCCAGCTACCCCATACTCCTACTACCATGTACAGCCTAGGAGTCAGGAATGAACTATGAGCTAAAACACATATTTCCTTTAAGTTGGTTTTTTTTTCTTTTTGAGATATTTTATCCCAGCAATGAGAAAGGTAACACATACTCTATATCCAAGAAGAAAAAAAGCCACCAAAGACCATGAAATTTTTAAGTCTTTGAATGTTTGAACTTCGGCAGACTAAACTGGTTAACTTTTATGGCAAGAAGCTAGGGTTATCTAGCAAGAAGGAGTCTTGAGAAAATAGCACTATAGAATTGCCCTGTAGGCAAAGTCTATTTGGCATTTTCTTGATTGATGATAAATTTTGGAGGTCCCTCCCCACTGTGGATGGTGTCACCTGTGGGCAGGTGTTTCTGGATGGTATAATAAGAAGGCAGGTTGTGCAAGCCATGTGAATCAAGGCTGTAAGTAGCATTCATCCAGTCTCTACTTCAGATTATGTCCTGCCTGAGCTCCTGCCATTATCTCCTTCAGTGATAGAGTATGAGCTGAGAGTTTTAAGACGAAATAAACCCATTCTTCTCCTAGATGCTTTTGCTCATGGTGTGTCAATACAGCAACAGAAACCCTAAGACACTGACTGAATTCTAGAGACTCAGCCCTGGGTAAATGTACTCCTGTGGAAAACATTCTGACATTGATGCTAAAGATGGTCTCAAGAAGATGAACAGTGGAAAACTAAGTAGGAATCGCCTCACTGTGCCCATTTGAAATACTCAGTTCCTATATACTGATTCACAAACCATCCCACCCTGATTTCAATCATAGGATGAAACACTGTAGAAGGTTTTATGACAAATCAGCACAGTTTACTCTTCTCATCATATGGAATTCAAAAGTAAGCTTGGGTATGTAACAATTGCTGTTTAATGTAGCGAAGTGGCTTTTCCCTAAGGAGCCTACAGGTTCCTTGAGGGGATGAGCTTGCTTTCTACATCTTAGTCACTTCTCCTACTCCACTGCCTACACCATTGACTGTTATCTAAATGATCTTACTCACAGTGTATGTGGTGGTATATATGGATTTGATACCATCTAGCTCCTGTGGCCCTTATGATTAATTCATGGCTGTCTCCAGCTGATCTGGTGTCTGAGGTTCCTTCCTGAGTTCAGGGAAGTTCAAAACTGTCAAAGCTTGAGAGAGTACATTTTCTGAGCAACCTACTGTCCTTTGAGAAACTTAAACCATGCCTGACAGGTGTTTGGATACATCTATGGGATGTGCCTAGTACTTCTTGGATGGCTCCCGCAAATTATCACCCTGTAGCATTCAGATGAAATAAATCCAGCCTGCTGTGACATTTTCTGAATGAGGCCTGATATGTTCAAGAGAGATAGAGCCCTTCTGTGTGAATCTGAGTCCTAAAAATAAGGAACATGAAATGATATAAAATAAGATCTTCAATTGCAAACATCCACAATGGTCCTATAGTGGGATGTGATGCAAGTAGTAACAGGGAATACAGTTCGCAAGTTCTCTTGATGTGTCTTATATGACTTTATGCATGGTCATTCAGCTTTGCCCATATTGTCCTACCATGGCCTTCTGCATGAGTTGATTTCCAGTGTCTGCATCTCTGAGTTCTTTTAGGGGAATTATTTAGGGCTCCTGTGCTTTTGGTCTTGGAGTGCTTCAAAAAGGACTGATAACATTTTGTGGCTAAGCACCCAGCTTTAGCGCCCCTTGCTAGTTCAGAGATTTGAAATTTCCATCTTTACCAGACTTAATCTCGTAGGATAGTAACTTCTAGTCACCCAGCTCCATCCGTGATAGGTCATTCCTTTTTCACCATCTGGTTTCTCATTTGATGCTTACTTACTTGTCTTTGTCTGTATGTTTGTGATAAATGTACATGTGTGAATGCGCTTGTGTACATGTGTGCCAATACTGATGGAAGATAGACATCAGATATCTGTCTTCCTTAATCACATACCACCTTGGGTTGGGACAGGGGTTTTCATTAAACCTGGAGCCCATCCATTCTGCTAGGCAGTTAGCCAATGAGCTCCCAAAGCCTCCAGTTTCCATTGTCCCTCATCCTCATGCTGGGGTTACACATGTACATGGCCACCAGGCTTTGATATGAGAGCTCTAGATTTGAAGTCGGGTCTTCATCCTTGCTTGGCAGGCCCTTTACTCTAGGAGTCATTCCTGCCCCGCCCTGATTTCTCTTTCTAGCAGAGGTTACTGCCCTCGTTCTAGAATATTTGGCTTGAGGTTTGCTTCTATGAGAAACAAAACAAACTGCAACCCTATGAACACAGTGAGCGCTAGGACTACATTTATCTTTCATAGAAATAAATGAGAACACAGATAGATGCATGAAGCAGCAATGGTAGGCCTGAAACATACCTCAAGTAAATCTGCTTTAAGAGTCTGCACTTTACATTCAGTAACTCATTCTGGGACTTAAGCAAAGAAATGCTAGGAGGTCTCTTCCCAGATGAAGAGTTGGATCTAGTAGAGAAAAGTCTATCTAGCGGTCTGTTGATTGCTACTTTTCCAACACAGAAATGTCAGGTACTAGGTACAGAAAGAATGTGCCATGCACACTAGTGCATGCATGCTTTGTTCCCTGCAACACCGTGTGACAGCTTTTAAATGTGCAAACTCTCATTTGTGAGAACCTGGTGTACTCACCAATTCAGCCATTTGGAGGGTTGTTTTGAATTTTGGTGCTATATGGGAGATGTGAGCTTCTGCCAGCCAACAGCTCTCCAGAACTGTCAACAGTTTAAGAGGTGGCATTTTGGTCTTCTCTTTCCTTCCAATTCAGTTAGTGTCTGGGTGATAAATGTCTTTTAATTAAAGCCCAAAGGCAACGCATTTACTGTTTGTGACATGATGGCCTTCCCTGTTAAACCAACATTGGTCTCTGTGACCATAAATAGGGGCTTCAACTGCTTTTTCATGAATATATCTTGGCTAAATGAAAGGCATTAAAACTTTTGCCACAAAGAATCCTTTCAAAAGCACATTGTAGTCATTTTCTATGTATCCCGTCTTCCTCCTAGGTTAGTATACCAATAAAGATAAGTAGGCAAGGTCCTTATTAGTCCTCCCCACACCCCACACCAGTTCTGAAACAGAGTCCTGTTGATGAAACTTTTATCTGCTTGTTCTCAATTCTCCGAAGATTGCTGTTAAAAATGCCTATCATTGATTCAGCATGAAATTTGATTGTGAGTCAAAGATTTATTGGAATTACCTAGAAAGCTGTTACAAAGTGAAAAAGATATTGTTTCTCAGTTTCAATTGATTCATTTTGTTGTGTTATTTGATCCCAGGGTCAACGTAAAAATAATTAAGCCCTCAATTTAATAATGATGTCATCCTGAAAATGTTTTGTTCGATAACGAAGCATCTTGGACATCGATTTCTGTTTTCCCTTTTATAGAAAGCACAGGGAACTGTGGAAGCCAAAACCAGTTTATAAGGAGCTTTTGAAAGCAAAACGTTCATTCAGGCCCTGAAAACCCTCCCTACAGTTTAGCACTTTAGAGAATAGCACTGAAATTAATGGAGGAGAAATTCCAAGGCAAAGAAAACATGTTCTAATCCTTTGTGGGGTTACCCATACCTCACTGAATTTCCCCCCAAACCATGAAGAAATTTATTTGAGATTCATGTTTATCAAGTTGGTTACAAGACAGGCTTTAAATTTCTTCAAACAAGTATCTGATTCCATCATTTTTTTTTCTCTGTAGTCTGATACCAGCTTTTTCTGAATGCCTCAATACTATGCAGCAGGTAGTTGGTTTCTTCAAGTTTCATTCTAACACTTTAGTGAATTGCAATTGGTATGTTATTAAGTTATTATGAACACACATTCATGAGGTTAAGGGATTTTTTTATACAAATATAGCTTCATTGAACATCTCTGAGGGTGATCAAGGTGCACCAGAAAATTTAATGTTGCTCTGCTATGTATACTGTTTTCTCTGTGATAGCTCAGAGTTCTACAACCCCCAGCTGCTTCTTCTTCTATCCTCTCCTTTCCAATGTGTACACATCTCATCATTTTAGTTCTTCGTGGGAGGACAGCAATTAACTAAATTAATAAATTTGAAAAGACTCTGATTAATGGATTTTATTTCAGAATGCATCTTCCAATCTCCCATTTAAGTTTTTCTATCTACCTTACCACTTCGTTTTGGACTGTCATAATAAAGGATAAGATTGATCACCAAGGGTCTCTCCAATCATGAAATGCAATGCAGAGTCCATACCTGCCATTTACATATTCCAAATATAACTATGGAGATAAGTCTTTCTTATGTGCTCATAACTCATAACCTAGTGTGCAGAGATGGTCATAGTCTCCATGATCTCTTGCGCATCTAGCAAAACTGTTCATCAGAATTTGCAGGAATAAATTTCTCAGATTGGTGATTGCTAAGGATACCTTTCACTCCAAGACCATGGCATATTAACATTAATTCAAGCTATTGGCAGGCGTGGGGCTTTCAGTAAATTTAATGATTTAGAGTTCCTAGGGAAAACAGACCATTGGACAGCATATACAATGTTAAAGGGGTAGAATTAATCTGCCTCCTGCAGAAGGCTGAGCTGTTGGGCGCATACTGTTAAGGGAGTCATGCCATTTGTGAAACAGCTACTCTGTTCTTAAGGCATCCCCCACCCCCACACCCCCAGCTGCTCCCCTCTCTCCACCCTTATATTTCCTTTCTCTTGTTTGTGCTCCCTACTTATTTTTGCTCGTCCCTTTTCTCATTCTTTTCTTTTCTCCTTTCCTGGGTATACAGCACACTGTGAGTGAGGAAAGAAAGTGAAAGTCTCTCTCCTCCTTAAATTCCTTCTGTCAGCTCAGAAGTGATAGTGGACTTCCTACCTCACACAGCCTTCATGGCATGGATGACTTTACCTGGCCCTCCTAGAGGTCAATTTCCACCTTAACTCCAGTCCTTGTTTACATGGTAATTAACAGCCTGTCTGTTGAAGACTTTGAAGCTCTGAGTCCCACAGCTTCTACAATCTTCTTCGGAAATGTGCAGCAGGGATAATCAACACCTTTTAGATTGACATAAGATCTTTTCACCTTAATGCTTTTGGCATGCTCTCTGAGATGAATTTTCATGAGACTCAATTCTCCATTCTGATTTTCAGAAGAAAAAAAAAAAGGCTTTCTGTTTGAGGCTATTTTAATTGGTGTCTTATGAATCTATCATTTTTATGCTTTTACTTCTTCTGAGGGACTTAGGAATATGTTACTTTGTCTCCTTTTTGGACAAGATCTGAGTAAAACATTATTAGGCTTATCAAGAATAATAAGTATTTATGACCTGTTTGTCTTGTTTTGGGTTGTCCCTTAATCACTTGGCAAAGGAAGTCGTGTTTATGCTTTCTTTATCTTTGTGTGTCCAAGTGTGTGGGGGCCAGAGGAGCCCATGAGATGTCCTACTCCATCACTCTCCACTGTATTCCTTTGAGACAGCATCTCTCTCTGAACCTGGAGCTAGGTGCCTGTCTGTGCTACCACCCACTCTAAAGCTGGGGTTATAAGCTCATGTGTGACTCTGTCCAGCTTCACACATGGGGTTGGGAATTTGAACCCATGCTTGCATGATGACTGTTCTTACCTGGTGATCCATCTTTCCTAGCCTTCTTTATCTTTTAAGAAAATGCTTCTTGAATCAGGACAAGGATTGAGCGTTAGGAGATAACTTGCTATCAAAACCATCACAAGGTAGTTACTAGTTACCATTCATCAGATTGCAAAGGGGGTCTGGCACAGTAAAGGGTAACATTTCTGTCAGAATAACTCAGATTATACTTAGGATATACTCCAAAAAGGATTCAGAAATGATTTTTATGTCCCCACTCCATGGCTGTCCTCTTAGCTGTTTGCTATGACCTCATGGTTATTATCATCATGGGGAAAGTTTGTAGCATCCAGCTGGGGTGGGGGGTGGGGGGGACAAAAATGCAAAAATGGAGCCAGTGAGTTTGTTATAGGCAACAGCAATGAGATTTAGGTTTGAGTGTCCATCGGGGTTTATACTTACAAACAATATTTGTTCCTACATGACAAGGTAGAGATATGCAGAAAAGAAAGCTGCTGTTGAGTTGAGGCAGAACTGTGTACAGCTCTCCTTGCATTCTGTGACAATGCTATTATTGCTAGCTTACACATAGCTGAAAATAGACTCCCGCTCTGCTGCTTTTTCTTAGAAAGGCAAAGAGGATGCATTTATGTTGTATTTTGTTTCAAAATAGGCCTGCATAGATTTCTGATTCTCAGAGGCCTTACAATTTTGCCAACACCACACACACTGTTCTTGTTATTTTTTTATCATGAGGTATATTTATCCAGGAGACATTATTCCATGGTTATTTCTGATTGTTAAAATAGAGTCAGTGCTTTTTAAATTCCTGACTCCTAGTCTGTCCATGGAGGCAAATGCCTTTAATCCCAGCATTAGGAAGGGAGAAATAGGAGGACCATTGAAAGTTCAAAGCCAGCCTTGTCTCCATAGTGTGTTCTAGATAGACAGGGCTACATAGTAAAACTTTACTTGAGAGAGAGAGAGAGAGAGAGACAGAGACAGAGACAGAGACAGAGACAGAGACAGAGAGACAGAGAGAGATGACAGATTAAAAGTAAAAATTTCTCACCCCTTTTTCTCCTGCCTTAGCATCCCATTTTATAGAGAAGGTAGAACCCACTGGATCCTAAGTGCTGCCTCTAACACCTGCTTTCAAACATCTTCATTTACCTATGCCCACAGCCAGGTTATCTCCTCCATAGACTTTTTTGTTCTTTTATCCAGCCTTGTTCAATTTAGTGACTTTAAATTACTCAGAAGCTTCATCTTCTCCCTCTCCCTCCTCTTTCTCTCTCTCTCTCTCTCTCTCTCTCTCTCTCTCTCTCTCTCTCTCTCTCTCTCTCTCTCTGTCTCTCTCTCTCTGTCTCTCTCTCTCTCTCTCTCTGTCTCTCTCTCTCTCTCTCTCTGTGCTTCTTTGTTCTCTGTTAACTATATCTAGGTTAAGAACAGCAGTATTCAGCCTTGATCTTTCCCTGTTCCTCTGTGCATAAATATTATGGAGCCTGCTGCAACATATGTGCTTGCTCATTCTAGCAGAATCTATGTAGTTTCATATAAGGTGGACTGAGCAGATCCCATCTTGACCTCCTCTATTTGTGCATGTTCATCTATTTGTGTTCCTTTGGCTCTTCCTCTGCCTAGTATATTGAGTAAGAAGCTTGGGAGTCTTTTCCAGTTTTGCCTTTGGCTCGTGGCTCTGCCATATTTTCCAAATAGTCTCCAACTTCAGTATCATCCTTCAAGCAATCTCTCTCTGACTGGTACTGTTGCTTCACATGGACCATGCTCTCTGTACCCTGGAGGACTGCAGTTCTCTCTAGTTGACCCTTTACTAATCTGATTTCCAAAATGGCTTCTGAGTCAGCCTTTGGAGGTACAAATTTCATTTTATTATTTCTTCAAGGCTTTTAGACATAAAGTCCCCCTACTCCAAGATTAGCTCCTCTTCCATACTTCATCTCTTATCATGATCTGTCTCTCTTTACTCTGTATCATCCACTGAACTTCAAATATGCTTCTTTCTCTACCCCCACACCGCACAAATACTGACCTTTCACCCTTTGCCACCAACCCTGGCCCTTCTCAGCTTGTCAACTTCAAATTCTGCCCATTTCAAACACACACTGTCCTGGCTGACTCACAGTAGGTATTTCTTCTGTTCTATCTTCATGTCTTCTGCCCTACATCTGATTTTTCTGCAATGTACTGTGTATTCTTTCTGATAGCACTTGGGAGTCCATACATGTAATTGCTTGCTTGGTGTGACCCACAAGAAAGCACCCATAGCCTCTCTTACTTGCAGAGTAAACTCCTCAGAGCAGTGTCTAATTCTGCAACCCACCTAGTCATTGAGCAAGGAAGCTACATTTTAACTTTTATCTCTTATGTTGTAGGTGAACTGATTTTACTGATTTCCTTTTGTCATGCAATCAAAGAGTAGACTGAGCACAGAAAAGCAGTGATTTTGGGTGCATTCAAAACTATAGGTGCTATTGTTTGCATCTGGAGTATTCCTTAAATGCCTACATGACAAAACACTCAATGCTCCCAAGCCTCAGCTTAGTGTCATTGGGAAGTGGTAGAGCAGTAGGAAATGTGAATGATTCTAAGTCTTGAGTCATGGCTGGGTGCCATCAAAGAAAAGTTTGGGCTGCTTTCTCACTTTCTGTTTTACTTCCTGGCTACATTGAGATTGAGATTTCTCTGCCCTGTGTTTCTACCATGAGCAGCAGCTCCATCACCATCTGCAAAGTAATGGTACCATTTTACCCTGAACCACAACCTCTGAAAACGGAGCCAAAAGTAAACCTTTCTTCCTATTCAATTAATTATCTTGATTATTTACTATAGCAGTGCAAATAATAATGCTTATTTATAGTCTACTACCTAGCTATCACATCATTAATAACCCACAAGAAAGTTATCATAATAAAGACCTGTATCTTGGGTGTCAGTGGGAATGAGTAATAGGTTGTCTACATTACAATTACATCTCAATATAAGGAAGATGGTATACGGGGATAGGAATTTGATTTTTTTTTAAATCTATTCTAAGGTAAATATATGAGTAAAAAGAATTTATCTTGTGATTTCTTTCCAAAGTGACCTTCACTTATATTAAAAAAATAGTATAATGTGGTATATGATATTATAATATAATATTGTCATTAAAAATATAAAAATAGTCCTTTTAAGATTTCTGTCTCATCAGTGAGTAAACAAAATCTATAGCATTTAGCCACTGACATATGATCTCCTCAAACATCTGGTTGGTTTCATGGAATGAGAGAAAAGTCTTCCATGTAAACTTTTTTTGAAAATACAAGTAAAGGCATTTCCTATCTTTTCTAAAACATGCCTGAATATCCCTCACATAGTAAAGACCAATGACATAGAGACATCCACTTTGCTTATTGCTCACCTTGTGGTATACACTCCCTTATTTCTACTCTCTTTGCATCTGCATGGACACAATAGCACATCTCCATTTTCATGAACACTTAGGTATCATGCTGTGAAGCCCCTAAAAATCAGAGTGTATATGGAAAGCATTTCATGTCCAGTCTTATTCCTTAACTTGCTTAATCATGGGGTTCATATGTGATGATCAACTGGCTTTTCTCCATTTAGAAAGAAAAGAGAGCCTGTCCACTCATTCCTATTTGTCCTGTGATACATTTTCCCTGAGGGATTAAAAACCCATAATCTGTTCTGAGTCAATTTGGTTCAACCAAAATGTTTTTTTCTCATCTTCTGGATTCAGGTGTTGTACAGAATGCTAGGGACACACTGCTTATATCTGTGTGTGAGGTATAAACTTTGGAGAGCCTTTTGCAATTTTTTTAATAGAAAAGGTTTATATTTCTAAAGAATAATATGTGGATTTTTTTGTGTGTATATGTGTGCAAGGGAGCATAGTTGCCCGTGGAGGTCAAAAGAGGGTGTTTGATAGCCCTGGAGTTGGAGTTACAGTTAGCTGTGAGCTGCCTGGCATGGGTCCTGGGAACTGAGCTCTGCAAGAACAGTGTGTAGTCTTAATCACTGAGCCTTCTCTCTAGCCTCATAGAGAGGCTTTTTAACCCTCTCTTATTTCATTTACTTTCTTCAACATCAGTTTGTTCATCTGAGAAGTGGAGAAAATAATACCTATCATGAGGGGCATTTTAAGAATGAAATGGCAAAATGTAAATAAAATGCCAATAATAATACATGACACATGCATTAATTATATTATTAATTTTGTCTGTCTGTCTGTTTGTGAAACAAGGTTCCATTCTGTATCCCAGACTAGCCTGGTACTTATTTAATAGTCCAGATTGGCATCAAACTCAGGAGAGTATTCTTGTATCGGCCTTTTGAATATTAACCTCACAGGCCTAAACCACCATGCCCAACTAAATATGACCTAAGGAGATGCTTTGTAAAATGCGTGCTAGAGTGCTTGTATAGCATGTATAAGTCCCTGGGTTCTATCATGAACAGAGCATGTGGTACATACCTGTAACCTCTGAACTCAGGAGGTGGATGGAAGCAGGAATCTCAGCAGTTCAATGACATCTTTAACTACATATGTTTGAGGCCAACTGACAGGTTTGTGAGTATAGAACATCCAATATCAAAAAGGAAGGAAGGAAGGAAGGAAGGAAGGAAGGAAGGAAGGAAGGAAGGAAGGGAGGGAGGGAGGGAGGGAGGGAGGGAGGGAGGGAGGGAGGAGAGAGAGAGAGAGAGAGAGAGAGAGAGAGGAAGGAAGGAAGGAAGGAAGGAAGGAAGGAAGGAAGGAAGGAAGGAAGGAAGGAAAGGAAAGGAGGGAGGGAGGGAGGCAGGCAGAAAGGAAGGAAGGGGGAGAGGGAGGGAGGAAGGAAGTAAAGAAGGGAGAGAGGGAGAGAGGGAGAGGGAGGAAAGGAAGGAAAGGAGAGAGAAAGAGAATGACAGAGAGATAGACACATAGAGAGACAGACAGACAGAGAGACAGATAGAGATCTATCAAATTGAAGGGGACAACCAGTGCCTCTGGATTATAATAACATGAGCTTGAAAATCTTCTTGCATTTTTGTTAAAAGACAAACAAATCACTGTGAAAGTAACATTGAAGTAACATCTCCAGGAAACTGGGGAATGGGTATGCCACCTCAGTGGCAAGATAGTAAGTACTCTGGCCTTCCAGTTATACCTATTGTTCTATTCCCAGATATTTCAGCTGCTCCTATGACACTTATTTTGGTTTGTTTCTTGGTTCCTGCTTGTGCTTTTTCAATCTCAGATAGAATAAATGCAAACACCAGGAAAGATGTGACTTTCAGTGTGTGAGTGTGTGTGTGTGTGTGTGTGTGTGTGTGTGTGTGTGTATACATGCACTCCCATTTTTTTCAGTGTTCTTGTTTACTGGAGGGAGGGAAGGGCAATATATATGTCATGTTTGTTCACAATGAGCCAGGTTTTTGAGGGCAAGGGTTTACTTGACAGCTGGGTATTTAATATCCTGCCTGTGGAAACTCAGTGGGTTCCACAAAACACAGCAATAACCTGGTGTTTGATGTCCTTGTGGGGAAAGGATTATTTACCAGCTCTGGGAGAGCAGAATGCCTTTAAATAATTCCTACTTCTGAAGTCTTTGAGCACATGATTTTATTCTGAATAAGGTCATGGGGTCTGCTTAGCAATAATCTACCATTGTTCAAAGTTTGACCTCAAATTGCAGCTTCTCCTCAGAGTTTTGGGGGAAAATTTGAGATTAGGTTTCAAATGGAAAAGAAAGTTAAATGAGTGTTTTTCCTTTAACTGTGTCTTTGGCTGCCATGGCGTGGATTATGAACCCTAAGCTTCTAAACTTGCACCTTCCTGAGATATTTCCTGTGACTGTGTTATTGCTACCAAGGAAGGTGAAAAAGAAAACCAGGCAAACTTACCAGTTATAACTGGAATCTCTTTCTCTGTAATGATGAGATTGGCATTATTTTTGTTGTATTTTGAGAAAGTTAGTCTAGTTGTCTCTTAATTATATAATGAGCAATGTTCTCTTTCACATACAGAACCGATTGTGCACTGCTTATGTTGACCCTTTCCCTTGTGTGTTGAACTCTGACTCTTGATTTTAATAGAAGAGAAATGTTAAATAATGAATTTTGACAGCTGGGAATTGCTGAAAAGATCATGCGAGGCTGGGTGTACCCAGTAGTCTCAAATACCAAACTACTAGGGCAATTCAAGGCAATATCAGGGGAAGAAGGAGCTATCAAAGAGAAGGAAGAGATACTTGGCTTTTTTATTGGATGTTTTCTGTATTTACATTTCAAATGTTATCCCCTTTTCCAGTACCCACCCCAGAAACCCCCTATCTTATCCCCCTCCCCCTGCTTCTATGAGGGTGTTACCTCACCCACTCATTCCTACTTCCCTGCCCTAGAATTCCCCTACACTGGGTCATCGAACCTTCACAGGACCAAGGGCCTCTCCTCCTATTGATGCCTGACAAGGCCATCCTCTGCTACATATGCAGCTGGAGCCATGGGTTCCTCCATGTGTACTCCTTGGTTGGTGGTTTACTCCCTGGGAGCTCTGGGGGTGGGGTCTGTTTGGTTGATATTGTTGTTCTTCCAATGGGGTTGCAAACCCCTTCAGGTCCTTAAGTCCTTTCTCTAACCACTCCACTGAGCTCAGTTCAATGGTTAGCTGCAAACATCCACCTCTGTATTTGTCAGGCTCTAGCAGAGCCTCCCAGGAGGCAGCTATATCAGGCTCTTGTCAGCAAGCACTTGTTGGCATCCACAAATAGTGTCTGGGTTTGGTGACTGTATATGGGATGGATCCATCTTCATGTTTCAATTACTTATTGATTATTTGTGAATCTTAGCACAGTATTATTGTATTCATGGAAGAACAGCAAAGCATCACTTGGAAGAAAAAGTAGACAGCATTTCCCATGGACAGAATGTTTCTAGTATGAACTTGCAGTGTGTTCCTTGCCATTTCTTTCTCTTTTTTTTGTTTTTGTTTTGGTTTTGGTTTTGGTTTTCGAGACAGGGTTTCTCTGTGCAGTCCTGGCTGTCCTGGAACTCACTTTGTAGACCAGGCTGACCTCGAACTCAGAAATCCACCTGCCTCTGCCTCCCAAGTGCTGGGATTAAAGGCATGCACCACCACTGCCCGGCGCCATTTCTTTTTAGGTAATACTCTCTACATCCTATTAATTATCAACCAGACAAATCATTCTTTAGACCAAGCATCCACAATTAGAGCTTCACCTAAACATTGTTCTTATTTTGCTTCTTTGTCCATTTATATACATAGTATTTCTGAAATATCAGAGTTTCGATTTAAAAGAACTACTCCCTGTATTGAAAACGCTTGAAAAAACCATTTTATATTCATTTTCCTTGGATACCACAGAAGCTTCCGTAACATTTGGCCTTGGAAGTTAAGCTTCGATGCTCTAATTCCTCAACCTTCCCTGAGCAAAGCTATTATATGAGAACATTATTAGATACAGCCTCTGATTCCAATTAGGGTGGGGACTGGCCTTCTGCATTCACCAGAGCTGCCAGCCCAAACAGATGCTGCCAGCCTACAGACCCACTCCAAGCAATCAGGTAAATGAAAAGTTCAGGCTTGAAATCAAAGTTATTGCCTACATAACCCTCAATGTTGTTGCTTCCTAAAGCCCAGTTTTCCCATCACAGAAGTCATTATGCTCTTTCAATTCAAGAAAACACAAAGGCCTCCAACATTTTTTTTTCTAATTGAAAGTATTTCTGAGCATCTGCTATAAGAGCTATATAAATTACAATTCTTTCCCCTTACACTGAGATAATGGTGGAACTGCTTCAATGTTACTTAAGTTTCTTCAAAGACAGGAAACACAGATTCTGTTCCCCAGCCAAAGAATCTTGTTTATAGGTTGAGCATATATAGTCCCTCTTCATTTTCATTCAAAATTTCAGCACAATTAAATGTGTGTTGAGCAGATTCCTTCCTCCCCTGCCTTTTGATACCCATTTTCACTCTTATTAGTACCCTTTGGTCTCCTGGATCACTTACTTCACTTATACTCACATTAAATATCTACACACACTGTTTTATGTGACTATATAAAATTTAGAAACCACAAATAAGGAAAAATATTTGATAGTTCTTTTAAAAAACTATTTCCAGAAAAGTTCAAATGTTCTCAGAACAAATAAATGATGGATGTGTAATGATACAGAAGAGCATATTAGCTAGATTTAATCATTATTCATTATATAGAATATGTGGAATGGTATTCTTTTGTCTATAAATATGTACAACAATTTGTGATGGTCACATCTTCATTGTTGTACCAAAATATCCAAGAGAAACAATTCCAGAAGAAGAAAAATCTCGATTACCTTTTAACTCTCAGTTTCAGAGTTTCAGTCAATAGACACTGTCCTACATTGCTTGTGGACATATGTTGAGGCAGTACAGTGTAGTGGAGCCTCCATTTACTGCATCTAGCAAAAGGAGAATGAGGGAGCTTGCAGCAACATATAGGTTTCCTCCAATGAGACCCTACCTCCAAAGTATCCACTACATCCCCTAAATGTGACCATGTTGTGAAAGAATCTATTCTTGGCATTAACTACCAATGGAGTCAGAGCCCTGCTGATACAACAATACCTTCCTAATGGTCCCAGATCTACTGCACCTGGAATCTAACCATCAATACCTGGGCCACTGGGAAACTTTTTCATCCCATTCATAACATTGCTCTATGTCAAGAAAAGTATTCTATAGAAAAACAATATCCCCAAATGTATATAATGACAAATGTGCCCCTTATTTCTCTGATTCACTCCCTTTCTGACTGAGACTTTGAGGAAAATATATACCTCTTCCAACTTTCCTGGCCAGATTAGAGGTACCTCTTAGCAGTTATTCCCCCTTTCTCTGTAATAACATTGTTTATCCATTTGCACATCCATCTTGCCAGAAAAAATGGAAAAGGCTTGAGGGAGAGACACCACCTCATTTGTCTGTGTATCCTTGACAGTAGTAGAATTCCTTGCTTATAGGTACTCAGTTAATATATGCTCAACAAACAGATGAATGGGATTCCTTTTAGATGATAGATGTCTAAATGACAATCTTCATGATTGTGCCATGCCTACTTTTATCTCTTGCTCTGGTGCCAAGACCAATTTCTTTTTTTTTTAATTAGAAATTTTTTTATTTACATTTCAAATGTTATCCCCTTTCCCGGTCCCCCCCCAAAAAAACCCTATCCTCTCCCCCTTCCCCCTGTTCACTAACCCACTCACTCCCACCTCCCTGCCCTCACATTCCCCTACTCTGGGGCATTGAGCTTTCACAGGACCAAGAGCCTCCCCTCCCATTGATTCCAGATGAGGCCATCCTCTGCTATATATATGTGGCTGGAGCCATGGGTCCCTCCATGTGTACTCTGTTTGCTGGTTTAGTCCCTGGGAGTTCTGGGGATACTGGTTGGTTGATATTGTTTTTCCTCTGGATCTTTCTAAATGACAAGGTACAGGTGGGGACATAATGAGTCCTCTATATGATTAATGAATTACCTATTTCAGTTTTGTAAATTTATTTTATGGCCAGTACACATGCACTTCTTTATTTGTAAGATTGTTAAATGTTTTCTAACATCTGCCACGCAGATAAAACTTTATTCTTAGGAGGAAATAACATTGTCGATGTCTCTTTGTTTAAGATGACAAACAATTTTCAGAAGCTTTTCTTCTATTAGTTTTCTAGACAAAAACATCAGTAACACTTGGAGTTCACAGGAGTATTTCTATTCAAATTGCATAGGATTCAAGATTTGTGGTGGGCTTCAAATCAGGTTGCTTCTAAACATTGTATTTATGAGACATAGCTTTCTATATTGCCTTTTAGAAATGTATCATTAATCCATGTGCCTGTCTACTTATGCAGACCTTTACTTAAAACCTTTTAAATGCCAAGTGGTTTATAGGATGTTAGGGATATATATATATTATATATATATATATATATATATATATATATGTATATGTATATATATATATGTATATATATACATATATATATAATATATATACATATATATATAATATGTATGATATATATGAATAAAAAATTTCTGTACTCTAATCTCCAGAAATCAAAAGCATAAAGTAAACCCTCTCCCCCCCCCCGTGTGTGTGTGTGTGTGTATGCATGAATCATGAGGTGAGTGTTTCAGGGAAAAACCGTAACATCTAATGTCATTTTTTTTAAATAAGTAGATGTTCTCAACTTTTCAAATGATAGTGTGTAAGTCTGTTCAAGTTAGGTTTAGCTTCTACATTTATTGACTTCCTTGCTTGTGCAAGGAGCTGAAGTGGCACAGCAAGAAAGGACCCAAAGCCCTCTAGGCCAGTAACCACCAAGAAATTGCATCCTGCTTATAGTCATTCATGTAACCCTGGAAGCAACATCTAGCTCCAGTGAGATCTTCAGGTGACTGTGACCATAGTCTTAAGATCATTACCTCCTTCCACAGAAACTGTAAGAATAAATGTTTGTCATTGCTAAGATTTAGGGTAACTTGTTTCTCAACAATGAACAACAAAGATATATGTATTTTGTATATCAAGTATTTTGGGAAAAGAGATTAAAAAATGATAAGAGACTTTCTACATGCTAGAGACTAGACATGAGGGCTTCCTACATTCCTCCCACAAAAATTGTCAGTGAAGGCCTTTCTGGGCACTTTAATTTATTCATCCTTATGTGTACACACTGTATCAGGGAGGCAATGCTATAGAACATGCTTAGAAGTCAGAGTACAATATTGAGTTCCAGTCTTCACCTACTTCCTTGTTTGAGAAGGGGTCTCTTTCTTCTCTGTTTTTCCAGTGTATATGCAAGGCTAGCAGTCTATGACATAACCTTCTGAGGATTCTTCTGTGATTTCTTTCTTCTTCACTCCCCCCTCTCTCCCTCCCTCCCTCCCTCCCTCCTTCCCCCTCCCTGTCTCTCTTTTTCTCTCCTCCTCCCTCCTTCCCTCCTCCCTCCTTTCCTCTACCCTTCCCAATCTCCTATTTTTAAAATAATGCCTGCTTTCACAGTCCATGGCTCAAGATTGTAAGGAAATTGAGTGACTTCTTTTCCATCACCACATCATGGCTTTATTCCTGAACATCTGGGATGTTAATGGAGTTAAGAGACACAAACTGGATTTTTGTTAGATTTTTGAAATTTTAAATAATATATTTAATCACTTGCTTATTGTTTTATATACTAAGAGAGTATCTTTTGATACTTTCCTTGATACATTGGTTTACCTATCTTTACAAGATTTCACCTTACACTTGTTTTTGTTTTCATTCTCATCTTTTGTGTATGAAAGTATAGGAACATGCTATACTTAGTAGTAACAGAACATACTACGGAGTCACAGAAAAAGCTTGGGTAGCAGTCCTCACCCACTCCTTTCTTTGAGACAGGGTCATTTGTTTTCTTTTTTTCATTCCATCTGATCCAGTGTCAAGCCTGAGGCACAGCTGTCCTAACCATTCCTCCATCCCTTGGTGATTGTTCTTAGCTACTGTGTTTTCTCTCTCTGTTTTTGTTGCACAATCTTGTGTTTTACTTGAGTCCATTCTTAAATAACTTTAAAGGAATAGGTGAATGGAAAGTTAGCTCTCATATCTTTCTATACATCTGTTTTCTCCTGTTTGGTTTATGATAAAACTGTTGATGGGTTTTGTTTTTTTGTTTGTTCATTTTCTAAGAATTGTACCATCATATCATCATTATGGATAAGAAGTCTGATGCTACTTAGATGGCATTGTTTTATGGGCAATTGTTTTCTTCTTCTGTAGTGTTTTCTATCTAGCATGTGTATTCTAAAGTGTGATTGATGTTTCTAGAAACTTTTCTTTAAACATCAACTACATTTCAGAATGTATGATTGACTTTATTGTAAAATTGTCTAAACATGACCACTAGAACTGTTGATAATTCTATACTCTATATTTATTTTTTATTAGATATTTTCTTTATCTACATTTCAAATGCGATCCCCTTTCCTGTTTTCCCATCCGAAAATCCTCTATCCCCTTCCCTCTCCCTCTGCTCTCCAACCCACCCACTCCCACTTCCTGGCCCTGACATTCCCTATAATGGGGTATTATACACTATATTTATTTTGCTCTTTCATTCTGATGCTCTTCTTACATGACTGTTGAAACCTCGAGATTGTTGTTTCTCTGCTTTTCTTTGTTCTCTCTCCCCTTTTGCTTCATTGATATATATATATATATATATATATATATATATATATATATATATATATACATATACACTTTCTTTGATGTTGCTTTTTGTTAAAAACAGTTTTTTCTAATGTATTGTTGTTGTTGCTGCTGCTGCTGTGTGTTGCTGTTGTTGTTGTTGTTGTTGTTGTTGTTGTTGTTTTCTGGTTGTTCTATTTTGCAGCATTCTGGTCTTGCTCTATAGGTTTCCCCTAAATCTTCTTGGCTATAATAGTTTACATTATTTTGCTGAATTTTCTATTGGCTACCTGTCATTTCTCCTTTTGTTTGTCTTTTGTTTTATCTTTTTCTATTGGTCTATGATTGTCAGTTTATAGCTAAACATGAGGAACTCTGAATCTGCTTTTGAAATGGTAGTCATTACTTTATAGCATGTTTGAGGCTAGCCTGGAATATATGAGACTTTATCTCAGTATTTATTTTAAGAAAGTGACACAGCAGGTGCTCTGTGTTTTACTTTTCGCTCTTTTGTGTATGAATGTGCATCTTTTATGTGTGTATCTGAGACTGAATGAAAACAAAATCAAGAACATACTTTAATTATATATTTCCTATTTTTAACATCGATTTTTAAACTATTACACATTTTTTGAAATTAATAGTATTGTGTCCTTAGTTATCACCTTTGGAATTTTTGGCTGTTTTCAGTGGTTTACTATTAAAAATAGTAATAGTAGAATTCTTTCCCATGGCTTTGATTGTTTTTTTTTTTATTATACCTTATTTGAAATGATGCTTCTGAGAAATAAGTTTATATGTTTCTATGTTCCCGAGACATATTGGCAAATTGCTCTGCAGAAAAGCCTCTTTCCTTGATCTTCCACTATGTTTCTTATAGTTTCATACCAACATCAAGTACAATAGCTCCCCTGTAACTACATTTTTATGTTCTGAGGATTCATTTACCATATTCCAGGAAATATTACATGGAAAATTACAGAAATAAACAGTTCATAAGTTTTTAATGGCATATTATCCCAAGAAATGTGATAAAATCTCCTAGCCTATCTCTTTCCTTTTCAGGATATGAATCAATCCCTTTTATAGCATATTTATGCTGTATATACTACATTCTCATTAATCATTTAAATGCTTTCTCAGTTATCAGCTTGACTGCCCCAGTGGCACGAGGCTTGTGTTCAAATAACCTTTATTGTACTTAGTAATGGCCACAGCGTACAAGAATGCTGATGCTAGCAATTCATACGTGCCAAAGAGAAATCATGTTTAATCTTTTCTCCAGCATATATATTTAACTTTGTTTAAAACTCCTTGAACTTTAAAGAAATCAATAAATTCTTGTTACTATCACATTGTGTTTTCCTGTGGGACCCCAGACTCTGCCTTCTTTTTCTTCCTTTCTTTCTTTCTTTCTTTCTTTCTTTCTTTCTTTCTTTCTTTCTTTCTTTCTTTCTTTCTTTCTTTCTTTCTTTCTTTCTTTCTTTCTTTCTTCTTCTTTCTTTCTTTCTTTCTTTCTTTCTTCCTTTCTTTCTCTTTTTGAAAACATTTTAAAGATTTATTTTATTATCAAAATGTATTTTAATTAAAAGAGAATTACATTGCTTATCTCCCTTTCCTTCCTTCAGCCTCTTTTGGGATTTCTCCCTCTTACTCTTACTATGTCTTCCATGACTCTCAAGTTTACAACCTTTTTTTCTTTGATTGTTATTGTTATATACACACATATTTGAGTGTTTGTGTATGAACAGAGATATAAATACAACCTAGTGGGTCCATGTTTTATTACTTATGTGTATATGGCTTCAGGGCTGCCTACTCTGCATTGGACAACCAATAAGTGTCTTAGCCTTGGGATGGGCTAATCTTTCTCTCAGCCGTCATTATTCTTTATTTAGAGATGGGAACCCATGAATTTCTCCTCCGTCCACACTAACATGTCCATTGACATCACCATTGTTCAGGTTGTACTTATACAAACATTTCTAGGAGATATTATTTCACAGCAGAGTTCTTGGTATTCTGGCTTTTGCAGTCTTTCCACACCCCTTTTCTGCTTGGTTCCCTGAGCCACAGATTCAGGAGCTTTGATGTAGATATACATCTAAGCTACATCCCACTTGGGCTGGGATAACTAATAACTATTGATCTCTACACTGTTTCCAGTTGCGTTTTTTTTTTTTTTTTTTTTTTGTGATGGTCTACATTGGCTCTAAAGTGAGGGATGTATATTAACTTACATGTATCTTCTATATTATTTTTATGTTTTCTATATTATTGTATTCTCTGTATTATTAGGTGCCACATATGGTTCTTCAACCTTGATACAATTAAAATGTAGACAGAACGATTCTGCGTTGATGCTGGACAGGAGACATGTAGCTATCCTGCACACTGGAGAATATTTAGCAACATGCTCATATTTTATTCAATACATATTAATTAGCAGCCAGTTCTCCAAGACATGACAGCCAAAAAGGACCTTATCTAAGAACCACTGCGCTAGGGTAGACAGGAAGGGGGGAAGGATGAGGTGAAATAGAAATAAAAAGGAATACTGCTTATTATAAATTAAAGAAGACACAGACATTTGAATCTTGTCTAACAAATGTGTTTTTTTTTCTCTTGAATTAAAATGGCTTTTTTCTTTGTGAAATAGCTCCATGCTCATTCCACAGTAAATCATTTATGAATTTTGGCAAAAAAATTAAGCAAATACCTACTTAACTCATAAAGTAAATTTTAATAAGGAATATGGAGATTTTTGTAAATGAAACCTGGAAATAATCTTTTAAACCATTTAATCCCACCTCACATTGGCTTTGCTGGTGAGCACGTTGTGAGTAAGTAGGGATTTAAAAATCTCATTCTCAGTCATTTTCAAATTCCAGCTTTAGTTAATTCCTAACTACAGTGTTAAATAGAGCAAAGGAATGCCATTGTTGTAGTATGGAGGATGACAAGTAGCCATGGAAATGATTGGAACAATGTTTCTGGAAGGGGTGTGTAAAGTGTTATGAATATATTCTTGCATCCTACATTGCCTCTTGCATCCTACATTGCCCCTTGATATTTTAAGGTTTACCTTTTAACCTGTGGTAGGTGTCTGTATTGACATAAGTACTAAAAAGCTATTAAAACCTTCAGGAACACAGAAAGAGTTTATTTTCTTGGAGTTTGTTTTTCTTGTAAATAAAGTCGCAGACAGAACTAAACAGTGTAGAACAAGAAGCAATGTGTTTCTACTAGTATGGAAAGAGGATGGATAAGACTAAACTATACACATAACCTAGAAATTTCCATATCTTCTTCCAGCAACACAGCAGTGTCCCAGCTTACATATGACTTCCAAGGATTTAAAAATGTAGAGAGAGATTGATGAAAATGGACAGTTTTGTTTTCTGAGTTGATGGATCAAAGCATGTGATGGGGCAATGCAGAAAAAAAGCAAAGAAATGATCAGTGGGACCATCAGAGCTGAAGACATTAATGAGCAAGCACATTCAAATGACACAAGAAGGATGATCCAGTGCTAGGTAGATAGTTTAGTAAGGATACTGCTGTGAGGACATGAGTCCAATCTATAGAAGCTACATAAAGAAGCTTATTATGTAGGAGTTAGGGTAACGTGATAGTAAGTCCTGGTGCTCCCTTGGTAGCCAGTCCATCCTCTTTGGTGAGCTCCCATACAGTGAGAAACAACATCTCAGAAAACCAATTTGTACAAAACCTAATGATTGACACTAAATTAATATGGTATGCACATGCATGCACATATGTGTGTGTGTGTGCATACATACATACACACACACACAATCATGTACTCCCATATATGTACCAACACATGTTTACACACAGATACAAAAGTAGCATGGTCAAGAAATGGTTAACTATTTTCAAAGGGCCTACAATGTTCAAAACATGAAACCCTATGAAAGGATGACCTTAAATCCAGTGTTCAAATCATTTACATAAGATTTGGGAAGATGATAAATGTTTGAGAAGTCAGGAAACAATTAAAGATCTCAGAAATGACAGAATAAGGACCCTCTTTAGTTGCCATCTAAAATTTGGAAAAAGGAAATTGATAGCTTAGAAAAGGGCAAGGAAATACTTTTAAACAGGGAAATATCTCAAGTAGGTTTTCAAGATGAGGATAGCTTTCTGGTTGGACCAAAGGCAGGGCTTTCACAGTAGGCATCATGACTTGAATGTATTTAAAAAAAAAACAAAACGAAACTAGCACCATGGAAATACAAGTGAGTAGGGGAAGTGCTCTCATGTAGAGAGACTGAAGGTCTACATGAATAAACCAACTCTTAAGGTCATGGTAGTTCTCTGCCTTGCAGCCCTTCTATATCATAATCTTTCTTCTTTACAGATGTGTCCCATCAGTCCTGAAGTTTATATTTTTTATAAACTAAATCGTATTAAAGGTCCTTGAGCTATTGTGATTTAGGAAAAATGTGTAAATATTTGGATCTCTTTGTATTATGAGGGTAAGTTTGCTAAATTACAAATTTGAGAAATACATTTGATGGGTGATTGATTGACTGTGCTCAGAGTCTGAATGAACTAATGAGCTAATAGATTCTGTTTTTCATCGCTTTGCTTTGCTCTTTGCATAGAAAGGGTTATCTGCATTCTGAAATCAATATGGAGTCACAGAACCTGGTATAGTGGTGCATGCCCTTAAACTATTTGGGGGGAACCTGAAGCAGGAGGACTGTTGCAAGTTTGAGGCCAGCTCATTCAACATAGTAAGTTCAAAGCTAGGTAGAATACTGAATGGAATTTTAATGAAAAAAAAAATCAACCTTAACAAGAAATGACTCTACTCAACAAGAATTAATCCTACTGATCCACAAATTGTTTCTTTTTGAGATATCCAGTTTATTTCTATTGATAACAGTTTACAATACACACACACACAGAGGGGGGAGAGAGAGGGGGAGGGGAAGAGAGAGAACATATAGTGAACATCAAACTCATTGTGTAAACTAAAGCTAACCTTGAACTTACTGTAATTCTCCTGCCTCAGCTTCCTGAGTCCTTGTATTCACAACCATGTACACACTGTTATTTTCAACAAGAAAGATACAAAATTAGTGTTAGTTACTCCTTGCTCTCCTAAAAATTATATTTAACTTCCCAGGTCAGCCTCAACAAAAATACTAACCGGTGTATTATATCCTTTCTAATCTTAACTGTTCATTTTAGTGTCTTATGGAGGTTTGCCCTCTGAACTATCTCATCTTTTTAAAACTATTCAAAACTCCATTCTCTCTTGGGGATTTACTCCTTTGATGAGAACTCTGGTGCCAGTACTTCTAGAGCTGTGCCTCTTAATTTTCCTGTCTTCTCTCCTCCTTTTCTTTCCATTGTACTTGGTTTTCTGACGTTTTGCAAAGAAGTGTCTGAAACACAAATGAAGTTTTCTTTGAAGTTAGAAGTATAAATCATGTCCAAGGATTTCTGAAGAAGCAAGTCCTGTTAGGCTTTCAAAGTCCCGTGACTAATTATAAGTTCTGTGAATCCTTTTTAATATCAGACATCTAAATTCACTGATACCTCTCTGTCTTCTTTTTAACCTAAGCCTAGAAAATAAAGGAGAGAAATAAATAAATCAACACGGCTTTTGGCCTTAGGGATTTATTATTTTGTGATTTTCTAGCTCTAAGGAGAATTAAAAGCTATTTGGGTTGTATCCAGGTGCATTATTTAACAGCTAAGTGCATTGGCAAGCCAATCCACCAAAGCTTTTCAGATGACCTTAGGATGGAAACCATTCCTGCTGTTGTAGTGAAGTTATAAAAAGTCTGTTTAAGCAGACACAGCACACAAAGGCTTTGTTAAATGAGACATCCTAGAACAGAATATTAATGAAGGAATCTTATTTTTTTTCTGTCATCCATTTTCAATTTGGGATCAGAGAGAAATTGTTTTATGCTTCCCCTCCCCATTGCCAGTCCCCTCCCAGCTGTTCATTAAATGTGCTTGCTGCTCTTGTAATGAAATTTGGACAACAGTAGATTTACTTAGGTTTCTATGTCAGGCTCATATGGAAAAGAGATTTTGGAGAAAACTGAATGAGTGTTATTACTTGATAATTTTTTAAATGTCTCAATCATTCCTAATAATGGTGTGGAGAAAGCTTTGTTCATCTCAGTTTAGAGAAAAGGAAGCCTCAGAGGGGTTTGGGGATGCCTCTCAAGGAAGAGAAAGTGAATCAGCCCCGTTTTAATCCAGCACAATCAATGGGGCCTTGTAGGTGGCAGATGCTCAGTGCATAATTGCTTAATGAAGAAATTACAAAACTAAGGGATCTGGTGCCACACCCAAGGTATTTTCTCATTCCATAGCTGCCATTAGTCCCATGCAGTTATAAAACCATCAGGAAAGATGGAAGAAAATGAAGGGGTTAGCATGAGGAATTTTTCTAAGCAGAAAGTGAAGAGGTGAAACCTATTGTGCATTTAATTGGTAACCATTTTCTGGGTATCTTTCAGCTTTCTGTATAACTTGCAAAGAAAAGCCCCAATCACCGTTCATATAAACTGATTTAAGAAGGCTATTGTGTAATGAGTAAACATGGGATAGTGGAGGGATGGACGAAGGTGAAGGTTGTTTATTGTTGTCAAATCAAGAGGAAGTCTCCTTTCCAGACTAAGTTCAAGTGTTTTTGCATTCATTAAGGAAGACTCAACTTTCCCACATTTAGGATTCTTATAACTCATAGGGTACAGGTATCACCTGATCTTTTGTGTCCTTCCATGAGAATTGGAACTCTGAAAGTGGCACAGATATTGATATCTGGTTATAATCTTTTCATCAGCACCAAATTTCTTTTTCTGTGGCATTGGTGCCTCATGTCTTCTATAAGACAGCATGAACATGTGTCAGACTGACATATTAGCTTGGAAGTAGATCAAAGCTCAGATTAATCACATTTCTTAAATGTATCAGTGCTCAGAGCCATATAGCTACTACAGACTGGCTCTTGAACAAAGAGCCAGTTGTGAAGCTCAATGCCGCATTGGTCACTGTCACTTAGTAGCATTTCCCATGGGAACAGGCAGGAACCCACAGTTGCTGGCTGGACTAGAATGGACATCCTATTATATCTGGCCAATTCTATTTTCTTTTCTAACCCTTGAAATGATAGTCAGACTTCTCCCATGACAAAGAAAATGAGCATCTTGTTCTAGATAAAGGGCATGAACATTACATGCCAGCAGATGAGATACTTCTGCTGGTAGCAACTCACTTGTTATTATTAAGGTATCTCGTTACATTCCATGTTTTGAGTTATTTTGAGATTTAAAGTAGTCATTAGGCATTGGAATTTCAATTTGTTAACTAGTCTTTTCACAAGAGAAGTCAAGAACTTCAGAATTCTAAGAACACTAGACAAAAGCAATCAAAACCTAACTGTGAGTCATAGAACGACCACCTCCTGTGTAACCTTTGAAAGGCCACTACATTTCTCCAAGCTTTAATTGTTTTTTAACTCAACAAAATAGAAATAAATTTCTCAAAAGGATGCTGAAGAGATCTCAAAAATAATGTTGCAAGATTTAAAAGATCCAAATACAATATGTCTACTTAATACTTAAATTACAGATTAAAACAAACATGTATCTCAACCAGAACAGGGAGAGCTAGGCTTGGATATTCCTTCTACTTGGTGATTTGAATATGAAAAGCCTCTCATAGGCTCATGTGGTAAACCACTGTCCCTCAAGGGGTTAGCATTCTGGAAGATAATGAAAACTTTAGGGAGCCCACTTGGAAGAAATAGTTCTCTGGGGACAGATCTTTGAAGGTTATGCCTTGTTCCCAAGCCCCTCTGTACCTCTCTGTGCTTTTTGACCACCACAAGAATCCTTGTTGAGTCCAGAAATGGACCTCTGGATTCAAACTTCCATTAATCTATGAGGGAAAAAAATTCCTTCCTTCCTAAGATTGTTTCTGTAGGGTATTTTGTCACAGTCACGGTAATAGTACTTCATTCTACCTCTTAGCTACTGTTTAAAAAATAGTTCCTGTTCTCTCTAGTAATGCACAAAGTCAGAGAACAGGACCCTGAGATGGTAACCACCAAGAAGATTTGTACATTCCCTTTGATGACTGAAAGCATGAGGGTTGGAGGGTGGGAGAGGCAGAAGCAATAAAGAAGGGATCTGAGGAAACGAGAGCCGAGTACTAACAGTATTTGCTACATTGTCCTAACAACTGTAGAGTGCCACATTTGGTTGCTAGCCACTTAGGGGGATTCTGGGAAGTAGGATCCTTAACAACAAAGTCAAAGGAATAATAACCTCCACTCCTGCAAATGATGAATATCATAATTCTGCTAGGTTGGATATTGTCGCTTCACTTGGCTATTGCATGTCTTCATAAAATCCATGAGCTTTGCTTGAGTTCAGAGAGAAAGAAGGGCAACTTCTCTTTACCACACTGCTGAAAGCCCAGCTGGAAATAGCTATAAACATCCAGTCTCTAGTTCTGAAGGGCATGTTGTGGAGAAACTGCAGGGCATAATTTGAAACTCCATGAAATGCTACATGGCTTTATCTAAAAATAATGGTGAGGGATTGAATGGCCTTCGACTGATGCCCAAATTGCACATTAGAAAAATCTGTAGTATAGAGCAAGTCTCCCTATGTGCTTGTATATGTCTTTTGGCCTATAAAACTCCAAATATTAAAATAAAAACCATTAAATACACAACTGGAAAAAGAACACTTTTATTGAAATCATTTATTTCCTTTGGTTTCCCCCATTTTTTCTCATTTTTCTCTCCTTCAAATAATGCCTCTGTGACGGAAGGATTTTCTGCTGTCTTACTCATTTCCTTTCATTTGTGCATGAGACTCCCAGTATGCAAAATGATAGGTGGATGAGGCAGGGCATTCTGCCATTGCCTTGTGCATTATTTAGAAGGGAAAAGGAGCAAACTGAGAAGCTGGGTGAAGAGGAAGAGTGTTGGGTAAGATGCACGGGAGGATTTATTTTTAGGGATCGAGCAATGGGGAGGAATGAGCTCTTGAGGGACAAATTATTGAAGGTTACTCAGCTCAGTGGAGAATTATTTCTCACAGCTTCCAGGTACTAAGGCTGTTACAATTAAAGGCAGAAAGTTGTCTGCTGTTAATTGTTGTCCTACTATTTCCAAGAAGTTCCATTTTATGGAGGATGGAACAAGAGCTCAGTTAGTAAAGTATTTGCCTGGCAAACATGAGGGACTGCATTTGATCCCCAGAAACCACATAAAAAGCCTGGAGGACCTGAGGGGTTGTGTGCTTGTACACACAGAGCTGGGGAGACAAAGACAAGCAGATTTACAAGGTTTGCCAGTGAGCTTGTCTAGGCTACTTGCTAAGCTTCAGGTAATGAAAAGACCCCACTTCAAAAACACAAAGGTGGATGACAGCTGAAGAGTGACACACAAGTTGTTCTTTGATGTCCACATGCATGTAGACATGTGTGCATGCTCCCTACCTACTCAAATGCACCCATACACATACATACTACTCTCTCTCTCTCTCTCTCTCTCTCTCTCACACACACACACACGCACACGCACACACACACACACACACACACACACACATGAGTTCCAATTTTGCCAGCAATTATGTCACAAATCTTCAGGCTGACCAATAGGAAACATTCTCATTGAAATAGTTTGGGATTCACAGCTTTCTGGAACTGAACTTTCTAACCAGTGTGTCACATTGCAGGGTAACCATATGTCACAGTTTGCTGGGACTGAATTGCTTTATGTCTGTAGTCTCAGTGAGATTATTAATAGCATATCCTTTCAATAGAACCATTGTCCCAGCTAAGATAATAAATGGTAATGGTAATATATATATAGTTATGTTCATGCTTAGATTTTCATCTCTCCAGACTTCAGGGTGGCTCAAGCCATAGGGCCATTTATTTCATACTGTGAACAGTCTCATACATTTTTCCCAGTCTACCACATAGATATTATCACTTGCTGTGTGTGACATGTGATGTGCCCCAAACTGTTAAGGGACCTCTGCTCACTGGGAACAGCATGACTCAGAATACTGCTGTGGAGACAAGTAGGTCTTTGGTGAGAGAGGAAATAAACTGAGAGAACTAAATATCAAGAAAACAAGTCACGCCGCCTGATTTCCCTGGACGTTGGTCTGACAAATCTAAATTCCTGTAAGCTCCTTTGTAAGGATACCATAATTCAGGACTTCCTGGCAAAACCACAGTACAACACAAGTCATGGTAAGACACTACTTCCTGCTAGTTTAAACCAGTCAAGAATTAAGTCTCTAAGAATGCAGAGACACTGAATCTCCAATGAAAGGAAATATAGAACAATAGATTCAACTTGGAGTATAGTTCAGTGGGCCATCTGTTAGTGTAGTACAAACAAACTCATATGAAAATAGGGAAACAGCATTACAGTATGTATATTCATCAACTATTAGAGGGATAAATACAATACAGTATCTCTATATAACTGAAGAGTATTCAGCCACATGCTATAGAATTTTATTTGTCAGAAATTTCCAGAATGAGCAAACTCAGAGACACAAACAAGTTTATATTTTCTAGGCAGCTGCTAAAAGAATATAATGGGCAGTGACTATGTTCTGAAAACACAACATGGTGACAGCTACAGACCTCTCTGTGTGTACTAAAATCCCATCAGGAATGTACACTTTAAAATTGTAAACTGTACGGAATAGAAATTATATTTTTATAAATTCATAATTTATGCACACCATGCCATCAGCACATGTAGTTGTAAATTTCCTATTTGTATATATTAAGAAAAGTGGAGAGAAGCAGTCTTAAATTTAATAATTCATTTTATTTAACTGAATGTATTCAAAATACTGTTTTAACATACAATTGGGTGTTTTTTCTTAATTAGTGAAATATTTCATGTTCCTTTTATTCTATTATCTCCTGAAAAGTCAAGTGTATATTTTATGCTCTTACTTAGCCCATCTCAATTCAGACTGGTTGTATTTCAGATGCATAAATCTCACATGGGGCCAGCAGCTTCCATAGTGGCCACTGTGGATCTAACTAATGGTTATGAATAGCTGCAAACTTCTGGGTCCTGTGCATATAAGAAGATTACATTTGAATGCTGAATTGAACTAAACTTCAGCAGGAGCTTGGTTAAAACAGAGACAAATGAAAGTGTGGTTTAATTATGTTTTGTTTATTCTTCAGGCCAGCTTGCTTACACTGTCTTACATTATTGATTATGCTGTCAAAGTAACTGTGGGATACAGATGTTCGGGGCTTTTTGAGGACAAAAGCAATCAAACACTAGCCCAATCCATTCATGTTTGTTTTGAGCTCCCAGAGGTGGGTGTTCTGGTCACATGGTCTTCTTTGGAAAACTTCAATGTTCCTATAATTTCTGCATTCTGTAAGAGTCAGCCTACTGTGCTCATCTTGGCACTTTGCACAGGAGTGCATGTGTGAGTGAGTGCTGGCACACACAAGTGTGTACATGCTTGTATGTGTGTGTGTGTGTGTGTGTTTGGGGGGGCAGATGTTGCAGATGATCACATCAGGAATTTTCTACAAACACTCTCCAGCCACCAGCTTATTTTTTGAGACAAGGTAACTTACTGAACCTTTTGTTTACTGATTTGGCTAGACTGACTATCCTGAAAGCCTCAAGGATGCTCTTGTCCTCATCTGCCCAGAAGTAGGATTATGGGTCTGTGCCATTACACCTGGCTTTTTACATGAGTGCACATCTGAACTTATTTGCATGGACCTTGAGGGTCTGAACTTGGGTCTTCATGCTGTAAGAACAAGCTTTGAACTGACTGAGCCATTACCCCAGGCTAGCATCTTGGCAGCTGTAAGCTAACTCAAAAGCTCCTGTGCTTTTGTTTGATTGATTGGTTGGTTGGTTGGTTGGTTTGGTTCTTTTATGTTAAAATTTCCTACCCATATGTTGGTTTTTATTTTCTCAACCTCTGAACCACAGCACAGACCCTTAGTCCCATCTGTGGTATCCTAGCCATCTTTTGGCTATCATCTGATTTCAAGGAGAAATGCTGGATTTTTTTTTGGTCATATTTACATGAACATACAGAGTTAAGGGAAAAAACATAAATAGCCTGTGAAGGAATAAGATGTATCTTTCTTTAAAGATGTATCTTTCTTTAAAGATGTCTCTTTCTCAAAGTTTTCCAAAAAACAGAGAAATGAAGGTTCTAAAAGAAAATGTCTTGCCTGATCTAGAGCACAATTATGTCCCTCATTAATTTCAGTGAATCTGTGTTGGTTTTGACAACTGAGAATAAAGGGAGGGGTTGATAAGGTCTGTGAAAAGAGGAGAATAAACATCAGTTTCATGAAGATATTTTCTTAGGAGAATAAGACAATAACTCATGTTCCTCCTTACTCTAAAAAAGGAGACATAGGATTTGGAGTTTCGGCTTCTGAACTGTTGCAGATGTTTTTGATACATGAGAATGAGGCTTTATTTTATGCCTCGTTCCCTCCTGGAAGTATTAACTTCGTTCTGGGAGCAATCATTGCAATGTGAATTTTACTGGGAAAGTTATGATGGGCTTATCATTCCCTATTCTGTGGGAACTTTCTTTTCTCTCCTAGAATCAAGCTCCAGGGCCTTTGTGGTGAGTGAGGTACTGTTGATGTAGTTCTCCTAATGGGCATTGCATTAGTCATCATAAAATTTCATGCAGAGCAGTGTTTCTCAAAGAGTAGCCCCCCAGCTGGGCATCAACAACATCTCCTGGGAACTTGGTAGAAGGGAAAAAATTATAAACCTGTCCCCAAGATGTACTGAATCAGAAAATGAGATTTAAGAAATCTGCTAAATGATCATAATGTGGGCTGAACTTGGAGAATGTCAGCACAGAGTATTTCACATCACATAGATATTGTCTCCTACTGTTCTTGAGGGGCTTGAAAACTAAACATGAGTGAAAATAATCAAAAATCTCTAGCTGGAAATATTTTTATTCATTAAAGAATAGGAAAGATGCACAAAACTTCATCAGGAATAATAATAAGTCAATTGATGAAGGTAGGATATATAAGGCATTATTCAAGATATGTGTGTGTGTGTGTGTGTGTATATATATATATATATATATATATATATATATATATACACATATATATGTGTGTGTATATACATATACATACATACACACACACACACACACTCTAGTCCTTGTCAATATGAAGGCCAGTGCAATATGGCCATTTACAGATACTGAGAGTGTAACTCAAAGAGCATCTGTAGTACTCCCAAATTCAGTAAAACTGAATCCAATTCATTTAGCTGAAGTGCCAAGCAAGGGTGATTCATGCTATTGTTATCTGAACTATGAACTCTCCCTGCTTGTGGAAAGTGTTTGGTGGCTCCTATGTCTTTCCTGCTCTCTATAAGATGCTATTCAGACTCTACCTACTACAAAGTCTTTACTACTATGTGTCATATTTACTTAATAGGTTTTTTTAAAACTATGATAAAACAAGCATGTAAAAACCTCATCTGACTTTGTGTTTCATGATACCTCTTGTCTGCAAAATAGAACTAAGAGACATTTTATCCTAATTATTGATCAATGCATTAGACCCATTAATGTTCACATAACTTGAGTCTGTGAGCTCACAGATAAAATGAGATATAAAGAGTGAAAATCTTCTTTCAAGCTTTGTTTTACTCATGGGCTCTCAAGAAAGGACCTCCTGACCTAGGCCAGCATCTTCTAATCTCCTTTAATTCAAGTCCACCACTAAAACTTGTATCATAGTACGTTGACAGGCACATGTGCCTTTATCTTTATAGAACAATTAGTAGTGATCTAGGAAGTATGTGCCATGAATGACAATGGCAGCAACTTTAGTGTATTTCTTTTTCAATGCTTGCCACCAGCTTAGTGCTACCAAGCACTTCTAAGTTGACTTGCCTAGTGGGCCTGTAGGACCCCAGAGGAGAAATGTGATTTTGTATCCCACTAATCAATATACTAATTTGAAATATTGTACAACATAACCTCTAGCACACTAGATTTCTGAGTCCCTGGAGTCAAATATTTCTCCAATGGGGAGACGATCAAAGGAATTGAATCAGATAGGAAAGTGCTTTTCAGCTCCTAAAGCCCTTGCCCATTTTCATGGGTCTACAAACTCAGAAAAGGAAGGAGCAGGTCAGGAGGCAGGACTCTAAGGTTACTTCATCTCAGGGCATTTGAATATGACTGTGATCATGGTGTAGCTGTGACAATTGTAAGGAGCACAACTGAGGCTTGTCAATTGGCTGTTAAAAACAAGTCATGGCAAAGAGCTCAGAGCTACTTCACCTTGCTAAACTAGTTCCTCCCAATATGCCTGTAGCACCCCAGTGAAGAAATGTAATGAATAACCAGTGCACCTCTAGTACCCCAGTGGGGAAAAATGCCATGAGTAACCAGTCGGCTCTCCCAGAAGCCCAGGTCTCCAACATGGGCTACCAAGCTTTAGCAGTGATATATCAACACCTTGATCCCAGTTCAACAATGGAAAGGAAACCAAGAGGGAAGCAATGTACTTCTCCCAGGAATGATTTCTCAACCTAGGATTTTCCAGTGGATGTTTCAAGCCAGATCATTTTGAACTTCTGTAATGGTGAGCACCCCTGGGTGCTTAGAAACATCACTGAACTCAGTACAATATTGTCAGTAAGTGCTGTTCCTGGCCCCACAGTTGTGACCAGCAAAAATATTTCCAAAATTTTTAAGAGTCCTCTAGGGAGCAAAGTCACCCCAGTTGAGAATCAAGAGTCCAAAGTCATGAAAAAACCCTCAGACACCACCACCACAACCACCACCACCACCACCACCATCATCATCATCTGTGTGTGTGTGTGTGTAGGCATGTTCTTGCTGTTGCAAATGTGTAGGGGTCAGAGAACAACTTTCAAGATTGAGTTATTGTATTCCCTATGGGTTTCAGAAATTGAACTGAGATCAATGGCTTGTGTGACAAGCAGATTTACCTGCTGAAAGATCTCATAGGCCTGAAATTTTAAAAAGGAACTTCAAGTGAGAGCAAGTAGTCTTCCTAGAATAATCATGCCCTGCTCCTCTGGGGAGTCAAATAGAATCAATGTAGTTTTTTAGTTGTCTTTTTCTTTGAAAGTGCTAGATTCATGCTTGTGCTCTGTCCCTTCTTCCCAGCCAATGAATCCCCTAAGATCTCAAGTAGGCCAGGTCACGGTAACCTTGAATTAGCTATGTAGTCAATGATGACCTTGAATTTCTGATTTTCCAGCCTCTAGTCTCTGAATGCTAAGATTATAATCATGCATTACCAGCCTAGTTTATATTGTGCTAGGTATGGAACCCAGGATTTGTGCATGTGATCCGCAGTACCCTACTAACTGACTTCTATCCCTAACTCCCTAGGTTTATACTTCTTGTACTTCTGTTGTTCATGGTTATGAAATAAAGGCTAGGTGGTTGTGTGGTAATCTAGCTTCATCATGAGTCAAGAGGTTTTTTTTTTCCTGTTTATTTATATGTGTAGCACAACAATATTATAGATTCCAAGGGTTAGTGATAAAATTCCACTGGAGTAATAAAGGCAATACATGACAAGTGTACTAGTAGCATGCTTACAGTTATTGCCAAACAGCATAGAAAAATCAACATTCCCCTTTAGCCAGGTATCCTTCGTTCCTCCTCTGTCTCCTCTCTATTCTGTCTCATTAAACTGTGGGTAGTACTGCCTTCTGGTGTTGGCTTCTACCACATGTAACTGTCTTCTCCACATAACTCTTGCTTTCACCTTGCTGGAAAATGACTTGGACTTAGATACCATGTATAGCAATTGTCCTTATAAACAAAGGTGCTATTTGAAGAGTGGTAATTAATTAACTTTATGCAGCAAGTACTGCTAGGATCTCCTTTGAATCATCTGACTGTGCACATATAGAGAATTATTTAACAAGTGCAAGACTTTCATTATTTCTGCACATCAGCCTGCCTTAAAGTTTGCAAAGTTACTACTCCTGGTAAAAGAAATGACATATGGATCTATTAGAACCCTTTCCTCTACTTTAATGGTTGGCACATGTTCTTAAAGCTGAAAATAATAGAAAAGTAGTCTTTAGGATTCATATTTTCAGCAAATAAGATCATATACTTTGAATTAAAAAAATAAGCAAGCAACAAAAATAACTATGCAATTCTTGAATCAGAAACCCTCCTGCCAACAAGATAAGTTCCTTTTCTTTAAATAAAAACCACTAAGAAGTATAGCATAAAATAGGCAATTTCAAGACCAATAAATGCAGTTTGGTCTCTCACAAATTGTATTATTTCTGTTATTGATTTGGTTAAGAAATCTTGGGCTAGAAAGGAAATCACATTCCTAGCATATGCGTAGGAAATATTAAATTACCCAGGGAAATGGGTGAGCTCCTTTTTTGTACAAGAAAGACTAATAGGAATTACTGCTGTCTTTGTTGTAGCAGGGAAGGCAAAGGTCACGTGTCTTACAATGAATGTCCTTCTGTTTTTGCACTCTTCATTAATATGTTTAATTTCTAGTTAAGTGATATGGTCCCGTTAATCATTTCTTACTCAAAGGAATGTGAAAAGAAATACCCGATTTCATGCTAGTCTTTTCCTTTAGGAAGAGTAGTTAGCCCAATACATACTCCACCCACCAACTTCTCTATGTGAAATTGGGGTGGGGTGTACATCTCTGGTGGTTTGCTTGAGACCCTGCTTCATATAGGTATATGAATATATATTATGAATGATTATATAGTACTACATTATGTAAATAAATATATAATATTATATGTACATATATAAATATAAAGTCCTTAGTAAAAGGACTTAGAAGGAGTCATTCTCTTACTGTCTCCTATATGGGAAATGAGTTTTACATGCAGGAATCCACAAGTGGGCCATACTATTGGAAATTCTTAGTTGTAAGAGTTTTGCCAGTCTGTCACTCAGACAAACTGATTGTATTCAATCATCTGAGTTCTGATACAGCCTTCCAAAAGAACCAAAAAAATCACAAGATGAACCAGTTCAAGATGTAGTGGCTGAATTTCCAAGGTTCCCCTGCTAACATCCCAACTGAGTAACTATGGAAATGTTGCTGAGAGTCTTTGATCTTCACTGGATTCAAGTGTTAAAAGGAACCATTATATGTACCTTGTAATCCTGTGTTGTATCTAAGTCAGTAGTACATCTCAAATTGCTTTGGAACTTGTACAGGTATAATAGGAGAAATGTTTATTTTCAGCTATTAAAATTATATTTATCTGCATGGCTGGACTTTCAGGATGAAACAGAATGTTTTTCTTAAAATGATGAAAGAATGCAGCAAAATACAATGCTAATACAAATCATGCTATTACTAATAATAGTGTTCTAGATTTATTTATAGGTTTCCCATGGTTGTTATTTTATACACTTCTCCATAGCCCTGTGAAAAGATCACAATTTATTTCTTCTATTTTGATCACTAAAAGAGCATCTAAATCAAATAGGCTCTTTGATGCCAACCCATCTGCCTATGTTTAAGAAGTAGGAAAATTAGAGGTATTTTACGTGAAATAATTCTCTTTCAGCTTAGTGTTTTCAAGGTAGTGCTTTCCTCCAGTGGAATTTTGTAATACTGCATAATTCTTTATTGGGAGCTAGCTGCTTCTATAACCATCTTTAAGGTACTTCATCCACAAGGCCAAGACTGCTACCTTCATAGTTTGATTAGTTTAACCAATTAGTCTCTGGTCATTATCCTCCATTTTATTTTCTGGTAGTATATACAATATCTTTCATTATATGAAGGGCTGTTTGTTTGAACTGGCCCTTCATGAAGGGATTTTCCCCCATGAAGAGATTTTCTTAATTTATATTGCTTATGGAGGGGAATATATTATTTAGAATCCAAGTTAGTGATTTTAAAAGACATAAAAAAGAGTAGGGGGAAAAAGATATGAGAGTAAAAACATCCTAAGTCTCTCCACTAGCATTAGCTTCTATTACATGGAACTAAAAATGTTAACATGACAACAGCAATTAAAATGGCAAAAGTTCATCTCTCTTAAAAAAAGAAGTTTAAAATTACATGAAACATCAAAATTAGGTGAAGCCTTCCAACCATTCTGCTGCTCTCCTACTACAATATATATATTGCCTTCCCTGTCAGGCTTCCTTCGTGCCTCAGTTCAAATGTTTGCTCCTGAGGCCTATTTGATTTCTTACCCTATGTTTTTCCCCCCTCTTGGGGCCTAGAACCATATTCCTTAAGTCTTCTTTCTCCTTAATAAGCAAACACGCTTTGTCAGACCATATCCAATTGTGTTTGCAGAATGGCTGAAGAAAATCTTTGAGACTTTCAGAGATACTTTTGTTTTGAGGTTGGTGGTGGTGGTGGTGGTTTTCTATGAGATGAATTTTCCAACTGGCAAGGAATTATCAGAAACTGTATAGGAACTGGCAAGAGATCATCAGAAGATGAAGAAAAGGGTCAAAGGTGACAAACCTATCATATATATGTATATATATATATATATATATATATATATATGATTTATGTAGAACCTTAACATGAAATTCATTCATCTGAATGTGTAATATCTTCATTTGTATTTGTTTCTAGTTTTCAACTCTTTCTACTGCCATTTCTTAGTTTGCATTATAAGTTTTTTATTTCAAATTCTGTATTACCTATATCTTTATTTTAAACAATGAAATTTTACTTTGATAAAAACCTCGAGTCTATATCATTTAGTAAATGAACAGCAAACAGTACGTTTTCCTATCTCATAACTCTTAAGAAAAAAAGTATTAGTAAATAAATACATGAACACATAAGGATAAGGCTGACTGGACAGTAAACCACCTCTTGACATTCACCCTCTCTGTATGTGACTCACTCTAAAAGGGCTGCAGGGCTCTGGAGATGAGTGAACTAACACTATAAGCATCAAATTTTATCAAAACCCATGATAGATATGTTTTTGCTTGTGGTGGGCCTACTATATATACTGTACTGGGGAATACTCTGATAGAAGCACTTGTATTGTACTGTGTATCACAGCTCTAAAATGGCATCAACAGCTCCATTTAACCACCATCTATGAAGTGCAACTGTAATATTCTGCATATTACCCGAGGCATGATAAATATCAATCTACACTCAAAATACCCCAGCTGCAAAATTCCCACCACTTCTGAGAAGACCTAGATGTGTGAAAAAGGACTGTCCCCATACAAAGAACCAATTTCACGGACCTACTGGTAAAAAAAAAAAAAAAAAAAAAATGTATTTATAGAACTGGAACCAGGATGCTAAAGTTATACTCATTAAAAACCATTCAGCTACTTTGGTCTTTAAAAAAGCCTGCACTGTAGTATCCTAAACATGTAGATCTCACAATAAAGAAAAGTGCCCTCATAGTACAGAATGAGGAGTACAAAGTCACTGTGGAGGGTAGCATGCTATGGTTTCAGGAATATCTGCATCACAGCATTGAATTTTGCGCCTCATAATGGAGATCACTATTGCCGGAAGCGTGGTGACTGGGAAGGATATCCAACTCGTCCACCTGTGGAGTAGGGTGCATGGCTACTAGCTGGTCCTGGGGAATGTCTGCAGCAGCTGCTGCCACGTTGGTAATGGATTTACTCTTTACACATGCTGATTCTTCCCTTCCTCCTTCTCCCAGGATATATAAATGAAGGGTCTTTGGACATAATTGCAAATGACTTCTGGACGGCCCCCCTGGCCTTTTCTTTGTAGGTAGGAGAGCCTTCTATTCCCAATCTAATCTTCTTAAGACCCCTCTCCTTCAAAACTGATTTGACCACATCTCTGTTTTCAATATACTTGAAAAATCTACGTAATTTTGTGCTATAAATAATCTGTGAATATTCCTCTCCCATCTGTGGTGGATACTCCTCATCCCAATCAATTACATCATCATCTGTAAGCACTACGATATGGCACTCTCGTTCCCCACTCTGGGTGCTTGCTACCATGAGAGGAAGGATCATTTTTTCCAGATAAAATTCAAATTGTCTATGAGTCCCATTATTTGATAACTCATGCTTAAGGGCACAGAGATCTTGACATTTAATTCTACAGTATTCAAAAGAGATACAAAGGTAATCACATGTGTCTCTCAGTTTAGGAATAGATATACCATTAGGACAGGGGATGATTCCTCTCTTATAGTAATCCAAAATAGCTCGAAACACAGTAGAAGCAATTCCCTCTGCCACCTCATATTCTCCTTTCTCGATGGGACATGCGAAATTATGTTTCTGGCCAGATCCAACCATCCTGCCCAATATTGTATTTGGCTGTGCAGTAAAAGTGGACAGGTCCACAACAAATCTGGTGTTATACACTATCAGGGTCACTCACTCAGATGTTTTCCCATTCACAGGCCCTTCTTCTGCATTCCCATACACAAACACTAACTCCCCAGATGTTTTATAGCTACCATCTGAGCTTGACTGACTGCTGTTCCTGCTACTGTTCCCAGCACTGCCCATGGAGCCATTTGGGGATGCTCTTTGAGGATGAGGACTGCTTAGATGAGAACTATGATCTTTTTCTTGTTCAATATGATGCTGCCTTGTTGTCACATTTCTAATACAAGGAGTGAGCTTGTACTCTGCTCTCTCATGAGATGAATCTTGTGATCTGTCACTTGACCTTCGTCTATTTCTTGATCTCTCATGGCCCCCACGAGCACCATGCAGACTCATTTTGGTGTGGTTGACTCCTCCCTTAACAACAGGTGAGGCAGAGCGCCCTATTGTGATGCGCCTTCTTAGGCTTGCCTCTGTGGTGATCCAAAGATGACAGGAAAGGGGCGGGGCACTGGGTTACTCTGCCCTGCTGGCTCCTGAGAAGTCAGGGAGTAGATGCTCTGGTCCCTCTGCCTACTTAACCTGATCCTTCAGGTGCTAGGTGTGAGGTGGCTGCTCACCTACCAGAGCCTCCGCAGCAGGTTGCAGGCTGGCTCCTTAGCTCTATTACCTATATCTTACACTATTGATTTATAGGGCGCACGCATGCGCGTGTGCGTGCGTGTGTGTGTGTGTGTGTGTGTGTGTGTGTGTGTGAGAGAGAGAGAGAGAGAGAGAGAGAGAGAGAGAGAGAGAGAGAGAGCATACTTGCACACTCTAGCTTCTTTCTTCTTTTCAGTGTCTCTATAGGTTCCCAGTATTGGCAAACTATGTAATGCTCAGGCTCACTTTCTTATGCTACTTTCTTATGTCATTCTGGGCACAGGTTTCCTCTCCTGATTTTATGATCGGCATCTTTATGGCTTCTCTCTTTTTCTTCTTTGCCCACCAGTCTTTTACCACCCTCCAGCAACTATACCAGAAGGCAATTACACAGACTGTAAGAACAGATATTAATTATGTAATTCTCAGTAGAATATTCTCTCTTCTCCTGCATCTCGTTGACTAGCACTATAGGGATTTTATGTCAATCACAACCAGCACCCACATTGCAAAAGCAGTATAAAAAGAGTTGCTGTGTTTAAAGGAATGATCAACATGGAAAGGAAGGGTTTGGCTATACATCAATTGTCATGCAATGCATTGTTCTTTAATGGAATAACATTTTTTCTTTCTCATTTTTATTAATTTTTCAAAAATTTCATACTTTATCATATCTGCCACATTTTTCCAACTCATCCTAGATCTACCCCCACTCCTTACACAGCCAACTTTATATCTTTTTTTATTTTAAAAGAAAACTCAAGTATAATTTGAGTTGACCATATAATCAGATGGTTCATGGTCAACCTATTGGGTCCATGTCTTTATAAAGAATGATCCTTGCTCTTCTAGAAGCTATTAGTTGCTAAACAGTTTTTTTTATTAGAATTTGGTCTGTTTGAGCACTTATGCATCTATTTATGCTGTCATAAGTGTTGTAACTTTGCATATACTGCTGCTTTGCTGTGTCCAAAAAATGTAGATCTACCACCTTTGGCTTTTACAATCTTTCCATCCCATCTGTCAAAGTGACCTGTGATAATTGATAAGAGAGGCTGTGATATTAATATCCCATTTAAGGCTGAGAATTACACTCAGTCTCTTAGTCTCTACAACTTTACTACTTGTGGATCTTTGTGTTAACAAGGTGGTGTGTCTCTGATAAGGGATGAGAGATGCCCTAATCTATGAGCATAATAGCAAATCACTATGATTTGTTTTAATACTATGCCCATTTAGCGAAATAATGGTAGTAGACTCTTCTCTAAAGCCTACGGCCATATAGTTACAGGCTCTTGGCCCTGACAACAGTGATTGTATTGTGTGCATGTGTACACACACATTCATACCATCATATGCATTGTGAAGGTCCAAGGACAACTTAAGGAAGTTGGTTTTGTATTTCTATCATGTTTGTTCAGGGATAGAACTCTAGTCATCAGGTTTGGTACCATTACTCACTGAACCATTGTCAGCAGCTCATAGAATGTCTTTTGATTAAAACTGGGAACATATTCCTGATGACAAATCCTATCTTAACATCTTTTAAAAGAACAAAATGAAACAAAACAAACAAAACAACTAGATAAGGAGAACAAATAAAAGTTACTAAGAGACTTTATCACAATCCACAGGAAGTAGCTCTATTACCAGTGAAAGCCAATTTCCAAACATGGCAGAGGTCAGCACTGGTTGTACCCTGAACTCTGTTTTTTCAGCTGTCATTATCTCTCTTCAGGGTTTGTATTTGAAAGAATTATGCCCCTGCCCCCCAAATTAAAATGTGAACGTCTCACAAATTGAATATCAGTTAAAAGCAAGCATAATTTTTAACATTAATATTCATCTTACACTGAGAACCTGTCATAACTTTTATGTCCACTCATAAATGTTGAAGCGGCCGTATGATTCAGCACCATTAAATCACTTGTAAATTACCACTGATGAGGCTAAAATTGCTAGTTCTAAAACCACACTGCTGTGCAGGCTTCCTGTAGTTCCTTAAATTGCCACCTCCAATCTGCCTTCCAAGTTGCCCTGGCTGTCTTGTCAGACACAGTGAAGGCTTGATGGCCACTGTCGGGGATCTCCACGTGGCAAGGCTGGCCTCCCAGCTCAGCAGGATTGTAATTATCTCTACTTTTGGTTTTCACCACAAAAGGTACAGTAGAGCATCCAAACCATGTAATTATATAATGTGACTATCATTACTCCAACAGAAAAAAAAATAGACCCCCATTATTCATTCTTAACATAGAGGTAGATAATAAGGAAAGATACTAATGGTTAGTGAGTGTGGGGAGTGTTGATGTCCCCTTTTCAAATCCTGTGCTTATCTCATTTTCTTCTTTCCAAACGTTCTATAGTGAATATAACAAATTAAGCAAGTAAGGAGGAGGATTAGTCTTGACAACTGTCTAAACAATAAGACATTGTACTCCTTGAAAAGGAGATGCATATCCAAAGCAATGTGGAGAACTGTGGTAATGATAGAACAAAAAAAGTTTATTCTTTGAAAATGTTCCTTCTTTTTTTTGTATTTACTTCTAAAGTTAATAACTTGACTAGGAGATTTGTTTAATGAAAAGAAAAGCAGCAAATTATTCTCTAGTCATGCTGAGTATTTGCTTTGTTTTATTAGTTGGGAAGAAATGATAACAGTAGGACCATTTGTGAAAACATCATTCCTCAGAATGAGTTGAGTGATTTTGATGGTAAGGAACAGATAGTGTGCTCTAGGAATTTTGGCATTTTACTAGACAGCATTCAGACCAGTATCCGGTTACTCATGAAGTTATTCAGAGCCAAACATGAAGGCCCTTATGTGGCAGAATAAAGTGAATGCAGAATGTGATTTTTAAAGCCTGGACTCAGAACATCTGAAAATTTAGTTCCCCGAGATTTTGATTTTTGATATGAAGGAATTAATGATCTACATGGATTCCAATTTTATTTGTGTATTTTTATTACCCAGTGAGCCTTTGAACTTCAATGATCCATAGCTCCTCAGGCTGACATAGGATTATACCAAATGAGTTGGTATTCAAATTGTGTTCACTTTGCAACTAGGAATAAGGATGTGGGCCTGGTGCCTCAGTAGTTAAAAGCTCTTACAAAAGACCAGGGTAAGATTCCCATGTGGTAGCTCATTACTCTTCTTTCAAGGGACCCAGTACCCTCTTCTGACTTCTGTGGGCACTAAAAGCATATGGTACATATACATATATTCAAGGCAAATCACTCATAAACATAAAAAAATACAAACAATAACAAATAAAAATTATAATCATAAAACAAAGGTATGGTCATGGATGGCAGAGACTATTGAATTTCATGAGATTTCCAGAAGCTGTTTTATAGCTTTTGATGATCTAGGCTATTTCTAAAAATGTACTTTTATAATGGGGAGGGTTGGACAAACCAACATATCTAGACATGTTGGTGAAAGATTCTAAAACATAAATTTAGAACTGAGATTTTGCTGAAGTTTCCTATTCCTTACTCCAAGTTCATCAATCTAGTATAGTAAACCTCTCCTCATTCCCTCCCTCACAATGACAACAAGGCTTACTAAAATAAAAGATCACTTGAGATTTGTATTAAAGCCAGGTATTTATAGCTTTATCTATTAGACAAAACGTCATCTTTTTTTGTGAATGATCCCCTACCCTTCCAATCTCATCAAGTTGATAAGAGGCCCTAAAGGGACATTTATGAAGTAAAACAACCTACAGAGGCTGTGACATTAAGCATGTTGTCTTGTTATTTGATTAAGAGTTCTGACAGGGTCAGAAAATTTAGAATGTAATCTGGAATTAAGTTAATGGAAATATATCACAGATCTTGCTCCCCTGGCCTGGTCTTCCATGGGAAACTGGGTAAAGTGTATATAGGAAGTATTTGTGTTATCCTTACAATTTTATAACCAAAGCGAAGGCATTAAAAAAACACTGCACATATACAAATATTCCATGGACAGATCTTATTAACCTTCTTATGTCTAGAAGTGTCTTGGGATCCTCCTATCAACTGCTATACATGGTTTTGAAGAACCTCACTACAGATCTAGCAAACATTTAAACATGAATATACAAAGTCATTCAACAAGTTCTAGTTTCATTAATGATGTTCTTGTTGTGTACAGTATAAAATGGAAGGCTAATCACAGAGGACCCTACTACCCAGCATATGACATTTTTGTCATTAGTTTCATTTAGTCTATGTTGCCTTGTCTAGCATAGATTTCAAAGAGGGCCTTAGGCTTCTCTAATATGTTTTTAGTAGCCTCTGCCTAAAATAGAGGAGTGATTGTTGAGACTCCAGATATACAGTGATTTCTACTGTAGGATACAACGTAAAATGAGTATTGATTTAGGCTATCACCAGATCGAGTCAAGTTATGCGAATGAGGATATGTGCTTGTCTCAAGGTGTCCAGGTTCAGTGTTAATGCCTGGGTGGTAAATAATTCCTTTTGAGAGAAAGAACTGGAATTCAGCTACCTCATATTCATCCAATAAAGTGGATATTGAAGCATGTTAATAACTTACATGGGTGTGTGTCTCTTTATTTTTAAATGGACATAAATCAATAGAATACTAGCATAATATTATTGATATATAGAGAATGGATAGAAATATTCACTATAGGTGCCAAGCATATAGTAAGATCTTCAAGACTACATGATTATGTGACTGTTCAAGTCATATGCTTTCATGCCTTCACACATTCATTTAGTGGTAGGAAACCTAACTGCCCCTAATAAGAGACAACTGAAAAACTCTTTAGTAACATTAAATTGGCTGTAATGTGAACATTTACACTATGGAAATCAACATAAGTTACAAATAATGCTATTGTTGTTGAGTGCATTTGTCTGTGTAACACTGCCTGCTGTTGCTTCTTCTCCTTCCTTCTTCCCTTGTATTCAAAGGAAATTAACTCAGAAAAGAAGCATTACAGATTTTTCTTTTTTGATCTTGAATTTAAAAAGCTGAATTATCTTAAATAAGTGTTACTCCTTCTGTATGAGATTACTGGAAAAAATCAAAAGGTAGATGAAAGATGAAAATAATTAGTGATAATCATAAGAATGTTGGAATATATATATATATATATATATATATATATATATATATATCTCCAAAGCATATATATATATGCTTTGGAGTTTTAAGAAAGGTTCCAAGTGAGTAGACTGTTCTCAACATTGAATGAATTTGGTCTCTCCCAAGATTATATCTCGACCTCAGTGTCAGGATTAGAAACTGCCATTCATTAGATTCCCTTTGGTCTTTTCTGATGCTGTAAGTGCTTTAACCCTATTTAGGCTTTTCTATACATTTCACTTCACTGGAGGAGTCTCTGAACTATAGCAATTTTGACAATTTCAGCAATAAAGCTCGAAATCACTCTGAGATGGTAGTCTGTCATGACTCCATAGTTGGTCAGTCAGTAAACTCTTCTATTAGAAACTATAGGTGGGCTGGTTTCACAGCTCTTTTGTTGTTATTTTAGGTGTTTTTTGTGTGTGTGCGAGCGTGTGTGTGTATGTCAAAATAGACATGTACATTTTTCTTCCCATGTCTAAAGGAGATGTTTACATAAACTTGAAGAGCATTTTAATTTTCTTGTGGGGGTCTATAGTAAAAGCAATGTGAGGCTAGGCAGATGGCACCCTTTAGAGAAGAATAATTCAATGAATTAGACTACCATCCCTTACACAAAAGTTTCTGGTCCTCATATATTTAATTTGTTTTTGATCATGAAGAAGAACATCCTGATAGAAGCATTTGACAATGGGAGTGGGGGGGGGTACTTGTTAAACATTTCACTGGATTCTCTCTCGTGTAATCCTCATAGGTACTAGACAGATTATTGATGTCCCTCTCACATCCCATACTTACTACATTACCACAGGGTAAATAATGAAGACACAGCCATGTTAAATAGCTTTGCAACATGGTAGTTAACTAGTGAAACTAGGATTCAACCTCCTGGAAAATGTATTTAGCAACTACCCTGTAGTTCCTTTTTGCAGATGAGACATCAGAAAATTATGATGCTAGTGAAAAAAAAAAACTTCCAAAATCCAGTGATTTCTCAGCACAGTTACTATTTACGTTTCACAGGTGCCTCTCCAAAGTGCTTAACAATCACTGTATCTCTTAATTCATGAGCAAACATAGAAGACTGGGGAGACTGATCTTCAAAGGAATTGAGATGTTCATGGGAGTTATCAGAGCAAGCTGACACGTGCTTCTTTTAGAAGGGTTTGCTCTCAGACTTGGATCTTAACTGAAACCTGGAGAGATGTCTCTCAATGTTTTCACAAACGATGTGATATTTAGTTACTACTTGCTTTCTCTCTGGGAGTCAAGAATGTGTGAAATTCTGAGGTTAAGAGTACATGATAATCAACAAACTAAAACCTTGACTATTAGATCTTCAGTGGAATTGCAAGGACAAAAACATCACACAGGTTTCTACATTATGTTGCTAAATCGAGAATATTTTCTGTGTAACATTACATGAGATGAAGAGGGTGTGGGAAGCCAAATTCCTCATGGAAATTTGCTATGCTATTACAGTGATAAATCTTCACTGTAAGAACTAACATATATTGAGAACAATGAGTCTTCCTAGTTAATCACCAAACACAGAGATGAACTTGAATACCTCTGAATCATTGGAATTCAGAGAACTTAAGTTAGCCTATCACTGGATATCAAACCACTCAAAATGAAATGGCCTCAAACAGCTACAATATACCTTTCTCTTAATTCAGTGGTTGACTCATTCTCATGACTATATTTTTTATGTGCCCACAGTTGGCCAGTAGTAATAATTGAAACTTCTATCATTATGCTTCAAGTCATTGTTGTTTTTTCTCCCTCTACAATTAGATATGTGATATATGTAACAAGACTTTTGTTTTTCTTTTAACGAAAAGGAAGCTTTGTGAAATTCATGAATTTAAGAGAAGGAAAAGTTATCCATAACTCTTTACAAAATAAGTCCCTTATACTTCTTGAGGATGTTACAATTTAATACATTAAGCACTGTTTTATGTCTGAGACTTTCTCTGTTCTCAGTCTTTGCAATATATTAGTTCAAGAAGTTTGACAAAGGGACTCAAGTCAGCAGATAGTAATATATGAGACCATCAGTGTAATGGTGTATTTATGAGATAGCTTTATCATATTTTGGATAAAGCACAGGTCTCTAGTGCTCTCTACTTTTGTATTACACCTGGAAATGTTATCATAGTAATACTGTTCGACAACCCAGCAAGCTAAAAATGATATATGTAAGGTTAAGAGAACTGGAACAAACTGTATGAGTTAGTTCAATAAAATGGAAATGGGGACCACTAGGTAGCTCAGTAGTTGAAAGCACTTGAAACACAAACTTGATGGCTTGAATTTGAATATCAGGATCCCACAGTGGGAGAGAGAATTAATTTAATTTTAAAAAATGAATAAAATGTGCAGGGTGAATTTCAAACTTGGTCTGAGTGTGTCTCAAACTTTTACCCTTAACAAATATTCATCTTATCAACACATGCCATACATCACTAGTAATTTGCTTAGTTTTTGTATGTGTGTAATATTGGTTTTCCACCTTTTGGGAAAGGATTTTGTTGTGTAGACCAGGCTAGTTTGGAAGCTGTGATTCCTACCTGGCTTGGTCTTCATAGTTCTGGGATGACAATCATATACCAACTACTATGCCAAATTTATGACTGTTTCTCTAAAAGAAGATTATTATTAGCTGGGCATAAGCTAGTGAATGTTTTTCAATTCTGACACTAATGGATTGAGGCAGTACATTTGCTCATGGGGAGATGGTGCATCCATACAGTGAATGAGAGCTTAAAGCAGGAAATAGAGCTCAGTAGACTCCTTGCCTAGCCTGCCCAGAACCCTAAATTTAATCCTCAGCCCTACAAGGAGCCAGATGTGCTATGCATATCCATAATCCTGGCATTCTGGAAATAGAGGCAGGAAGATCAGAAACTTAAAAAACTCTTTGACTACATAGCAAGTTTGAGGCCAGCCTGAAAAATAAGTGTAGTGTTTCAAGCCACTTTCCATGTTTTATAGATAATAACTCAATTTTGAGTTTTGTAAATGAAAAAAAGAATGAAATACAAAGAAGAAACATAAGAAGTAATAGAAAGAAATGCAAAACTGTATTACTCCGCTGACCATCAAATATAGATCAGATATTTATTTCCCTAGAGGAAAAAAGAGAACAGAACAGACAACATTCTTTTGAATTTATTTTTAATGAGAAATAAACACTGAGAGTTTGGGGAATTTGAGGACTGTGCTGTTACAGAGGTTATTATATTTGACTATAGGATTAGCAACTCATTATACCTTGTATAGTTATAAAACATATAGTTATGATCTCTCGGTGTCCTTAAAGGAAAGCACTAAACATTTGCCTGTTTCCATCTTCCCATCATTCAATAAACCTAACTAGAGAAAGGCAAATTCTTTTAAAGCGATCTTTACCCAATACACTGTCCCTTTTGGATTTCAATGAATAAAATATTTTATATAAGTCTATTTTTATTAGAAAATCAGATTGCTATTAAGGCTAAATTTTCATTTGTTGTTACTGTGCGGGGCATATGCTCAGCAGTGCACATGTATGTAAGGTCATGTCTAGAAATTCGTTACGGAAGAGCAGTAAATATTTTTCCTCTGCCATGTTATTAAGGGAAAGAGGGTAATACAGGCAAACATTAAAATATTGTCCACTCATGAGGATCCACAGAAAAGGAATTTTTCTGAGAATGTGATGAACTGAGGGTGAAAAAAGAAACTACTAAGCATTCCCCCATTCTAGACAGAGTTGCCCTTATTTTCTCTGCTGTCTGAATCCTGAAAATGTGTGTAGACCATTTCTTGCCACAATGTTCCAGTGAGACTGAAAAAAGCCTTCGAGAAAAGCATGTAGCTTCAGGTGGAAGGTGCTAGAGGCAGGCATCTGATGTCATCCTCTTGTGTTTATGTGTAAGCACAAGGGGCCACATATACTTTTAAATGCCTACAACTCACACACACACACACACACACACACACCTAGCCTATTCCTCAAAGTGTTTGCCAACCCCTGGAATTGAGTTAGCATTGAACTTGCCCTTCAAAAGTCAAGAGCTATGGGATTTATTCAGTGGCCCCATGTCATTGATCAAGTGTGTTTGCATTAGTATTTATGTGTCTTGAAAGAAGGCTCTCAGACAGAAAAATTCACAGATTTTCAAACCAGGCCTCTTGAAGTGAAACTTTGAATGGACAAGGGCTGTCCATCATTGCTTCATCCATAGAGTACTCAGTGCAAGCTGGTTAATACTGAGACATTAAAAGAGCTTCTATGGTGCCAGTAGCCTGTGAGAACTCACCATGTCTCACTCAACTGTGTACATTTTCTTCTGTCTAACAAAGAAAAAAAATAGTTTTACCTTTACCATTAACTGGAAAATTCTGGCTCTCCCAAGCATCTATGATTAGGCATTTTGCAACTGTGTGTGGACATATAACATGTGAGTACACATGAACCCGCTAGGGGATTTTCCTTGAGCTTCTAATTTTGTAAACTAAAATTTCCAGACAGTTTGAAGACGTCGGGGAAGCTACTCATTAGCTGCTAAGGGACAGTGCTATTGGGGGTCCTGTTCTAACCAAGGCTTCCTAGGTAATGCTATATATATACATGATAGCAAGGACAAACAAGCTATATAGCACTTAATATTTCATTGAAGGGCAATTTGCCATTTAATGTTGCTTTAGATGCTCATTATCAGTAATTATATATACTATTATAGCTATTTCCATAATCTAATTAAGCAAAACTTTCCAATAGGAATATGTAAGTAAGCATGGCAGGTAGGTTAGGTGCTATCTATCATATCACAAGGGTGCTAGAAATGGAAGGAGATGCATAGAGCGGGCAAAATAATGGCGCCAAGAGAAACAGAATTCAAGTCCTGGAGCCTCATTCTGTAAAACTCCTCCAAAGATAGTTTAAGACAAATGATCCGTTTGTCATATTCTGTGCATAAGAACCATTTAGTAAGTATAGTAACCTTATAGTAAGTACAGTAAATTTTATCAGCAGTGAGAATATTTTGAATCTATATGGACAATGTGTCTTTTAGTGGATTTTTTCTAAAACACAAACAAACAAATGAAAAAGGTAAATATCAAAAAACAAACAAACAAACAAACAAAAAACCCTCCAGAGTTACAAGGACAGTGCCATGTGTCTGAATCATATACTGTCCACATCCACTCTGGCATGGCCCAGGAATGATGCAGTGGTTTTCTTGTTGTCAGCATCCTCATGAGTCTATTGCAGGACAGTGATTTCTTGGGTGTGGGGGAGTGATAGCATCCCAATCTGTGAACGTTTTCCCTTCTTGGAATTGCTGATTAGGAAGGATGGATTTCCTGACTGAATTTCACTCTGTGGGTTGTGATTCTCAGGAATGTTTGCCTAACAGCTTGAAAACACCAGGGCTAAATGTCATGGTGACAGAAGTGGAATTTAAGCTAGATTTTATCATAAATCAATGGAAAACAGAAACCTGCTCAGACCATAAACTGAATAATCCAAAGATGTGGCTTTAAAACATTCATGTTCTACTGCCCTCTGCATCTCGCAACAAATGTTTTGTTGGATTTGAAATGAGGCTTTATAAGTTCAATTGAATCATCTTTGATGTTCTACTTTTAATATTTGAAAACACGGGTTTTTAATAAGCTTTGACTGAGAAAAGTTGTAAGCTTTAAAATTAAATGAAAGGATAGAATGACCAGTCAAGGCAATGTGCCTAAAATTCACAATCATTGCAGGCTGATATTATAAACAACTGGTTTATAGCAAAGGAAATATTAGCTTCTAGCATTGAAATTATTCTTCTCAGTGTAAGCTGTCTTATTTATTTGGAGGTACAAAAATGATACAGGGAAACAGTTAGATTAGAATCCAGGCTTTCTGGCCTGGGTAGAGCCTTCAGCTTCCCTGATTCTCAATTTTTTCTTATGACAGGCCCATGAGCATGCTAATTCTTTTTACTAAAAGGTTTGGGGCATCTGTTAAACACTTTGACATTAGATTCTCTATGGACTTATTTGTTTATTTTTTTTCAACTTTTATTTATTTGCTTTGCTTTGTGTGAATGTTCTGCCTGCTTATATAAATATGCTCTCTCTCTCTCTCTCTCTCTCTCTCTCTCTCTCTCTCTCTCTCTCTTTCTCTCTCTCTCTCTCTCTGTGTGTGTGTGTGTGTGTGTGTGTGTATGTGTGTGTGTGTGTGTGTGTGATGTTTCTTAGTGAGACCAGAAGGGTATCTGATGCCCTGGAACCAGAGATGGTTGTAAGCAGCCATGTAATTGCTGGGAATTGAGCCCACAATCCTCTGCAAAAACAAGTGCTCTTATTCATGGAACAGTCTACCTAGCCCTTCTTTTTGTTTTTGTTTTTATTCCTAAAAGAGATAGTGGCCTCTGTCCAAAGAGATGGGACAAAAGGACAGCAATTTCTAGGAAAGCATCTTTCTAGACTGAGTGGTTTTAAACCTCTCAACATGAATCTCATGAATATATCTATATCACTTCCTCCAAGGCTCAAGTAGCATCGTGGAACAGGACAGGGTGGAAAGACTGTGAGAGCCAGAGTTTGGAGAATCATATTGCTGAGAGATGTCCTCTGAATGAATGCTACATGGCCATTATACTCCCAAACTCACTTGCCACTGTGTTTACCTGCAACCAGCCTTCACAAAACTCAAGCCAGTCAGCATTCCAGCATGGATGGAGGAGGGACACACAAAGCCCACTCTAGCTGAAGAGAGCTATTGGTGATTGGTGGTACATAATGAACAGGTACTATTTTCTTTGGTGGTGTAACTGCTAAAAAGTAACTCAGGATGAGTAAATAACCTCCCACCAATGCTCCTGGAAGAAACCCCAATTAATCTCAGTGGGTCATTAATGCATGTGCTCACAGGACAAAAATAGGAGGGGAAAGGTTTGTTTATTTCTATTCATGTTGTATTTATTTTGCTTGCTATGTATGAATGTTCTGCCTTGTATATGTCTATGAGTATGTGTATATGTACTCTCTCTCATACACACATGTTCTCTTTATTATTAAGAGAAAAATTAGCGGAAGAGGAAGTGGAGTGATGTAAAAGAATGATATGGAGGGAAAATGACTAAAATCTATTATACACATGTATGAAACTATTAAAGAGTACTTTTCAATAATTACAAAGAGAATAGAAAAAAAGCCAAGATGTGTATACATGCACAAAGCCATAGTTTTGCTTCTTGGTGCACAGTTCCAAGGCAAAAGAAGAACCAATAATTAGCCTCTTTAAAGTAAAATTTTGCATGAAAACTATTGGCATGTTTTCAGTGTAAAGAGGTGGAACTGCAACTGTTTATCTAAGAGTAAGCCTTTTTAGTTTACAGTCTCAGAAATACTTGTGAGAGTCCACTATTGCTTTTAGTTCCTGTACAAATACTTATAATGCAAAACATAAAGGCTAAAAATCACACTGTGATACCTCATGGCTCCTTTGCCTCCCCAAATGTGTTCATGAGCTTATTTTCTTCCTAGTTTTCTTTTTACTCTCTCTCTCTCTCTCTCTCTCTCTCTCTCTCTCTCTCTCTCTCTCGCAGTAGTTCTCAACTTCTGGGTCGAAACCTTCACAAGGTTGCATATCAGATATCCTATATCTTGTGTTATGATGCATAACACTAACAAAATCACAATTATGAAAGCAGCAACATTATAATCTTGTGTTTGGAGGTCACTACAGCATGAACAACAATATTAAAGAAATGCTATATTTGGAAGGTCGACTGCCCTGAATTATTCTTATCCCTGGCTGTCTGATGTTATTCTTTTGTGACCATACTTCTTTCCTTAGAACTTCTTAAGTGTCCAAAACAGCATTTATTTTGAATGCCCACTGTCTTAAATCACAGAGAAATGCCACAATATTTCACTGGGGGGGGGGCAGTCTGGAAATATACTCTTCTGCACTTCCCAAAGACCATACTTAAGGGCTTGTGCACTGGATTTCCAAAAATTCCAAACACTAATTTTTCTCTTCCAAGAGAATAGCAAGAAAAGAATTGGGGAGAGTTAAGCAAGCAAATAACTCAGGCAATCTTTTAGGGAAAGTAGGATCAATGTAAGGAGCACCAGACTCAGACCTTAGTGGCTGATGCCTATAATCTCATTGAGATACGAAATTTGCTATGAATGTGCTTTTAGTTGCTAACCAGAGCTACAGAGTGAAACCCAGCTTCAAAAAGTAACATAAATAATAGATAAATAAATAAGCATTTATTTTTCCATTTTATCAATGTTGATGTATTTTAACATACTCATTTTGTCAGAGTGCTACTTAATTTTCCCTTCTTTCTGTTTCTGAACATAGATATGTATCAGTGTCCAAATAGTGGGTGGATAATCTCTACATGTGTGTCTTGATACCCAAATTTCCACCTGTGCCAGTTTGGTTCACAACTTCTTCCTCAGGAATACTCCTTCTGTAGCCCTAAAGCAGTTGTTGGCACACAAGTGAACAGATTCCATTTCACCCTGATTTCCTAAACTTACCAATAGTATGCTATGTAATAAAAGTAGTTGGCCACTATCCTAGAAACTGCCCAATATTATTGGTGTTCTTGTTTGCTTATATTTCATTCAGAATAAATGTATGTAGTTTTTTTTTTCTCTCACACTCTGAAGGAAACATTGAAGGAGTGACAAGATAGTTTTGTCTCACACTTATTCTAATGTCATTGTACAAGACCTATAGTGCTTTTTAATAAAATCCCCAACACTTTCCCTTTGTAACTTGAAGACTATTTTTCTGCTCAAGCTGAAAGACTCAGTGATTAAACTTAAGAGTACCTTGATAAAGTCCCTGACTGGGTGCTCTCTTCTCAGAAACTGGTGTTCCCTGACTACTGTGCTTTGCTTTCTGTATCAGAATTGATGTTTTATCTTTGGATTCCCATTGGACTAGCCTTGGTGCTATGAAATTGTCAAAATATGGTGGCTTCATTCTTAACATGATGAATAGCTAGTCCTCAGTGCAAATATGGCCAATCCAGCATATCAAAATAGATTAAGATAAAAGTCTAGTTGATGAGCCATGGGGGAAAATTACCCAGTTTACTTTTAAGGAATGAGAAGTGCTTTCTAAGGCTCAGCCAAGGGATATAGCACTTCTATCTTTTAATTAAAATGAAACTTCACTTATTTTCATGCAACATTAAGTTAATTTGTTCCAGCTTCATGCCAAAAGGGAGGAAGAAAACCACATATGTTTTCTATACAAGATCCTTTCTATGGGATAGGTCTCCTAGAAAGATTTGAGGTATAGTGAATAAAGGGTTTAAACCTATCCTAAGTTAGAGACATCTCATTCCATTCCCCAAAATGAAACAAACATACAACAATCACAATAAAGCAACAGTATCCAATGGAACCAGTGGGCTGTTGCTTTCCTTCTCTTAACAAAGCACTGATGTCTAATTTCCTACTGCAGCTTTTATAACTCTCAATGAAACAGTTGTTGGGGGAGAAAGCATAGAACAATAAATAAGAGACAGACATCTGAAGATGGAGGGGCCAAAATAAAATGAACAAGGATGTATACTAGTGAGTTCACAAGAATTAGTTGATTTTTATGGTTTATTGAGAAATCCAAGTTCCTAGTGTTATCCTACCACTTGTGTTTGCTTTGGGAATGTGTATACATTTCATCTCAGTTTACTGAAGAAATCAAAGGAGGCTTTGCCTTGCTTTATTTTCAGCAAACATATGTAAATTATTTTGGGTCGGGAAGAAACAAATGGTTTGAGACCCAGCTGCATCTACTTGAGATGGTATCAAAGAGCTAGAACAAATTGTGCTTCTGTGTGGAAACAATTTTTTAACAGAACACAAAAGAAACCTCATTCATGAGGCATAACACCTAGGTGCATTACTGCATAAAAGAACAGTAACATGGGACCTTGTAAAGAGCATTGTTCCAAGTCCTAGTCACTATTGAGAAGTGCTGCCATAATAGGGGATTAAGCCGATAAATCAAGGGCACACTATCACTGTTGTCAAGTCCAACACAGAACTTAGGTGGGAGACACGCTGGGTAAGGGTGCATGCATGTGTGCTTGTGTGCATGCATGCATGTGTGAATGTGTGCATGCATACTATATACATATGTATAGTTGCTCATGTGTGCATGGAAGCCAATATAGGCATTTACTTCAATTGTTCTCAACTTTTTTCTCCTATATGTTTATATTTTATTTCTTTTTGTCAAATGTCTTCATTGATAATTCCATATACTTCTGCTACTTTATTTTTTGAGATGGGAAGGAGTCTTACAGGGTCTGGAGATCACTTATTTGGCATTCTGGCTGGCTAGTGAGCCACTGACATCTGCCTGTCTCTCTCTCTGCTTTCTCTGAGCTAGAACTATAGGAATGAACCTCCATTTTGTATATATGTGAGTTTGGGTGAGTGAATTCAGGTCCTCATGTTTGCACAACAAGCATTTTATTCACTCAGCCATCTCTCCTGTCCCAGGTTCAGAGCACTAAACATTCTTGCAGATAGCACCCTATGTTTAAGTGAAGCTATTTAGTTTTTGAAACTACCTTCTATGTTTGCTCTGTGTGTAACTTTAGGCTTTCAAACAATGGGCTTACCCAAAATACTATACAAATAAAGAAAATATTGGAGTCACATCATCATCCTCTTGCTGTAGGATTGCAAGCATTCCTATGACACTCTAGTTCAGGCTCTCAAGATATCATTCTGTCCCCTTGTATATGTTCTCTTTCTAGAGAAGGTTTTTCAGCCTTCAGATTTCCACAGTCACTCCAAGTTGTACTATATACAATTGGCCTCCAATTATACATAGCACAACCACACGAAGAAATTCAAGACACATATGTTATATTCCTTCCACAAAATAAAATGGCCTCTGGCAAATTATAAAGTGTGAAGATAAGTTACCTTTACTTCTTCATGACGAACCCCAGTGGCCAGTGATACCCTTTTCAATCTATTTATCTTCCTTTATGATAAAAAGCTAGGTTGATGATATAGGCCAGTGGGACGTTGTACTGGCTGGTGTGTCAACTTGACACAGGCTGGGGTTATCACAGAGAAAGGAGCTTCAGTTGAGGAAACGCCTCCACGAGATCCAGCTGTAAGGCATTTTCTCAATTAGTGATCAAGAGGGGAGGTCCCCTTGTGGGTGGGACCATCTCTGGGCTAGTAGTCTTGGGTTCTATAAGAGAGCAGGCTGAGCAAGCCAGGGGAAGCAAGACAGTAAAGAACATCCCTCCATGGCCTCTGTACCAGCTCCTGCTTTCTGATCTGCTTGAGTTCCAGTCCTGACTTCCTTTGGTGATGAACAGCAGTATGGAAGTGTAAGACAAATAAACCCTTTCCTCCACAACTGCTTTTTTTTTTTTTCGAAACAGGGTTTCTCTGTATAGCCCTGTCTGTCCTGGAACTCACTCTGTAGACCAGGCTGGCATCAAACTCAGAAATCTGCCTGCCTTTGCCTCCCAAGTGCTGGGATTAATGGCATGCACCACCACGCCTGACTTCCCAACTGCTTCTTTTTATAAAATTAGGTATTTTCTTCATTTACATTTCAAGTGGTATCCCAAAAGTCCCCCGTACCCTCCCCCACCCACTCCCCTACCCACCCACTCCCACTTCTTGGCCCTAGCATTCCCCCATACTGAGGCATATAAAGTTTGCAAGACCAAGGGGCCTCTCTTCCCAATGATGGCCAACTAGGCCATCTTCTGCTACATATGCAGCTAGAGACACGAGCTCTGGGAGAAAGTACCCAAGGAGCTAAAGGGGTCTGCAACCCTATAGGTGGAACAACAATATGAACTAACCAGTACCCCCAACTGCTTCTTGGTCATGATGTTTGTGCAGGAATAGAAACCCTGACTAAGACAGACATTCACTCAGAAATTCCCAAGGGGTTCTAGAGAACAGTGTAAAAACTAATCATGGATGAATCTAATTTCCTACCAACAAACCCCCTTTCTCACAAGTATAATGATTTTTAACTTGGAAGTACTCATTGTATTGTAAGGGTCAGCACAGAGCCTGAGAACTCTGGTCTTAGTATGCATAGGATTATACCCAGATGTCTGTGATTCAAAAAGATATCAATACTGAAAGTGTGACAAGGATTGCTAGTCAGACTTTTCAGCTGGGTTGTATCCACCCTCTACCAAGACAGATTAACTCCCTTGAGATTAGGAACCTTGTGTTAGAAAATGGGATTATTAAAAATAATTTATAATAAGAAATAGCTATCCACAAATCTGAGTTAGCATTGCAAAGTTGTCAACCAATATTCATCACATGTTTGTTACATACAAGTATAATTTTACATTAATAATGAACTTTATGCTTATATTATAAATGATCCACAAATATATATATGTATATATATATATATACACACATATATATGTGTGTGTATGTGTGTTTGTGTGAAACTTTTGTTTATAGATTAAAAGCAGCCAAAATAATGGGGGGAGGGCTTAAACATATTTTAAACTAAAAACAAAATATTGTACATGACTTGTCATTTGGTGTAATTTTTTTTTCATGGTAAAGAAAAAGTCATTGCAGTAGGTTGTCATGGAGTGAGCATTTATTCTGTAGTCAGCTGTTCACGGGCAAAACAGGCCTGATGAAACACAAGTTGGGAGAGAGTATTAGAGAGAGGAAGTTACCAGTGATTTCTTCAGCATGCAAAAGAATTCAAAAGCAAGTGCAAGGTCAGGTATGGTGGCATATGAAACTAGGAACAACTGAATATAGAACATGAAACAGAGCACAATTGTTTTTGGTTTTGTTTTGTTTTGTTTTGTTTTACTTTGTGCCCATTGAACAACTAGGGATTAGCAGATTTAAAGCTGCATTTATAAGAAGAAATTGGGCTTAAGTTAAAGTACAGAAGGTAGGGCTAGGAGAAGTAAAGTCTTAGATGCTGGACCTATACTAAGGTATTACCTGTTCGTAGTTCCCTTAAGGTGCAGAATACAGCTGTATTCACTTTTGCATGCCAGTCCTGGGAAATAAGTCCTTCCCCTTTGAGGGGAAACTGATGAGCTAATGTCTGCAGAGCAATTTCACCTTCTTAGGTGAGGCCTCCTGCAACTGCACATTTTGATCATTATGACTATTTGTGCTTTTGTGAAACCCTGCCAAAGAGAACAAGGAGAGCCTGCCAGAAAAAGAAATTCTCCAAGGGTGAGAGATGAAAAAATAAATGGAACTAAAAGGTGAGGCTTAAAAGAAATAGGTAAAAAGTAATTACAAGAAAGAAATTAGAACAATTATATAAACTGATTGGCTCCAAGGAACATGGGCAAATCTTATAGGATGGCTGGCAGTGGGTGAGAAGAAAAACACAGCAAAAAAAAAAAACGTTGAGATTTTGGGGGTTGAATTCTCTAGGAGTGATCAGAGAGGTTCCAAAATAGAACCTTTGGGCAGGCTACATATAAGGAAGGATAAGAACCAAAAAAAGGAAGAAAAGGGGGTGAAGTGGAGGGATAGAGACAGGAGAAAGAGGGAGGAAAAGGTAAGAGGATCAGAAGTTCAAAGTCATCTTCAGTCACATAGCAAGTTCAAGGTCATCTTCAAGCACATAGCAAGTTCAAGACCAACTTGGGATACATTAAATCCAGTCCCAGTAAAGAGCATAGAGTGGGAAAGAAAAGGACATGAAAAGAGGAAAGTTAAATCTCCAGAAGGCTTTGCATTTTTGACTCTTCACTTTCCCAGAAGAGATTTTTTTCCCCACCTATATTAGCCACTGGAGATCACTGGCAGAAGTCCTGTGGAATATAAATAGCATCTGAGGCTTTTGTAGTTTCACCTAAAGAAATATATTATGTTTCCAAGAGGCATTGCTCCTTCCTTTTCAACTCATTCTCTAGTGCCCTAGATGAGACAACTCTCAGTTCACTCCTCCTTTTTACTAAAATGAGACTGACCTGGAGCAAGTTGTCTTGTGCATTATGATGGATGACTGGCATTTTTTTCTATGAATAAGGCAAATGGCCTTAATGATTTTAGGAGCCCATGTCAGAAACACTTATCACAGCAGTAACACTAATATGAATTGGCAGCACAATAATGTTAATTCCCTTAGTGTATAGGATTGCCATGGACCACCCCAGTCAGGTATGGGGGTCCCTGGGACAGGGTCCTCGAAGGCTAGGTGGGTAAGGATTCGGAGATGACAAAGAGAGATAAACACAGAGGCAGTTTGAATCTGGGTGTATTTTGCAGCTTTCAATCAAGGGTTTTTATACATTAACAAATAATTATTACAACTCTGAGATGTGTTCAATGAAGCAGTAACAGATAGAACAGATATCATCATAGTCATTTGGCACAGTAAAGCACAAAAATCATCCAAGGCAAGTGACATAATTTCAAGAACAGGTTAATAAATTTTTATGGTCAGTTATTATTTAACATCTAGTACCTGTTCTTTTTGTGACTCGTCAAAACATAAATTTAAACTATTTTAATTGTTTTTATTTAAATCTTTGTAAAACAATATGACAAAGCCCACTTATGATGACACACATGTAGCCTTATGAAATTTTATTGTTGGGAAAGTTTTTAATCTATCAATACTACCTTGTAAATGATTTATAAAATGAAGCACTGTTTTCCCCGGAGATAATGTCATGGCTAGTGTCCACATCTCAAGGGATGGTCTCATACCCATTATTCTCCCCTAACTTCTTAGCTTAGGCCATCAGGAACATCTCATAAGTTAAAAAAAAAAAGAATAAAAGAAGATAAAACAGATAAATTGCCATGAGAACTATGGCTCAATTTTTATCTGGCCAAGAGTTCCACAACAGGTTCCAGGTGACCTCCTTGTTTTGAAGTCTACAACCTCAGTCTGTGGAACTTGTCACACAGATCCTACTGGAGTTGGTGTGGCATAGGATTATTATTTTTTTTATAATAATAATTTTTAAAGGCCTGTGAGCATCACATGACTCAGAGTGGGTGGTTTGGGGGCTCAAGACCCTGCTAATGAGCTAAGGTATTAGTATTCAGGACATTAGGGCCTTTCTTTTTTGTCTTGTTTCTTAATACCTGAAGGAGGAAGTTAACAAGGGCATATGTCCCTAGGGACAGCATACTGGCTTACCTGAAGGCTCACAGTGGCATGGCCTGTGAGGAATTTACTGACTGGATTGAAGCACTTTTCTACTGTTGGGATTCAGAGAGGCATCTCCTACCATGGTGCCTTCTCTATAAGTGCCCACACTGCACCCACCTTGTATTAAGAGTGCCACTACGTCCATTAATTCTCATGCATTAGACTCACCCCATTAATTTTCTGGTAAAGAGATCTGATATGACATGCAAAAGCCCATATTTTCAAAACTTGTTTTTGAGCTAGGTGCTATCAGAAAGAGGTAGACTCATGAAGAAATGGCTACTAAGGCTGGGTGGGGAACATCCTCACAATTCCAGTACTTAATGAGGCAAAGAAAAATAAATTCTCATAAATTTGAGATCATCCTGGTTATATAGCAAATATCTGGCCATCTAAATGTTCAAAGTAAAACATCTTTCCTTTTTCTTTTTTGAGGAAAAATAGAATGGCAAGAGAAATGAGAAGCTTGGATGTTGCTTGCCTTGTAAAAAGTTTGCCTTATACACATGAAGTCCCAGGTTGGATACTCAGCACTGTAGAAACCAAGTTTGATAGCTTACTCAATTAATGCCAGCACTTTGGAAGAGGGGGAGAGGATCAAATGTTCAAGGTCCTCATCAGCTATTTGGGGAGTTTGAATATAGCCTGGGAAACATGAGACATAGTTTCAAACCCCAAATTTTAAAAAACAACATAAAGACTAGTTAAAGGAAGGAAGGTAGGTAGGGACATGTTCAATAAGAGGCCACTGGGAATCCTGTCTTCCTTGTCCTTACATTTTTTTTCTCCTGGCTATTAGATAAGAAGCTTTGTTTTACCATACAGAGTCCTACTCTTATGTGATATCACAAGCCCACCAAAATGGGGTCCTCTGCCAATGGACTAGGAGCACCAAATTTGCAAGCCCAAATAACCCCTTTTTTCATTATAATACAATTATTCCAGGGATTCCATAGTATTATAAAGTCAACTAATCCTTGCAAGCAAGAAGTTTTACCTTACTGTCTGTCTTTCAGACTCATTAGTGGGGTCTTTATAAAATCTGGAGAAAAGTGCTAAAAGAAGTATGTATATGATTTTTTTGTTTCAAAACTTCCATGCTTTCATCTCAGCTCCAAATTTTGTCTATGTAACTCCTTCCATGGATGTTTTGTTCCCAATTCTAAGAAGGGGCGAAGTGTCCACACTTTGGTTTTCATTCTTCCTGGGGATCCATCCCATAATCAGCCACTGAACACAGACACTATTGCATACGCCAGCAAGATTTTGCTGAAAGGACCCTGATATAGCTGTCTCTTGTGAGGCTATGCCAGTGCCTGGCAAACACAGAAGTGGATGCTCACAGTCAGCTATTGGATGGATCACAGGGCCCCCAATGGAGGAGCTAGAGAAAATACCCAAGGAACTGAAGGGGTCTGCAACCCAATAGGAGGAACAACAATATGAACCAACCAGTACCCCAGAGCTCATGTCTCTAGCTGCATATGTAGCAGAAGATGGCCTAGTCGGCCATCACTGAGAAGATAGGCCCCTTGGTCTTGCAAACTTTATATGCCCCAGTACAGGGGAACACTAGGCCCAAGAAGTGGGAGTGGGTAGGTAGGGAAGCAGTGGGGAGGGTATAGGGGACTTATGGGATAGCATTTGAAATGTAAATGAAGAAAACACCTAATAAAAAATTGGAAAAAAAAAAAAAACTTCTGAAACCCCAATGATGAAGTGACTCACTTAAGTACTCATATGAAATATTTGGAGTCATTGAAACTAGAAGGGTTGCTAGACATGAACAGTTTCTAATCTCCATGTTAAACATGGCCTGCACACCCTGATCTCTAGATTCTCAGTGTAGTTCTTATTTTCATTTATCTGACGTACCTAAATGCCCAATATGCATTGCTTGTAGGTATAATCCTGAAGAAAATATTAAGTTCCCTGTTTCAGCAATGAAGAGAGCCCAGAAAAAATAGATAAGTCTTCCAGGCAAATTAGCAATGGGGAAAGAATGATATTGTTAAGAAATCTACAAGAGGGGTAAGTAATCCTATCCAAAGGTTACAGAGGAACTCAGTCTAATGAAATCCTAATGAGTGCTACAAGCTATTTAAGTTGTCTGGTACTCTAGTGTCTCTATCTTTTAAGTCAGAATCTCATGGTGTAGCCAGGCTGAAATCAAACTCTGCCTTACCCCCTCAATCTTTCAAGTGCTGGGAATACAGGCTTGACTCTCCACATGCAATTCTCTAATGTCATATTTGAAAAACCAAATAAACTGGTGGCATTCAATTTTAGTATATCTTGCTTAATCAACATGGTATCAGTTCAACATATAAATGTATTAATAATTATTAATGAAACATTTGTATCTCTTCCCTATTAAGTCTTTAAATTCTAATGTGTATTTCACATTTACAGTTCATCTTGATTCAAACTGTCTACATTTCTAGTATTCAGCATAACCACATGGGAAGAGTGGTTAGTGTATTGGACAAAGGGAGCTGAAAAGAAAACTTCAAGAAGGATGAATTTAAGTCAGAAGAATAAGCAATTATTCTGGAGAATGGAAATGACCTCAAAGGGCTAGCCAGCTCAAACTCTAAAAGGCTACAGTAGACAGTCTAAGAAAAGAAATGCATACAATTCTTTGTAGATGTCCTTGAGCTAAAGGCTATCCATTGATAAGGCTTGAGAAGTTAGGAATAAGTTGGGAATAGTGACTAAGAACTCTGTGGTAAATCTTTAGTTTTTGGGATCCAGGAAATGGCTCATACAATAAAGTGTTTGCTGTCAAGCCTGAAGAACTAAATGTAGATCCCCAGTATCCTCATATTCAATCTAAGAGTAGTCACACACCTATAATTTCAACAATAGGGAGCCAGAAACCAGAGTACTCTCAGGGCTTGCTAGCCAGCCAGTCTATCCAATTGTTAAGCTCTAAGTTTCCTGTGAGACTCTGTCTCAAAACATACAGTAAAGAAACAATTGAAGAAGATCCCAAATTCTCACCTGATTTCTATCATATATGTGCATGCACATTCTTATATAGATTCCCACTGACACACAAAAGCACTCACACATAGAAGACAGAAAACCCTGGTGCTTCTGAGATGTCTGTGAATAAATTGAGGCATGAGATGATATAAAAAATATTGTAGGCATTCAGAGTCCCCAACTTGGACTTTACTTGAGCACAAAAATTTCAGGAATGAAATGACAGTTTAATCAGCATTTGAGAGAATGGATAGCCAGTGTCATTTACCCTGCGGGGGGTGTAGGTGACATGGAGGAACAGACATAGCAGAGTTAATTATCGGAACCATCAAAAGTTTATGAGTACCAATTTCTCCTGCATGTATCATTCACACCTCATTATCTCCTATAAACAATTAGGCCTTTGCTGTGCAAGAATGGCATGTTGATATAGGGGGTAGACCTTTCATTAGAATATTTATAGTCTAATCCTTCATAGAATCAATGTCTATTTCACATGACTTAGGAGAATTTTTATGAATTTTAAGCTATTGAAAATGATTATTCATGAAATGCATGATTTCCACTCTAAGTCGTGCCTAAGTCATATAAACTCAATTTTAGCACCACACTTATAAGGCTTCTTTATACAAATTATTAAAAACATCACCTAAATTTAGATGTAAATCTCTAATATAAAATCTAAGTGTAGATGAAATCTCCATTTTTATATTTTTTTTTAGTGGAGGAAAACAACTGGATAAAAATGTTATGGTTGTAAATATTAGTTTTAAGTAAGTATATTTTAAAGAGCCTTGAGCATACCAGCCTCTTAGGAATACAGCTTCTATGTCATCTTGCTTATCAATTTTTCAAAGCTGTATGCATTTGTGCAACTCAGAATTCCAGTGTTCTAGGCCAGGTGTGGTAACTCAGGCCATAATTCCAGCAGGCGAGAAAATGAAACTATAGGATTGCTGAGAATTTGAAGCCAGCTTAGGCTACAGAGTACATTCCTGGCCAGGTTTGGTTATAGACTACAGTGTGTTTTTCAGACAAACCAAAAGAATAAAACATTACAAATGTATTCAACATGCAGAGCTTGTAGGACAGTAGACCAGGAACACAATACTGAGAACTGAAACACATGGTAGATAGACATAATCAGATATGACTTGGCCTCCTCTCCAAAGGCAATGTGAGAGATATATTCTTACTCAAATGTGGTAAGTACACAGGGGGACTTTTAAATTTTAAATAAAGAACCAAGTAATTGCTTACAAAATGCAACTATACCTCTTTTTCCTGCCACATCCTTGCCGTCAAAGACTGTAAAATACCAGATGAATGAGGTTGCTAGCGAAGGCGAAGCACACAGCCTACAACCAGCATGCCAGTGCCTGTGTCTTTGAGTCATCTACTCATGAAGGGGTCCTAGTGTGGGCTTTATCTCTCCTAGACTTGGAAGTAAAGATTCACTTAGAATCGATATAGCTAACATCAACTACTTTATGGCTGCAGTTCACCATGGAGCCTCTTGTAAAATCCCTGTCAAACAAAATGGCTGTAAGATACACTCTTACTTTGCTGCCAAAAAGACTATTTGTTTTCCAGTAATTTAGTTTTAGTGATGATCAGGTGTTTGCTTATGGCTCTCAGAAATTTCCCTGTTCTGAATATCAAGGCATTTGTTATGCCCTAAAACAAACAAACAAACAAACAAACAAACAAACAAAACAAAACAAAAACCCAGAGTTAGTTTCTTGAGATTGTGAGTATTCTAAGTGTAAGTAAACAGCACTGTTGGTGATAATGTAGCTTTGTTTGTTTTGTTTGTTCTTGTTTTTGTTTTAGTATATTTCTATTCCTATTCATCTACTGGCTGCTCTATCTATAGCTGACTATAATATATGATGCAGCAGAATTGCTAGGAGGAAGTTCCAAGCAATAAATATTTTAGGCTTTGGAGGCCATATATTTTCTGTGAAACTAGAAACAAGTCTTGCTATTTTTTTAAAACATGGACACAAGTTTAAACAATATTCAGATGAACAGGCATGCCAAATCCTGTTCTGATAAAACTTTATTTAAAATAACCAAATACTGGCATGGACTATGTACTATAGTTAGCTGAGTACTGAGACGAAGAATAGATGGAGCAAATGGCAGTGCTGTGTGATAAATAGTACCCAAATTTGCACTGCCTGGTTGTATTTCTAAAGGGCTCTGTATTTTTCCATCAGGTTTATTTTTTATTATTTTCAACTAATTCTATATGCTTTACTCAGCTTTTATATGCATTCCATACTGGGGCCAAGTGATCACTTTGTGATCTTCCAGAGATGAGGTGAAGTCTATGATATCCTTTGTGCACAACTGATCTTTTTGGATAAAAGTAAAGTAGAGAAGTCATAGAAGAGTTCAACAGTGCTTTCAACATGCTCTGGGAAAAAGCTAAAGCCAAAGGCAAGGATTGAGGACAATCTTGGGTCTTGGGTATGGTATGAGAATTTTGTAAGCTGGCAGATCTTCTGAAGTAAACAGTTATAACCAGAATTCTACTGAGATAAGAAACCCTTGGATTCTACACTGTCATCTCTCTTGGTTTCTTGGGAAAAATTGAATTAAAACTCCATGGAATGGTGAACCAGATGCTTAGACAACAGAAGCTTAGATAACTGTGCATATGTTTTGTCCTGGTTTGCCTGCTCAAACAAGTTCTCATGTACTCTCCTCCCTTGACCAGGAATTTCTAATAAAAATATGAGATAAGGAATAGGTGCTGACTTCTACCATGTCAAATTCATGCCAGGTCACCCTCACTGGCCTTAAGGATACCTGTCAGCTACTGTCCATCTGGACACATCAAGCTGAAATCACCAGCAACCAGATATCTGCTCTATTTCAGGATCATATTAGGCTAGCTACTCAGGTATAGACCCTGGACCAGCAGATTCACCTGACAGTTCATTAGAAACAGAGTCCTGAGCACTCCCATGAGCCTGCTGGATCAGAAGGTGCTATGTGGGGCCTTTTATGTTATGAAAGGTTTTTAGGCCCTTTTCTAATAAATGTGTCAGCTAGTTGCTAAAATCTCTTTCCTGGAAACATTCACAGCCACGGATAGATTATAATTGTCAGATGGAGGAGGAGATTTTTAGAATGTGTCTAATAAAATCTTGGGTATGTCACATACTGTTACAACAGAGAGAGTTCTTTCCTTGCAGTGTGTAAATAAATTTCTTCTTTGCTGTGGAAATAATTGCTCGATGATGTACAACTATGGAAAACGTATTGCATCCACAGTGTGTTCACCTCATTTTGTCTCTAAGACACATCTTCAAAGAAGTACATGGCTTGGCCGTGATTTACAAAATAATTATGTTTGGACATATAAAGTTGAGAGGGCTTATGGCCATTTTTTGAGTTAAGGCAAGGAGACTATAGATCTTACCCTGTGTTCAGAGATCACATGTTTACATGTTGAATGGATAAAAAAATATGAATAAACTCTAAATGGAAGTCAAGGAAGATGGATGAAAACTAAGGAAGTTTAATATGGTTGCTAATAGCACCATTTTTCTTGCCTATTTTTTATTGTAATTGTCATGAAAGAAATAATTGTTATCAAAATTGTTGTGGAAATATGAAGTCAGAATGGGAATCTATGAAAGTTATTTTATTTTTTATTCTTTAAAGCATGGGCCTTTCTTATTAACTCCAGAATTTGCTAAAAAAAAAAATCTAGAACAATTCAAATTTCTCTTTGCGGATTGCCAAGGCACAATACTTATTCAGCCCACATGTACCTTCCCTTCTTTCTGCTTTGTGGCAGATTGTACAGTCCTTAAAGGAAATGAGCTTATTACGCATCTACCTGATATAATTCTATACATCAGAGTGTTCTCTAGCAAAAGGTTCAAATGAATAAAGCAAAAGTAAGTGTAAAGATGACACTGAATAGGAAGTATGTGCAAATTTGCTATGAACATCAGTGAAACATCTCAAATATCCCTATATCTCTTCTATTAAAGGGTAGGGGATATTATAGGATCAAAAACACCTGGTGGACTCAGTGGATATGTTTTAAAGATTTATTTACTTGAGGTTTTATGTGTATGAGAGTTTGCTTTCATGTATGTAAGCATACCATATTATACCTGGCTAAAGAGTATGCCATCCCTTGAAAATGGAGTTGCAGATAGTTGTGAGTCACTATGTGAGTGTTGAGAATTGAACTCGGGTCCTCTTTAAGAGCAACAAATGTTCTTAGCCATGGAGCCATCTCTCCAGTCTTCTATGGGTTTTAGAAGGAAAAGCCTGAGAACACAAAAATGGGTAGGTTAGGAATGGGTGGTAAATGTGTGAGGAGATGGGAAAAGAGATGGTGAAGATGATCATAATATAAAGTATGAAATTTAAATATAACTAATAAAAACATTTTAGAAAGAATAGCCCTGATACATATACAGCTAGAGACTAGTAATGACCTAGTTGGCCATCATTGGGAAGAGAGGCCCCTTGGTCTTGCAAACTTTATATGCCTTAGTGCAGGGGAACACCAGGGCCAAGAAGTGGGAGTGGGTAGGTAGGGGAGTGGGGGGGTATGGGGGGCTTTTGGGATAGCATTGAAATGTAAATGAAGAAAATACTAATAAAAAATAATAATAAAAGAATAGCCCTGAGTGATAGATTCCAATTTTCAAGTATATATATTTGAATCCTATATGGAACTTTTTCTGCTTTTTATTCCTACACATTTTCATGGCCTTAGAAATGTGCAGCTATTGAGGGATTTTGTTAAATGCTGTGTTTCCCCTTGACATTTAGACTGACAGCATTAAAAATCATTTTTATCTCCATATTTAATAGTGAGCCCACCGTTAGGCCTTTATATTAACTGTCTCAGAAAATTTGGAGTGCCATGGCCCTGTATGGTGATTTAGGATTACAGCCAAGAGGTAAATCATGTCAGTACAGAACTAAAGGCAGGACTCTCTCCATTAATAAGTCTAAATGAAATCCAATAGAACTTTTATAGATAGATAAAAAGAAAGCAAACTAGGTTTGTAGGTTTGCTTTCCATTAAAGATGACCTATTAAAATATCACCAACACATGCAAATTCCTGGAAGGGAATTCGGTGGCAGAGTTAGCAGCCAGCTTCTTCAGGCATACCTGAGTATGCTGTCAATCTCTTGCTTTGCCTTGCTTTCCTAAGGAAACCTGCAGGTTTAATATGACCATCTGCTCTTTAGGATTATAATCAACAGTAGATACAGCATCAGCAGAAGACATTGAGATAGCAACTCAGACACAACTTATGTTTGAGATTAAAACAAAAAGGTATCTTTTACCTAGGTGATTGTAACTTAACAGACTATAAAGGAACATTTTCATGAATCACATTATTTTGATAGTGAAAGCCTCTTATAATACCCCATTTGAAACTTTTTATATGCCAGCTTATACTCCTGTTTCTCTAAGTCCGGGCAATCTTGATGTGAATTTTAGAAAGCAGCCACTACAGTGCTTTTTTCCCCCATTACAATTTGGGACTCTGTATGGGTGGCATTTTTGAAATATCATCTATCCAAAACATAGGCCTATCTATTATAAGAAATCACTAGTTTCAGGGATTTAAAATGTCCCATAAATATTCCAGGATATGATGCACTCACTGAAAACAGTCCATCTTTGGCTCAACTAATATGGCAAAAAGAAACTTCATTTATTTCCCATGAGTGGTGAACTGCTACCATGCTAATAAAAAGTTGTTTTCTCCCCAGAATCTATGCATCTGGACCTTTTCCAACCCGGTTAAAGATTACAGCTTTTGAGAAAGTGGCCCATTGAAATGATGAAGGTGGACACTGTAGAGCTTAAAGGCACAACAAAAATCATAGATTCTAGCACTTGCACTGCATGAAGGAAAACAAAAGGTTTTCCAGGGTTATAGTATAAATCAGAGGGTAACAGCTATGGGTTGATGACCAAATATGAAATTGTTTACTAAAATAACATTTCATTGAACAAAAGAGCCTTGGAGACTTGCTTGCAGAGATGCTCCTTTTCATCCCTCTTACGTACGGTTTGAAACACTGACAGGCAGCAAAGGTTTGTTACTCTCTGCTGTATGCAAAGGTTAGGCTTGGAACGAAGCCTCTAGTTTTCAGGCCAGCACTCTTTCATGGCTAGCCATTTTATTTTTTACTTTTAGTACCCAAAAAGTATATGCACAAATCAGTGATTTCCTCTCTCTGTCTCCTGTCTTTTTTTAATTTAGTTTTTTATTAGGTATTTTCTTCATTTACATTTCAAATGCTATCTAGAAAGTCCCCATACCCTCCTCCAACCCTGCTCCCATAGCCACCCACTCCCACTTCCTGGCCCTGGCATTCCCCTGTACAGGGACATATAAAGTTTGCAAGACCTAGGGGCCTCTCCTCCCAATGATGGCCAACTAGGCCATCTTCTGCTACATATGCAGCTAGAGACACAAGATATGAGGGTACTGGATAGTTCATATTGTTGTTCCACCTATTACGTTGCAGACCGCTTCATCTCCTTGGATACTTTCTCTAGCTCCTCCATTGGAGGCCCTGTGTTCCATCCTATAGATGACTGTGAGCATCTACGTCTGTATTTGCCAGGACTGGCATAGCCTCAAAAGAGACGGCTATATCAGGGTCCTTTCAGCAAAATCTTGCTGGCACATGCAATAGTGTCTGGGTTTGGTGGCTGATTATAGGATGGATTCCAGAGTGGGGTAATCTCTGAATGGTCCTTCCTTTCATCTTAGCTCCAAACTTTGTCTCTGTAACTCCCTCCATGGGTATTTTGTTCCCCATTCTAAGGAGGAACGAAGTATACACACTTTGGCCTTCCTTCTTGAGTTTCATGTGTTTTGCAAATTGTATCTTGGGTATTCTAAGTTTCTGGGCTAATATCCACTTATCAGTGAGTGCATATCATGTGAGTTCTTTTGTGAATAGATTACCTCACTTAGGATGATATCCTCCAGATCCATTCATTTGCCTAAGAATTTCATAAATTCATTGTTTTTAATAGCTGAGTAGTACTCCATTGTGTAAATGTACCACATTTTATGTATCCTTTGAGGGATATCTGGGTTCTTTCCAGCTTCTGGCTATTATAAATAAGGCTGCTATGAACATAGTGGAGCATGTGTTCTTATTACAAGTTGGAACATCATCTGGGTATGTGCCCAGTAGAGGTATTGCTGGATCCTCTGGAACTACTATGTCCAATTTTCTGAGGAACCGCCAGACTGATTTCCAGAGTAGTTGTACAAGTTTGCATTCCCACCAACAGTGGAGGAGTGTTCCTCTTTCTCCACATCCTTGCCAGTATCTGCTGCCACCTGAATTTTTGACCTCAGCCATTCTGACTGGTATGAGGTGGAATCTCAGGGTTGTTTTGATTTGCATTTCCCTGATGATTAAGGACGTTGAACATTTTTTCAGATGCTTCTTAGCCATTCGGTATTCCTCAGTTGAGAATTCTTTGTTTAGCTCTCTACCCCATTTTTAATGGGCTTATTTGATTTTCTGGAGTCCAGCTTCTTGAGTTCTTTGTATATATTGGGTATTAGTTCCCTATCAATCTGTTGGTGCCCTTTTTGTCTTATTGACAGTGTCTTTTCTGTCTTCTTTTTAATAATCTCTCCTTTTTTAATTCTTTGCACCTGATGCAGAATTATTTAAAAATATTTGGATTCTTTGTGTGTGTGCATGCATTATGTGTATGCATTTATGTGTTATGACAGTTTACTTGTCTGTTACTGCATAAATGGAAGTCAAAGATCAATACCCTGGTATCTTTTCAAATCCTTTTCTATCTAATTTTCTATATTATTATCATTATTATTTTTATTTATTTTATTTTCTGAGATATGTTTGATCATGGAACCCAGAACTCACTGTTTTATCTAGACTAGTCAGTGATAACCTAGGATCTTCCTGCTATCTACCACCCTTTCCCTGCACTAATCTCACAGGATCATATATCACTACTTAATATTGCCTGGTTTTTACATGTGATTCCAAAATCTCTATCCTCCAATATTTTCTATCACCCATAAAAATATGAGATGAACTGGTAGATATCTCCTAAATAAAATATACTTTAAGTTTGGCAAGTTGGCTCAATGGTAAGTAAAGTGCTTGCCACCAAGCTTGATGACATCAGTTCAATACTGTGGATATATATGATTGGCCGGAAAAACTGTCTCCCACAAGTCGTGTGTGTGTGTGTGTATGTGTGTGTTCTAAAAGGATGTTTTATAAATTTGCTTTAAACTTAGCAAAATCCAAGAAAACTAAAATCCAAGAAGCAAGACAAAGAAGATCAAGTGAACTATAGTCTAAATAAGCAAATGGTTTCTATGTTAAATTAATGAAAACTCAATATGACCATGTATTAATATGTGCATGTCTCTGAAAAAGTGAAAAATATGATTTTACTTAATTCAGAAAGATTCTGTGTTTTGAGCATACATATTCAGCAGGTAATACCTTGCCTTTGGTTAAGTAGCAGTATTAGGTTATTGGTCATGTGCAAGTAAATGAAACATAAGGATGCATGCTCTTGATATGATAACGAGTTGTAAAAGCATTCTAACAACACGTTTAAAAATTAAACTCGGCGATTTGGCATTTTCAACCAATGCTGTGTGCCATGAATTGTGCAATCACTGTCAAGGTCTTCGACAGGATGTATTTGATGGGCTCTGAGAACACATTCAAGTTCCATATTGAAGCTAAATACAAGACCAGACTTTCTAGGACAGAAGAAATTCTACTTCATAATTGGGATGTGTTCAAAGTTGTTTGTGTGGGATCATTCAAGAAATGAAATAAAAATTTTCATGTCTTCTTATTGTTACTCCCTTGAACTCCCTGAAACTTTTATTTAACTATAATGCATTTATTAATTCATTGAGAATCTCATACATGCACACAATTACTTTAATTATATTGTTCCTCTACTCCTTATTCTAACTCCTCCAGGTTCTATACCTAATCCCTCTTCCAACTTCATTTTTATCTATCTATCTATTTATCTATCTATCTATCTATCTATCTATCTATCTATATTTTAATAACACATTCAGCCCTATTAGTACTGCTAAATACACATAGGTATGGAACATGGATTATCTACCAGGGTTCATATCCCTAAAAACGGTAACTCTCCACCCTTTAGCAACTATCCACGATCTAATATCCCCTCAGCTAGAGGCATGGCTTGAGATCCCCTTACCAGTTCATACTGGATAATTTTTAACTGGAGTAATCTTGTACAGGCCTTATGCAGGCAGACACAGCTACCATGAGTTCATGAGTGCAGTGGACCTGTCATGCCTGAAGAGACTTTTTCATTCAAGTCCTCCCTGACCTCTGAATCTTAAATTCTTTCCCAGTTCCTCTTTTGTGATGGTCCTTGAGCCTTTGGGGGGAATAGATGTAATGTCAATGTCCTATTTGTGGCTGAGCACTTGAGAGACATGTTTTTTTTTTCCTCTGTACTTTGACCAATTTTGTGTTTCTGCATTAACTTCTGCCCACTGCACAAAGATGCTTCTCAAAATGTTTGATAAAGTCCAAGGTTCAGAAAACAACTGAGACCTGAGACAATGGCCAGATTAGATGAGCAATAATTCCTGCTGACCTCAACAATAATGTAACTTCCATGATGACAAGTTCTCTGTCTATGTAACACAGCTCTTCCTTGCATGACTGGGACCAGTGTCAAATGGTTGACTGAATGAGGATAAAAAGAGCTTAGAAGAAAACAAGCTCCTAGACCAAGATTCTAGCCTGTATTCAGTGTACATCCAAGGGACAGAACAGCATGGGGTTCACCACAGCAGGTTACTCTTTACTCTTGGAGATCACAAGAAACATGTCTGTATGTAGAGGATTGTCCCCCAAGACATCTTGGTTTCTACCTAGAACCTTTTCTTAACTCAAACTGGCTAGTCTTCTCTTGTGCCAGCAGCCAAATCAAACTCACTTAGCAAGAAATGCACTTTTGACTTCAGATCCTTTCTGGAATAAAGAAAAAACTTGTAGGGATATATTGTTGCCTGGTATTTCCTGGTCTTGCTTGACTATGCTTTGGGCCCCAAGTTCATTAAGATGGCTTTGAGGGATTCTGTAGTCAGAATAGACTCCTCTTCAAAGCTAACCCCTAGCTGTGGTGCCTATAGTGTGTTGTTACTCTTCTTGCTTGTGTCTTGTTATATTTCCAGAAGCACCAAGATGATGTGTAAGTTCTCTGATTTCCACTTGATTCATTTTATCATACTAGTTTCTATGCTCCTTCTTTTCAGTATTAGTTACTTTTCCATTGCTGTGATAGAATGCTTTGACTAAAGCAGCTTAAGGAAAGAAGAATTTACTTTAGCTCAACGGTCCAGAGTTTAGTCCATCATTGTGCAGAAGGCATAGTGGCAGAAGCTTGAGTCAGCAGGTCACATTGGAGAGGAGTCAGGAAGCCAAGAGAAATGAATACACTTGTTCCTCTATATTTCTTCTTTTTATTTACCATGGAACCCAACCTCAGGGAATGGTGCTACCAACTCTTAAGATGTGTCTGCCTGTATAAATTAACCTGATCAATATAATTCCTCCTGGACATGCTTAGAAATTCCTTTCCTGGGTCCTGTCAAGTTCAAAATCAAATGTTATCCATCACACTTTCCATATCTGAATGATGATGAACTGTCAGTTTGTTTCTCTCTTGAATTGTTCCCTATGAACAATTCTGAATGTTGTCTGTATGGTCCTTTTTTACCATTTATAATATCCAAAATTATTATATGCTTTGCATAAACACTCTAATGACTTGCACATTAGCTCCATTAGAAACAGTAGTTGTTTGACAATTAACTTTGGCAGGCCCAGTATGCTTCAGCATGTACTTTTGAATAACCATGGTTTATAAACTGTCATCATCATTGCTGAGATTTGAAGGGCAAAAACACATTTCCCCTTTGTGAAGTACTCAGATTATAATAGCTTTGCACATTTAAAACATCATTAAAGAAAGACAAGACACATAAATGCAAAGCATGAAATTTGATTGGATGCTGATTCAAATATGTACTTCAAAAGATTATTTTTAGAATAATTGTGAAGATTTGGACATATTCTATCCATTCGATAATATTATGGCAACATTCAATCTAATGAATGTGCTATTGCAGTTTTAAAGGAGATTGATCTGGTGGATTCAGAGTGATGCAATATGGTTACAATCTTATGTTTCAAGTACAGATAGAAGATTAAAGGAGTGAGCAGATGGGATAGAAATAGAGAATAAATGAGTAAGGACAAGGGAACGAGGTACATGTGACCTGATTGATTTGTTAGGTCATTCCTCCTCAGCCTCTACACTGCTGACATTTGAAGCAGGAGCATTCTCTTGTGAGAAAAACTTTGTGCTCTATAAGATAGCTATCAATTGTAGTATCTCTGTTTACTTAGCAAAAATAGTGACAACTGAGACCACCACCTATTGACAGGGGATCTTGGGGTTGGGAGTGTAAAATCATTTCTCTTAAGAACCAGAGTTCTTTTTAAAAAACAACAAAGATTCATCTTATTGTTATGTATATGTCTACACACACACACCTACACACACACACGTGTGTGTGTGTGTGTAGGTGTGTGTGGGTATGAGACTCTATTTTTAATGTTTTTTATATGATTGAAATGTCTCAAAATAAGGAAAAACAAGCAGGCATAGTTGGGAATATGAACTCATTGTCTTTGGAGAGGCTTATCTTGATAAGAGCACTTTGATCTGGCAAAAGGAATACCTTACATTCAAGGAAATTGGTAAACACTGAAAAAAATGATCATTGATACATTTTAGACTTTTTCCCTTCCCTTGAGACTTCTGAGTTGCTTTGTTCACAATATCAGGGGACTTTCAGGAATGGTGAGGAAATACATTTTATTGAACATAGTATTGGCCTTGTAGGCTTAAAAATTCTAGAGCAGCCTGCCAGCTCTCTATCATATTGCTTTATTTGGAAAATGCCGTCAACTTGACAACTATGCATTCATTCAAACAAGTGTTTTTACTGCACTGTGTTTAGGTGCCAAATCCTACACATACCATTAATGTAAAAAGTAGTAGGTATTTTAGCTCCAGCTTGTTTGGCTATTGCTGAACTTATCAGTGAGGAATCTTGGGAGGCTGCATGTCTGTTAGTGTTTTTTCTTCTATCAGAGATTGGGATGCCACTTGTTAACAATGAATAAGATTGAAGGGTTATTCCTTCCATGTATTTTGATCACCCCTCTAAAAGTAATGCAAGCATCAGAGACCTGAGTTTGAATCTCCAGCACCACCATAAAAAGCCAACCACGGGATTACCTATTACCCCAGCACTGGATAAAAGAGCTAGCCTAACGTAAATAGCAAGCCTTTGTTCTATCAGAGACACTGACTAAATGAAAGAAAGTGGAGAGCCATAGAGGAATATTCCTTTCATCCTGCTCAGCCTCTGGTCTCTGCATGCATTTGTACAAGTGCACACACCCACATACTACACATGTGCATGTCCTCACACATGCATGCACATACACACATGCACACCCATACACCGGGAAACAAAATAGAAAGGGAAAGCCAGAATTGCTGATTCTAAAAATGAGCATCCGCAATTATCACCAACACTCTTTCCAGCCTAGCATCCTACTGAGTTTTATAAGGTATTTAAACCAACCTCCCAATCATTTTGGGGACACACTCTATCTATATTTGTGATTTTGAGTTTTTGTTTATTCCATTTTATTTCACTTTAATGTTCTGCACACCCACAATCCGCGCCCCCCACATTCCATAGCTGTCACCTGCAAGGAGGAAACTTTAGTTAATGAAATCCCCCAATCAGATCTGTCTGTGAGCATTTTGATGTGATCTTTTTGTGATTGTCAATTGAAGTCCAAGGGACTGGCCAGCTGTGGGCAGTGCCATCCCTGGACAAGTAGTCCTGCATGTGTGCTATATAAGAAAGCAAGTTGCACAAGCTGTAAGAAGTCAGCCAGTAAGCAATGCTCTTCCATGGTTTCTGCTTCTGTTCTGGCTTGAGTGCCTCCTCTGATGTTCCCCTAGTGATAGTCTAACATCGTGGGAGAGGAGATTCATGCTTTTCTTTTCCATGTTGCTTTGGGCAGGTTTTATTGTTTTTCTCTTTTATTGTTTGTTTGTTTTTTTTAAACCACAGGGACAGAAAAACAAACCAGGATCTAGTCAATTGTGATTTCTTTAATGGCAAGGATCTGTGTGCTTTGGCTTCAAATCCCAGGAATTACACTGTCCTGATAATAGTAGATTTACTAATCTGACACATGAGTTTTTCCAGTCTAATTAATGTTTTATAAAGGAATATAGAATTGGACAGAAATGAAAGGGTAGGAGAGGTGGCTCAGGAGTTAAGAGCATGCTTTCCGAGGACCTATGTTAAATGCCCAGCTTTCACAGGGCGGCTCACAATCATCTCTAAGTCCAGTCTCAAGGGCTCTGATGTCCCCCTCTGATCTCCATGTGCACCAGAAATGAACCCTGAGCTTCCTGCATAAAAGGCCATACTCTATTAACTGAGCTATAGCCAAGCCTTAATAATAAATTTTAGGGGGAGGTTAGTAGTAGGGATTGAATCTGGGATCTTTTTTCTTTTTGCTCTTTCAAATATGAAACCTGACTTACCTCTCTAGACTCCGAAGAATTCAGTAATCTAAAACATCTAAGTGTACTTTGCCAAAGTTGAATTCAAGGCAGGATGGTATGTGGCTTTAATGACTCCTGTGTGTTTAATAGCCAGTTACTCCGGACATTGTCCAAGGTCTCATCAGATTTCCTGGGACTGGCACAGTCCTGTTTATAAAGCAAGGTTTAAAGCAGCTGTAGTGCTTCATACCTGTAATCACAGCAGATGGAGCACCCATAGTTCAAGACTAGCTTGGGCGAAAATGTAAGAGGTCTTATCTAAAAAACCCATGAAGCTTTGGCTTGCTTGCCTAAAGTTTTGAAAGGAGAACCAGTTAGCCTGGATTTCATTTTCCTAATTAGGAACCATAGGATAAGACAGGTCTGATAGTCTTATCTGAAAGTCATCTCACAAGTGGTTTGATAATGTAGACTAGTAAGTGGTATAATGGAGCAGACAAAATTGATCAGAAAAAAAAGGTGTAATGCCATTGTCAGAATATACATTCAAATGTCATATATAATACCATAGGTAAGCTCTTGAGTCATAGTAAGTTTCTCCTTAACTAAAATGATTTTATGACTAGTCTACTTGAGATGATGTGCTTTCAAAAGGCTTCGCATTAGTATTTAAAGGTATGTTTTACATCTTCATTATACTTCCATAACCTCCTTGTCACAACAGAAGCGACATCTTTCTAAATGTTTGGCGGGATGCTTCTGTCTGGATGGCTTTGATGTTTTAGTGACCTGAATGACACAGGTTTCCTCCAGTGTACTTGCCAAAGCCTGCCCATAAAGGGTCATAGGAAAGCAAGCTGCTACCTGTTGTGTGAAATCAAAATGCCCTAGTACTACACTGAAGGCTGCATAAAAGGACAGTGATGTTCAGAAGTACAGAACAATGCAATCACATTCAGGCCATGTCTGTGAATGGATGGTGTGATAGACAACACCAACAGACCTGTCAGTCATGTCTTTACCTGATCTGGGGATAGGAATCTACAGGACAAGCATCCCTAGAGGTCATGGTGAGGGTTCTTCTCCAACCACTGCAGAGTATACCATGTGAGGCACAAAAGTATCATGGCAATCACCAACACTTGGAACTTTTAAGATCTATTCAGGCCCATCTCCTGTTGTTAATTTCCCTCTCTCCCTGTCTTCACCCTTTTACCTTAACTCCTTTGTATGTGAATCTAGAGCCAAGCACGAATACTAGCTACTTCAAATGTAAGCTGATGTTGGAGGATAGTTGGTGGTATCTAGTGAATTCAGGTACCATAACCCAATGTCACTTGAATTATCATGGGGAGATATAAATAGCCATCTATTTACCCCACATGGGACACCAGAAACAAATGAAAGAAATTATCCAACCCAAATCTAGCTTAGTTAAAAAGTGAATGCACCGGGTGGGGTGCTCTTTCTGGTAGCATGAATGAATCTAAGCCAGCTCCGTCACCCAAAAGCCCACCCCAGGATAAGTGATGATTCAAAACTGCTACATCCCTAAAGTTTCATACATGATTTGAATGCAGCTGACCAGTCAGAGTGTCTCCCCTCTCTGGTAATTGTTATTACTACGTAAACTCAGGGAGCCCTTGGAAACCTTGGCATTTTCAGTAACTCCTTGAAACTTACAAGTTTTCTTTACTTCCTGAATTGTATAAGTTTCATCTACTTTCTAAAATCTTAATGACCTTCCCTTCTCCCTTCAGGAGGGAAGGTTTTAATTTGGAGGACATCTCTATACAACACCATAGCCACTAATCTTAACAGAAAAATAAATGGGAAAATGCTTTCTATTTTATATATCCATATTCAACACTGTATAACCTTGGGTTCATCTGCAAAATAATTTCTGTGAGTTCACAGAAGCAAGAATGATCAGATCCTGGGTCAACATTTATTTTGTTGTATTTTTCATAGTGCCACTCAATGTCAAGGATGAATAATCAAATAGATAAATCTCTGGTTTGTTCATATTCTCAATAGATATAAAAATTCACTTCTCTGCAAGTCTCAAAGACTGCAGTGTAATATTGGCTGCCAGTCCTATATGATTTATTACCAAATATATGAAGAAGCTCATGAGCTCACATCCCTCTTAATTGTGGTAATGTAACTGCTTTGGACCTTGGAATAAGAAGCTGTAGGAATCAACCTTGGGTGATCTTCTAATTCACTATTAATGGCAGCAGCCATTTGCTTAGAATAAATTCCAGTTGGGCTCTCACCTACTGTCCTGTTTCTTTACCCAGAACAGTCTGTACAAAACATGGTATGTTATATGCTGCCCAAAGATCTAGTTTCCCAGGAAAGCATGTTGTCTTCCAAATATATTTAGAGCATGCCTGAGACTGATGCAGAAAGACTGAAAAGATTTCGCTACAAATTGTAGTTGGGAGCTACCATAGAGGTAATAAGAAACTAACACGGGTCCTCTGCAAATTCTCTTAAAACTCCAGTTATCTCTCCAATCTTGGTGCTGTCTGGTTTAACAGCATTCCTGGCATCTAGCCATTAGAAAAAAGAAAACCATAATAACTTTTTCCAAGCTAGGACCACCAAAAATGTCTCCAGACACTGCTAAATTCCTTTGGAGACAAAATTACCCTGGTATGAGAACTACTTAGAATAATTTACCTATGTAAGTGAGGAAAGCAAGGAAGAGTTGGATTTACCAAAAGATTATATGTGTAATAAAAGGCAGGTTTTGCATCTATCTGACTCAAGTCTTTGGAACCTGATTCAGAGCCCTTTCTGATGATGAGCTGCTGAGCTATTCCAAGAAAATCAAATAGCTTGGACTACCTGATGGTGGTTTATAAGAGCTCACCCTTTCTTAGGATGGACTGATCATAGAGATTCAGTTCAGCAAGCATAGACAGATACACAGCAGGAGAGCATCAGTTACTTCTACCAGTCATCTTTTCACCAATAGTTCTGCAAGTTTGACCCATTCATAGATGCTCTCATTTCACAAAAAGTACAAATATCTTTTTTGTTCATGGATAGTTTCTGTATGTTGCAAACAATGGATGAGTGAAACTCAAAGTAGCAAACCAGTTCAGTCAGTCTAGGGAAGTTTCTAGAATGATTTAAATAGCCTTGACAATGTAGGTCGCTATTTTTAAGGCTGAGGTAAGTGTTTGAAAGTGGTTCACACAGCCATGATCTCAGATAGGACTTGCAGAACATTAGGATTGCAAGGATCTCAAGGCTTTTCCTGGGAAATGAAACTGGCCCACTGTACCCTAAATCACAGATTTTTTTTCCTTCTGCCTTGGAAGGGGTCAAGCTCAATAACTTCTAAGATTATGGGGAAAGGTCACTGCTTGTTTCAGTCTCTTCTTGTCAGACTGGGAGGGAAAATTGACAGTCTTTCCTTCTTTCCCCATTCCGAGTGCTACACTCTTTTCATGTGAGGCCCCATCCTATACTAATTACTCCATAGAAGTAATTTTCTCACACTGACATGAGGCCTCTTACAGACACAGGTCCTAAGGAGGACAGATAGGTCATGTAATTTGCTCAAGATTATGGGCAATAAGTAAAAAAGGGACTATTTTGTAACCTGGCAATTCCCAACTTTGACTGGGAGTCAACATTGCCCAAGTATTGCATAAGATATAGGTTTGCTTAAAAACGGTGTATGGACATTTCTAACGTAAATAGTTTCTTGCAAATGGTGATACCAGACTGCAAATGATGTCAGCAGGGACTGGCAGCATACCATCATTAGCAACACTAGTGGACGTTCAACAGAAATGCTAGGATTAAGAGGGTCTGCTTAAAAGGGTCTGTAGGCTCTCAGAAATAATCTTGATGCCGAGTTGCCCTTGGACAGGAAAAGTCAAACCTTTCAAAGGAAGAGGTTTTATAATGGCCCCAGTCCCTGGGATCGTACCTAAGAACCTCAGAATAAATTCATTCTGAGACTGTCAGAGGAAGAAGGGCATGAATCTCTCACACTTGGACCATTATTGTCCCCAATGAAGATTTCTGCATGGTGTTACCACAGTTGCCTGACCCCTTCTAAGGAACTGAGCCTGATTTCTGAATTTGTTAAATCAAAGCATCCACTGTTTTTACTTGCATGTTGTCACATTCTGCTGTCCTCCTAGAGATGCCTCTTAACATTCTTTGTAGATCCAGGCTTGGTGACACATGCCTATAGTCCCAACACTCAGGAAGATGAGTCAGGAGATTTGTTGTGCATTCAAGATCAGCCTAGGCTATGTAGAGAGTTCTAAGCCAGCATGGCATTCAGAAGGAACTCCTGGGTTTTCTTTGTTTGTTTTGTTTTTTTGTTTTTTTGTTTTTTGGGTTTTTTTTTTAGATATTTTCTTAATTTACATTTTAAATGCTATCCCAAAAGTTTCCTATACCCTCTCCCGCCCTGCTCCCCTACCCACCCACTCCCACTTCTTGGCACTGCCATTCCCCTGTATTGGGGCATATAAAGTTTTGTGCACAAAAGAAAATATACTGGTTAGAAAAGGTGCCAGAAGTGAGAGAACAGGGGCACTTGGGAGTAGTGCAGAGGAAGGAGTTCCCTAGAGCCTTTCTTCACCTAGCAGTAGAAGATTCACTATCTCCCATGGCTATATAGTATATTGAAGTGGAGCTCTCAGTTCTCATATTGCAGAAGAGCCCCTTTCTAGTTCTGGCATCTGTTGTTGATTTTTCTCAAGTCTGTCGTTGATAAATTCTTTACAACTGTTTTTGTTTGTTCTTCCTACACTTTTAATTTTCTCAGCTCTACAGAAGCCTTTCCAACCCACATATTTTTACAACAACTCATGAACAGGTGGTTATATCTATGTCTGATTTTAATTAGTCCATAGTTTATTTTGGTGCCCCTTGACCTAGAAGCTCACAGTTAGTATGTGTGCGGTTGCTGTACTGGAGGTAGTTTAGCAGTGGTTTTCTGGTGCTGCCATTTCATTTTAGGCAGAGAAAGTATTTGAAAACATCTTGCAGAATGGTTGTTTGCTACACTGTGGACATCCTACCCAGGACAAAATGTGGATTATAATGAAATTCAGCAAATAAAATATAATCTAAGCTTCCTGCAGCTCCTCATTAGAATGCTGTATTTGACATTTCAATTGCATTAGGAAGCCTGTGCCTTTCCTTGGGTGATTAGTATTTTATGTTATGTATGTGGAAAGGGGCCAAGACAGAAAACCAAAGGGGGAAAAATGACATTTCCTCTGACTAAAGGGGCTAACAGGTACACCGTATATAATTTGGGATTTCAAGATAAATTGTAGCATCTCTATAGGTAAGCTTCCTTCCAAAGTCAAGAACAGTCTTTATGTTCCTTCTAACTATATTCCAGCTTTGGGGGAAAGTTTTAAACAATTGAATAGACTGTAGACTGTATTGGTGCCTCTAAGAATTTGTTACTTGGTCCCATCTTAAAGAGCTTTCCAAATGTGTTCCCTGCTGATATAAGAGAACTACAGTGGGGTTTTTGTGCTTGTTTGTTTATTATAGTACTTCTGGGTAGAATCCATGTGTTCTCTCACCTAGGGGAAATAGCAGTTTTTTGTTCAAAACCATCAGAGGAAATTGCCACCGCTGACATTTGCATAAGCCAAGGAAACAAAAGAGGTAGCCATGTCTTTTCTTTTAATAGTCAGCAAGAATAGTGGTCCAACAGTGCCATTCTAAATTTACCAGACCTCTATTAATTTTGTGAATACTTTTGATCCACACTCTTTATTAGAGGTAGTCACAAGACCAAAATGGAGTTAAAGAAAAGCAATAGGAGGGGGTTTAAATTATGCAAATCTTCCTCTGCTGCGGAGGAGTTACAGGAAATGGGCTTGGATCTCTTGACACTGGTTGAGTCACTGGTTGGAGGGATGTGGTGGCAGGGCAAGGGCATTGAGAAGAGGGGTTACTTTGGATACTCACCTTGGAAGGGCAACAGGCTGCATGAAAGCTAGCAAGTTGCATCCTGTGCAAAAGGGCCAAGCCAGGGAGGCAGAGGACAAGAGAGATCCATGCTCTGCATGCACTCACTCTCCAGGATGCTCTTCTTTCATCTCACCTTGGTATAAAGGGCTCTCTGGTGGCTGCTGCAGCACTGACTCTGAGTCCCTGCAAACATCATCACTGCTTTTTGCCTGCTCACTTTTGTTGATGACAATCTGGCCTTTGGAGCCACTGCAGGATCTTAGAGGCTGGCTATCAAATGAGCTACTTCTCTTTGATCTAAGGAGCCATATGACAGAGGATGTGGAGTAAGGTTAAAATGATGTTCCTTCCTTCCTTGCAGAATCATGGGTAAGGACTGAAGAAGTGTTGGGCATTCATGAGAAGGCAGGGATGAAGTGTACAAGCCAGCATTGGGTGATCAGTTTAGAAAATGGTTACAGGTCTCCAATTAGGGACTGGGAGTGTGCAATGCTACCTATCACCAGGAATTATGGCCTATTCCTTTTGATTTTAAAAGACAAATATATAGAATACTTTCTAGTCTTTCACTGTACTGACAGGCAAATTGATTTTGAGACCTTATAATATGGAAAAGATGAGGTGTAGATATTTGTTGCAAGTTAACACTTAGGGTTAATTTAATGGTTTATGACTGACTTTGCTTGGCATATGTTTACTATGAGTATACATTTTATATTTTTGTAACAGGAATCTAGAAAACTTCAGATTGCTTTTTTTTCCTTAAAAGCATAAAACAATAATTTATCTTCATGTATGCTTGTTTATATGGCAATGTGAAATTTATGTATGTGTACAAAATCTCTAATTCTCTGTCATCAAAATATGCATCTTGTGGCCAGAAGTAGAAAGAACTTTCTATCAAAGCTTTCCACAACAAAATTATTTAATTTTACTAACCATTATCTTCCTATCCACATGGTGTATGAGTATACTTCTTTCATGTGTATTCTATGCAAAAAGTGTTCTGTTGCATACAAAATGCCCAGCATGCTATCAGATACAGGCATTCATTATAGTTGCTGTATGATCAGTTATGCTCATAATGTAGAGGAATAAGACATGTATCCTTGCTCAGTAATCCAAAAGGTATATTTAAGAATCAGGGGTGATGATGCTTTCTTTGTTTTCCAGCCACAGGACCAAGTCTTCGGGCTGGCCACCTCCCTCAGGAACCTGGGGCTTGAACCAGGTACCACCCTATGGATGGGAGATGATGACAAACCGAGATGGACGTGACTACTTCATCAAGTAGGTTTAAAAGACACCAAAAAATTTGTCTAATGTTTTCTTTTCATTTTTTAAAAAAAGGATTTATTTATTCTTTGACAATTGTATACATATATAAAATGTATTTTGTTTATATTCACCCTTTATTCCCCTCTCTTTTGCCCTCTCCCACACCCTCTGGAAACTTCTTGTCAACATGTCCCCTTCCTATTTTCCTGTCTTTTTATTTTTCTAATAGCCCACTGAGTTCAGTTGGGGTCGCTTGCACATGCATGTGTATGGGGTTATTTACTGAATAACTGGATATCCAGCTCTTACCTCCATCCACAGTATGACAATTCCGGCTCACAACAGAAGTGTGATCTATTAAATATTAGGTCAGATTCATCCATTGTCTGAAACTAAAGAATGATGTGGAATCTTGTTATTTCATAAAGTTTTCAGGAATGCCACTGAGTCGTGTACTAAAAAGATTATGTGTTTTCATAGCATATCTTACTGTGAACTTTCTGTGGACATTAGTTTAAATTAGAGATTTTATGACTGACTTATTTCTGTTAAGTGACCATTCATCACAGAATGTCCTGCTTTGGCCATTTTGGGTGTATCATTTAGTAGCATCCATGGTATTGTGCACTTATTTGCCACTGCCTTTTTCTATGACTTTGGTAGCCCCTCACTTGCCTTCATTTAGTTCTCACTACTGCATTGAACTACTCTGACCAAAACCAACTTGGGGGAGGAAAGGTTTTATTTAGCTTGTACTTCCAGGTCACAGTCTATCACTGAGGGAAGTCAGGGAAGGAACTCAGGCAGGAACCTGGAAATAGGAACTGAAACAAAGACAATGAGGGAAACCTGCTTGCTGGATTGTTTTCCAAGGGTGCCTTAGCATATTCTCTTATATAACCTAGGACCACCTGCCAGGCATGGCACTACCCATAGTTATCTGAGTACTCCCACATCAGCCATCAGTCAAAGAAATACTCCCACAGACTTGTCTATAGGCCTATCTATGGCAATATCTTCTCAATTGGCATTCTATTCTCTCAGATGATGATAATTTGTGCAAAGTTGGCAAAAGCAAGGCAGGACAACCCTCTAAAGACATTTTCTAAGCAGCTCATTGTCACTCTAAGATAGTTTCTGCCACTAAGCCAGTGTCACAAATTATTAAAAGTACAGGTAGATATTAAAGTGCTTGAGTAATGACTTTCAGGTAGTGTTGAGTGTCCACTTTAATTGTATTCATTACCCTAAGTAAAGCAAAGATAGAAGATGGATGTGGCCTCTGGTAAGTTTCACATGATTAGTAATAAGGATTTGTTTATTCTGCTTTTATGTTCCACTAGCATCTGTTCTCTCTTCTGCCTCCATAAATTTTCTTATTCTAAGAACCTCATTTAAGTGGAGTCATACAATATCTGTCTTCTTGTATCTGGCTGATTTATTTTTCTACAAATTTTTAAAATCGTATTTATATTACAATGTGCTAGAATTCATCCTTTGTAATTACTAAATGATATTATATTGAAGGTATGCACCACAATTTTTATCATCTGCCCCAGGATGCTTATGTTATTTTAATCTCTTGACTCCTAAGCAGTGGTGCTGTGAACATAGCTGAACAGATACCCTTCTGAAGGGCTGTGTGTATATCATAGGGCTAAAGCATTTTTTCTGCTTGTACAAGTCCCTAAGTTGAACACACACACACACACACACACAAACACAAATACATTCTGTTGGTCTTTTCACTTATTTGAGAGCTGCATCTAGAGTTGGAATGACAGGGCCATATGAAAATGATGGGCCCAAGTTAGAGTCTATGCTTCACTTTTTAAGATACCACCAGAGTGGTTTCCAGACTATTTGTCACCATCTAGATTTTTGCAGTTTTGTGAGATGAGTCTTTATATTGTGCAGTTCTTTTTTCCTCAAACAAATAGAGTTTGAACTATCTTTGTTCTCCAACATCACTGAAATATTCTTAATTACAATAAATTAGTGAAATAGATTTGGAATCAGGAAGCACAGTTGGCCAGAGTCCAGTTGTAATTGAATAGAGATTTGAGAGGAAGAGAAAATGGTTTTTTTTTTCCCACCACAGGCTGTTTTCTTTGTTTCAGCCAAGCTGCCTGTGCATTGATTAGCAAATATAAGATCATATGGGGAGTGGGGATCATTTTTTATAAAAGTATCTGTCCAGATTCTTTGGTCTTCTTTACACTTTATTCAATCCCATACACAAGGGAGGATGGCTGGAAAGCCACCGGGGTGGCAGCTCAAGGGATTGTTGTGGCTGCTTTTCCAGGCTTCATAACCCAAATCCCTCCTCCTCTCCATAGTTGCTACAGGGAGGAGAAGACCCCTGCCCCTTGAGTCCACAGCTACACAAGGGACTGTTTCTTAAAAACACCATGGGAAGACCTGTGTTTCCCTTTAACCATGATCCATGCTAGGGACTATAGAAGTGCCTTGTGCCTTTTGAAGGCTTATCCTAAGGTTGTTACAGAAAAAGAAGCATGAGTGTGGCCTTTGGAACTCAGTCTCAGAACACTCCAACCGCAGGAAGAAAGACCAGGAGTGTAGATCATATCTTGGATTCTAAGCTGTTAGTTTTGTAGAGGTTGTCCAAGTGCTTTCTTAAGTCAGCGTTTGAAACATATTATAATGTGCCATCTAGTTTCTAATATGGCTAAAAATGCATTCAGTTGACTCAGTTAAAGTAATCCAAGGATTTGTAGTCATAACTAGAAAAATAATTGAGGCAAAAGTAGAATTTCTAAGGCATGAATTAGGACTTTATGAAGGTATAGTTCAGGCTTTTCTCATTAATGTCTGGGGAATTTTTTTTCCTCCTGTTTGAAAATGTAGGAACTCTAACTGGTTTGCTAGTGAGGGGTTCTGGGAACACTAGCTAACTGGACCTTCAGGGTTGCCATTATCTCCATTTAGCATTTCTATGAGATGGGTATGTGTCTGTTTAAGCTTTATATTTCTCTAGTGTTAAGTGTCAAACTCTAAGAGACAAGTGCTCATCCAGAAAATAACCACTTGTCTGTCTTCTCTCTCTCTCTCTCTCTCTCTCTCTCTCTCTCTCTCTCTCTCTCTCTCTCTCTCTCTCTCTCTTTCTCTCTCTCTCTCTCTTTGGTTTTTCGAAACAGGATTTCTCTGTATAGCCCTGGCCATCCTAGAACTCACTTTGTAGACCAGGCTGGTCTCAAACTCAGAAATCGGCCTGCCCCTGCCTCCCGAGTGCTGGGATTAAAGGTGTGCACCACCACACCCAGCACCACTTGTCTCTTAAATTCTAGCTGCTGCTGCTGGGCTTGAAAACAAAAATCGCCAGCATCATGGTCCAAAAGCTGAGTTAATCTTTCTTGAAAAGTAAGCTTCTATGGTCCTCTCAGAGAACTTGTAAGATGTCCAGCATAGTACTTCTTTGAAACGTGTTTATTCTTTCTCTATTACTAATGAGTGTGATACATAAGGAGAATTCTTCAATTTAATGCATTGTGCCCATTAAAGAGAAATGCTGTAAATTATCAGTTTCTGGGGAGCCCAGGTTGGCACTACAAAGTATTTTTGTATTTATTGGTATTCTTAGTTAAAAGAAAACCTGGAAAACTAATATATGGTTAGTAATTAGCCCCTTTACATTTAACTTTCCATTTGTCTACATATTTTTTTGAAGGAAATTAGATTTCTCAGAAAATCTCGCCTTAGTATGCAAGTAATCTCACCATCAAATTATTGCATTGGGTGGAGATGTAACTTTCACTGAATTGATGAACCAATTGGTGGGAGGAATCACACACTGTGTGTTCAAAACTACAGCTTGATAGCTAAATAATGGAAGAATCCTATCCGTATGAGTGTTCCAGTATATGGCCTAAGATATTTCAAAACTTTAAGTTTTGTCTATGTGCATAAATCCATTATTATTTAGGATAGGGCAGAAAATATTTTCTTTATGGAATTACTGATCCATAAGGTCAAAAACTGAAGAAAGGCCTGGAGATGTGGCTTAACAATGGGAAGCACTGGCTATTCTTCCTGAGGACAGTGATTGCTATTCCTAGCTCCCACAACCTTCTATAACTCCAGTTCCAGAGGCTCTAACACTGGCTTCTGGCTTCTGTGGGCACAATGCATGTGCATGGTACGCAAACACTGAAGAGTACACATATGCTGATATACACTTGTAGGACATTCCATAGTTTGGTAACTAGTGCCTGCATATTAGAATAGCTTAAAAGCAGTAAGATCCTTACTCCTGAGTCTGTGGTGAGGACTGGGAATGGAAAGTTTCCAATGCACCCAGGTGTATCTGTTGACTGTATATGGTGGTGACATGGGAGTTCTTTTCTGCTTCCTTTATTTGCCCTTGGCACACTAACACTATTCCCATATTGCTGGTGATAAAACATAGACGAATCAAGTCACACACATTTGCTGAATTAGAATCCATTGTGTAAATACACCAGAACCCTGTTTAGACTTTCATTGCTATTACTTAGAGACACCTGAATTACCAATTTTCCTTTTGGTGGTGGCAGAGATAGAACCTATATCTTCATATGTACAAATAAGACACCACTGAGCTACACCACCAACCTGAAGTATAGTGTTGAGGAACAGAGATCATTTTTAAGAAATATGGTGAACTGGACACTGTGGCAATGCCTATAATTCCAACACTTGGGAAGTTAAGGCAAGGGGATCAGAGTTGGAGGCCAGCATTTTCCCCAAAAACCCAAACTTGAAACAAACTTGACACAAAACAAAAGTTTTTCAGTTCTTATTATTATAATTTGGAAGAGAGATCAGAACTGAAGGTGGGATGAAGCCAAATGAGAAGGGAGAAACCACAAGGAAAAGAAAGACACTTAGGACAATGTACAATGATGAGGATTGGCTAAGGGAGGGAAGGGTACATAGAATGAGAAAGGCACAAGAATAAAGCAAGATAACTGAAATGATTAACATTGAAATAGTACCAGTCATCCATAAGACTAGGTGTGTATGAAGATGGGTACCCGTGCATATATAGCTGTGGATATAAATTTGGATGCAGGTATAGATGCAGACAGATAAAATATAGATACTAGTATAGATATTGGCTCATATATACAGTATAGATATATGCTGCCAGTCATGGTTGGAGGTCCATGCTCCAGTGCAAAGAAAGCAGGAGGGTTGCAGGAAGCTAGGAGGTTGATAAGATTGGGAAGAGCCTTGGGAAGATAAAAGATAAGGTATTCCCTCCAGGCAAAGACTTCCATACAGATCACTAGGCAGGCTGGTACAGGTGGGCACAAGCACACTTGAAGACCAGTATATAGTGTGACTGGAGGTAGATACTCAAGTATACAGATAGACAGATGCAAGCAAGCTGTCAAAGGCAATGACAGTCTAATAAGAATAGCTATATAACATTACAACAGTGTTTATTTTTTCAGTTCCTAGGATATCCATGGTCAGCCACTTCGTACAGATTCAGCTCCTTGGATATCCTATATCAGCCATATTAGCTGACTTAGACTGGTTATCTATAGCAATGTCATGCTGCCTAAGTATATATTGGCTCTTATACCCTTCTGTTTCCAATTTATATTCACCCAGGTGAATCTTTGTGTATGGTACTTCTTTTGAAATAATTACTTATTTATAGAACCTCTTTTTTCTTCTCAAAATATTCTGGTTTTGATAAAACAAGATAACTTAATCTAAATAATAACACACTACTAATATTAAGAACATCCTTCAGATACATATGATTTCATGTAATTAACAGAGATTCTTTTCCTCATTTGCAGAATCAGTGAAGGGTCTCAAGAACTGGAATACCCATATTTTATTGCTGTTAACACTCATGTTTGGACCCATACCATTAGATTCTAAGGCCTCAGTTCTTTGAGTCAAATCCAAACTAAACTCCCTGCATTTTAGGACTTTGATTTCTACTTTGACAGTTACCTGAAACTGGTGATGTGTGTGCAGCTCAGCTTCCCTCTATCTATACCAATATGCTCTTCCCCACTCAGCAGGTGGGGCACAATAAACTTAAAGACCTGATCACAAGCTTACTTCCAAAGCTTTCCTTGGCTCTACACAGTATTTATTAAGTACCACTAACTCTTGAGGTTGCCTAGATATGTAAGACAAATTGCTGTTTTCAAAAACCTTAAGTTCAGTGGAAATACAAGGATAATAATAGATCTGGCTTTAGAAGCAATGGAGGCCCCAAGGAGGAATGAATGTAGTATTTTTGATTGAAATGATAGGAATAAAAGCTGTTGCCAAGGGCTTCACCCTCCTGAGAGGCCAAGCATCAGTTTCAATGGAACCAGGACTACTTTCGCTTCTACACAGATACTTAAGTTTCATGGTAAATGGTGATCACCATATGTTACTTTCCCTTCAATTTTGTTAATGGAGTAAGAACATACTTGTGTGACTATAAAGTGGGTTAGCTTAATGCATGAGTGACTCATAAATCTGGTGCTTTCAATTTAGTACAAAGGAGAAAATATTAAAGCATGAATAAAATAAATACTAGTCAGCTGGCAAGATAAAGGACCTTGAGTCAAGTTGGAAACTATCAATTGACATAGGAAGTTGGAGATGAGACTAATGGATCATTTCTAAAACTACAGCCTGGTTTTATAAGCTCAAATTTGAGACACTTTTCCCCATAGACTTTGTTTTCTAGCTATCATCACCCTGTATGTGATGGGGTTACGTGGTGTCTCTCTGTGTGTATTGAATAAGACACCCTATTCTATTATTCTAACAGCAATTCCCATGGTGGGCAATTAAACAGAACCACTGTCTCCTTAATGCAACAGACTTCAATTCTGAATCCTGAATAATAGAGCTTAATAATGAGCTGAGGAAACTTCCACTTTGCTCTCCAGTTTGGGCTTGGCCCAACTTGGAAATTGTTGAGCCATCCCTATCTGCCAATCTCTCCATTGGTCAATAGGAAATGTATTTTCAGCTCATCTATCTCCAGGAAAGAATTATCTGAATAAATGCAAGTAGCTTGTATCTTTGCCATGCTTTCTTATCGGCTCCAGCAGAACACAGCCAACTTAAGGAGATAGGATTCAGTCATCACAGAAATCAGAAACAGAAAGACTCACCTCACGTACCTGTGAAAGCCCCCAGCTTTCTCTCTAGAACTTACCTGATCTAATTCAAATATCCCAAGGAGAGAAAAAGTAATTGATTGCCTGAAAACATTATTTGATATCTGTAGGGCTATTCTTGCAGCGTTTCCTTCCAAGGTTTTACAAGACTCTGACTTAATTTGTGGTTGGAGCTCTTACTAACCCTGTTTCTCTGTGGTAAACTCCCTTAAACATTTTTTTCCTCAATAAACGTTACTGTGATCTTGTTGCAATTCTCTGTATTTTTTAAACAATTTAATGCAGATATTAATTTCCCATTACATTAAACTTACATATTTAACACTCGGTAAAAGCCAAATGGATCTGATTAGATTAAACAAGTTGCTACACTCAGTGTCTGGCAATACACTTCGAGAAGTCTCAGAAATGAAAAGTTGTAACCATGAAGGGAATAAAAAAGTTATGGCACTGGGGAGATAGCTCAGTCAATAGGCTATGTGCTTGTCTTGCAAGCATGGTGACCTGAATATGATACCTGTCTTAGTCAGGGTTTCTATTCCTGCATAAACATCATGACCAAGAAGCAAGTTGGGGAGGAAAGGGTTTATTACACTTAATAGTATTATTAGTAGTATATATAATAGTATATATAATAGTATTATTAATAGTATATATAATAGTGTATTAGCTTACACTTCCGTATTGCTGTTCATTACCAAAGGAAGTCAGGACTGGATCTCAAGCAGGTCAGAAAGCAGGAGCTGATGCAGAGGCCATGGAGGGATGTTCTTTACTGGCTTGCTTCCCCTGGCTTGCTCAGCCTGCTCTCTTATAGAAACAAGACTACCAGCCCAGAGATGGTGCCACCCACAAGGGGCCTTTCCCCCTTGATTACCAATTGAGAAAATGCCTTACAGTTGGATCTCATGGAGGCATTTCCTCAACTGAAGCTCCTTTCTCTGTGATAACTCCAGCTGTGTCAAGTTGACACAAAACTAGCCAGTACAATACTCAACATCCAAGGGAAAAATCCACCTGGGTGTGGTAGTATACACTTGTAATCTTATTGCTATGGAGACAGAGACAGGCTAGAGATCAATGGCTAACCACTCCAGCCAAACTGTGAGTTCTAGATTCAGTGTGAGATCCTGTTTCAAAAACAGAATGGTTAAGTGACTATGTAAGAGATCAGTTACTAACCTCTGGCCTACACGTGCTTACACACAGATGTTCATACACATCTGCATACACACATGCACACCCACACCTTCTCACACACACTCTCTCACCCAAACCCACCCACAGGAAAGATTGTTCTTGGTATCTGACTCTTATTTTGTAAGGTTTTAAATACCAAAAACGGAAGTGACAGTATGTTGCAGGTGAGGCAGTCTGCCTCATTTGTTGGATTTCTTTTTTCCTGTCTCTCTTTTTATCTTCCTTTCTTCCTTTTTCCCCTTTCTTTCTTGATGAAGAATACTAAAATAAAAAGTAAACACAGTGAGTACTGTAGAAAAAGTCAATAATTGCCTCGTGGCAAGAACAAATGGCATTCCGTTCAGCAAATTCCTTAGGATTTCCAGCATCTAGTCACAGGGAGGGAGGCATACTGTAATTTTGGAACGGTGGGAACAAAGTCAACGTGATGGTGTCATTACATGAAATGAAAGGTGATTATGTCCCCTCAGTGCACACGCTTCCGGGGCTGCCATTAAGACTGCTCATTCCCTTCCTTGGAGCAGATTTGTTTTCTTCTGAATCTGACAAAGCACCTATCTGCTGAGTTAATAATTGCTGCTCCCAGCTGGAAGGTAGGTTTTCTGGGCCGATGGAAGGGCTTTAACAGGAAGGCTCAGAATTGACACTATCATTCTGGATCTAACTTGGCATAGAGCTCGGGATCTCTGCCTAAGCAGACTTTTTCTTGCACCCGGATTGGTTCATTTTGTCTTGAAAGTTGGTTGATTTACTTGATGTGGCTTTTACTGAGGACAAATGCCTGAAACCCTTGGCTTTTTTTTTTTTTAATCTAGCAGGCCAATGAATCACATGGCATTTTAATTACCCAAAGTTCCTGGGGCCACTTGACCACAGCAGAGTTGGGGCACACATGTTTAGGCCAAGCTGTGGGAAGCAGGTTAGCTCAATGCCTGGGGTCACCTCTTTTCTTTGCCTCTGCTGACTGTGGCCCTAGTGGTCTGCATAAGGTGACTCACCAAGTCCATTTGGCTGGCAAAGCTGTGAAAAGCAGAAGCACCTGGACAAGCAGGTTTCTGTCACAGCCTGTAATTGAAATCGTAGCTTGGGGCTGCCTGCCACCCCTGATTCCTTTGACTCACCTTTGAACCTTTTCTGTCTGGATTGAGCCAGCCCTTGCAGAGAGCAATTTTCATGTCACTGCCTATGTCTGGCTCCCATGCAGAAACTGTGCTCTGTGCCAAATTCCAAGTGGGTGTTGCTGGCAAATGGATTAGCTGAACTTGAGATTCACCTCTGTGGCAGGTGGCTTTCCCATTATTGTTTGCCCTCTTTCATGAAAGGAGACAGAGAACAAGTGACTAAGGAGGGTGGTGTCAGAGAACCCACAGGATGTGGGTCCTGTCCCTGTGTACTCTTTATCCTATATCTTCTCTCAAATCCTGAATAGAAGCTTGTTTTCAATGGTCAATTTCTGTCAAAGAGCCTGTTCAAGTAGAAGGGTGACATGTTTTGTGCCTCGGGACACTCTGATCAATCTAAGTCAAGAGGTCCATGCCCTCCAATTTCACAGAACAGTCTATTCACTCTGTGTTCCCAGAGTACAGCCTTGGCAAGGACAGTTCACACTGAGTAGGCTTGGAGGACTCTCAAAGAAGAGGGCAGTTCAGTATTAGAAGGTGACTCTGAACATAAAACATGGGCTCCATAATTTGGAAGACCAATTACAAAGTGAAACACCAGGATACCAGTGCTTTTAAAGGAACCTTGGTGTCAAGATCTACCTTTTGGACCCCTGGTCTCTCTGTGAACATACAATTGTTTAACAGCATTCTAAGTAAAAGAATGGGCATGCTGATTTTTACCATGACTTTTCCTTGGAACCCTTATAGAATACAAGCTTTGTAGATCTCGATGTGAGAGCAGTTAGTTCAGTGTTGCAGTCAGTGCAATTAGGTTGACACTTCACACCACACATATGCAGATGTCTGCCTTTCACTGTAACTAGAATGCTGGAGGTGCTGCAAAGCTGCTTGTTTTGCCTGTCCTTGTTTTGGTTTTTATTTATTTTATTCTTACTATTTTAATGGGTTTTTTTTCATTTTTCTTTCTGTGTGTATGTGTATGAGGGAACACATGCATATGTGTGCATGTGTATGTAGAACAGAGGGTAACCTTGGGCATTGTACCTTAGGAACAATACCTACTTTGGTTTTTGAGACAGCATGTCTCCTTGTTCTACTGGCCTGGAAGTCACCCATGCTCGGATAGGCTATAATCCAAGCACTTGGGAGTCAGGGTAGTCAGTGCGCATCACCACATGCCTTTTTTATTTGCATGGGTTTTGAGGATTGAATGCTGGTCCTCATGCTGAGAAATCAAGCACTTAGTTTACTGTCTGAGCCATCTCCCCATGTCTGTTTCTGTTTTAGTTGTGGTTTCAAGACAGGTTTTCATTAGGCAGCCCAGGCTGACCTTGAACATGTGGCTTTCATGCCTTGGTTTTCTGAATGCTGGGACTGGCAGCATCCCTTGCTGTACATAACTTTGATATTAGTTCTTGATATCCACACATATGCCTAATGTTCCTTCCCAATGTCTTTGCTGGTTACTGAGAAACATGTAGAATAAGAAAAAAAAAAAAAAAAGAAGGACAAGTCTGGGTTGCCCTGTCTTTCATTGTCCTTCTCTGTTGTCATGTTCAGTGTAGTAGTTGGTAAGAAAGAGGACATGAAGGACTAAGAAAGGATAAGACAGGATTTCTTCCTTGTCTATGAGTTTTAGAAGGCTTCATATGTTAAAAATGAAATGCCATTCAGTCATCATCTTACAATCTCAATTCACTATTTTTACAAAAAGTCATATTTTATATATCTGTCTCAATAAAGATCTGACAAAGAAAAGCATCTGTTTGGCTCTTAACTCAGTCTCTATGCCTTGTCAATAGATGTATTGTCTCACCAGAAGTCCACAATTTTCTCCCTCTGCCCCACCCTGAATAGTATAGTCCAAGTCAGTGAACTGCTTCTATTAATAGTTGTATAGTAGGAGTTGGAAATCATCTGGTTGATGTGGCACAAGTTAGGGTACTTTTGCCATATGTTAAAAGTGATCCCAGGAAATAGTCAAACAGATACAGCTTTGCCCTCATAAAACTTTATTGATTAAAAACAAACTGGGGACCATGTTTGACATATGAGCTATAGTAGTTTGCTGCCTCCTATAGAACATGCTGCATTTGAGCCTATTCTTATATTTTTATTTCACCAGCTGATAAATCCTCAAAACTCTTTTTTGAAGTGTGTGTGGGGATGGGGGTGTGCCATGTGCTTTGTATTTGAAATGAACTAGAGCGGTGATAAGAAAGTTACTTTTTTATGTATGCAGAAAGTAAAAATGAGCCATTTGTTTTCTGTTGGTTCTTGCATAGTCCTGGCATCTATGACCAGTCTCCTAAGAGTATTCTAGGAACATTATCACAATTCACCACAGAACTGAAACTTCTAATATGCAACTGCACTTCTCCCCTCTTGCTTTCATTGGATGCTCAGATGGGGGAGATCTATTGATCACGTGGTTCACAGCTGCAACCCACCTCCAACCAGCACCTTTGTAGGAGGTTGCTGGAGGGACAGAAAATGATAGCAGTAGACCAGCCTAGTCACAATGGCATGCCGAAGTCAAGTGCAAATAATTATTAGGGAGATGAAAATTACATAGCAACTTCCTCTTACTAATGGTCTACAGAGAAACAGCCCCATTGTATTTTCAAAAAGTTAATTGTCCATGCTGTTTGGAAGAAATTCTGCTTATTACCCTCATGGAATTCTATAAAGCTGTGGCACAAAGGTTCTCAGATCACATTGGGTGATGTTCTGTTCCAGATCATTCTCTCGGTTTCCAGGACACATTCCTGCTTCTATTGTTCTAAGCTCATGGGAAGTTCCTTTTCAAGATTCTTCAGCCAGTTCTTTTCAGTTGGATATTGCATTTCCAACATTAGCAAGTTGAAATTTCTCCTTAAGGCCCATAGAAAAGTAAAGAATTCTCAATTATATTTGGATAACATTTGATTTCTGTCCAGAACAGAATCAAAACCATTTACCTGTAGAAGAGAAAGGAGACCCATGATGCTTGTCCTACATAGAGTATTCTTTGGGCATTGGAAGTTACCAAGAGTGTTTGTTGCATATATATTTACATGGATATGTTTTTGAAAATTGTGACTAGATGGCTGGAGTGGCAGGGACTATTTCTGGAACATTAGTGAAAATCAGCAAAGTCATCATCTCCTTACCTTGCACATGCATTTATGTAAAACTCATATTCTATAATAAGACAGCAAGAGTTCATTAAAGCCTCATTACTGCTTCACAAATTAGGGCAGCTATTTACTACCTTTCAAAAGTCCTGCTATAATAAAAGTATCTTTCTTGGGCAAGCATGATTGCAGTGGATTCCAACAAGTGCCATCAAATAATAAGGTACTAAAATGAAAGTGAAACCACTCATGCTAGGATCTCAGCTCATCTCCAAAGTAAATGGACAGAAATAGTAATCTTTATAAATGTATTTTAGCTATACTAATGTACTTTTGTGTCTTGTATAGAGTTTAAAGGACAAAAATGAAAATAAATATTTTAATGGATATCTGTACTATACAAAGGAGTGGTTTGATTTGCAACTTCTATAATGTAAAGTCATAGAAGCAGAGATTTATAGGAGTACAGTTATCTTTTGAAAACAGAGTATGATAACTTAAGGTATGTATGTGACTGTTTTGTAACCAAAAAGACTGAACCAATCATTATGACCACAGACATATGGCAGCAGCTGCTTACCCTAAGCCAAAAGTGCCCACCCTTAAAGTGGGTGTAGAATCAATCCTGCCCAGAATGTGAAGTAGTGATACTAAGAAATAGCACATTTCACTGTAAACAGCCAGATAGTAAATATTTGAGGCTTTGTGAGCCATTTAATCTCTTTCGCAACTATTAAGCTTTGCCATTATCTAATAAAAACAGCCATAGACATTAAGTGAACGAGCACAGTTGTGTTCCAATAAAGCTTTGTAGACACTGAAATTTGAACTTTGTATGCTTTTCATGGATTATGAAAGGTTATTTTCTTTTAATTGTTGAAAATTCTAAAAAAAAAATAAAATAAAACAAACAAATCAGGCTGCAGATACAAACCAGAAGGACAGGGATTCTGTTTTCTGCATGGGTGTTGCCTGGTGTGAACAAACATCTGTTTGCCCCAGATAGGAGATCAAAACAGTCCAAAAGAAATGGTTTTATCCAAGTCAAGCTTAGTGGACCAGTAAGCTTAATCAATGTCACTTACAAGAGTATGAATAGTGGGTTACCTGGACGATCATGGGCAACTTATGATTAGCCCTAGGATGGAATATCTCTTCCTAGTAGTTGTTAAGCTCTTTGTGTATCCTGTGTAAGTAACTCTTATACCTGTGCTACCGGAACGCTCCTCTTAAGACTTTTGTATACCATATAAGCCTGGGGTCCCTCAATGAGGTATCATTAATGGACCCTTTCTTGTGACAGTCTCCTGTGCCTACTCATAATTAGAACTGTTCTGGTGTCAAAATGGCAACAGCTGTGACATGCCTGGAGGACAGTGTGTTCTACACTGTTGGCCCCAAACAAAGCCATTCGTACCTCACAGGTGGCTGGTAAGAGTTTGGCCCATGGGTTTTAATTTGCATATCCTGCTCTAGATAAGCTCTCCAAGTACCTTTTTAGCTCAGTAATTATTTTGTTTCATAATTTTACCAGAGTCACCTTCATTCCTGGCTTGAAATGACCCTGGGCTGACCTGTTTGATCAAAATCCTCAGCCCTCCCTGCAACAAGGCTTTGGGAAGGTCACAAAAATCTCTTTTCTTCCATTTGTGCACCAAATTGATATAATATCTTGTTTGTCATAGGGCTCTTGGGAAATTCGGGATACAATACTGTTAAATATTAAAGATAATGATTCTGAGCCACCCCACACATACCATTATTGGAAACTAAAGATATGCCTTCAACTCTGCAGGCATGGCTTATAGAGTTAAGTTCAAGCTTAGTCATGTTGCTAAGCAATTCTTCTATTTTTGTTCACCTTTAGCAGTATCTTTTTTTTTTTTTTCCGAGCTCAAATATTTAGTAGACTAGAACTGTCTTCAGAATGATATATTTCTTAAAGGCCTTATTTTTCCAGCCATTGGACAGAGTGCTTTATGTAAATGATTGAAGTATTTGAAATGAGGGATTAAAGATCCTCGGGGTCAGAGGCTGACCCTGAGGACAGGAAAAGGAGGTAGAGCTCAACAGTAAGGAGAAAGCAGGCAAGAAACAAGGAAGCTTATAAATCCCTCTAAAAAACCAGTTTGGCTGGATGGCTGGAGGCAGATAAAAAGAAAAGGAAAACAACTGGGGGAAAGTTCAATGTACAGCACAACATCTCCAACAGGAGAGCAGTGATCTGTTCTGAAAGGAAAAGAGGAGATTGCAGAGTGATCTGCGCAGATGGCCTGGGCAGCTTTTGAGTTGTTGTCTAGATACCTTTAGTACATCCTGCACTTTCAATCCCACCATTCAGTTCCTGTGGTGAACTGAAAACTTCCAGAAAGATAGAATTCACAAGTTTAGATCACTTTTAATACGGATGATTAATATATTCTTTTATTAGCTGGTCTTGTCAGTCTATCCTATTTCTTAAGTAAGCTTTTCTATAGGAAAATATCTATGGAAATAAGCAATATTCTATGGTGTTTAGCTTCTGCTGGAGGTCTTAGTATATATCTTGCTGTGGATACAGGGACACTCTTATGTAATGATGTATTTGTTCACCCTTATGGCCTGCATATTAAAAAAGAAAAAACAATGTAGGCTAAAAAGATGGCTTAGTTGTTAAAGTCCATGCTACACAAGTTTGAGGACCTGGATTTCTATCTTCAGCATACATGAAAAAAAAAAAAAAAGAAAAAAGCAATATCCCAATGGCATATGCCAAGGAACCCAGATTGGGAAAGCAGAGACAGGAGGAGCATTAGAGCTTGGTAGACAGCCAGCTTAGTCCAATCAGTTGGCTCCATATTCAATGAGGAATGCTGTTACCTCAAAACATAAAGTGAAAAATGATGGAAGATGACCTCCTCTGGCCTCTGCATGTATATACACACACATGTATCCAAATCCCAAACAATCCATGATATGCTATATGAAATGGATAAGGCACCTCTTTTGGATCATTATATTTCAGCCATGAGCTTTTGAGCAGATTACAGTACCAGACATGAAATCCCTTCCTGTGGATCAGGCATCAAATCTAATCCAAACATGGTTAGTTACATCATTACAACCATGCCACTATTGCATCTTGCTTCACAGGTCACTATTGCAGTATACTGAGTCCAACACTAGGTAAGACCATCAATGTCTTTTCTTCACCTACAGCCTCTATAACACCTGTTGGTACTATGTAAGTTGGTACAGAAGAAATTTCCTGATCTATCTGGACTTGATATTTCTATGTCCTGTAGCACAAGTATATGGTATCTTCAGCAATAGTGACTTACTATGTAGTTATCACAGGAAATTGCAAATTCCTCTTTTGCTCAGGACTTCCTGATCAATAACTCTTAGGAAGAAGTCCTATGCTTTGCACTGGCATTTTCATTTAATAACCATGTCTTTTGAGAGTGATATTAACAACTCATACAGGGTAATTTCATTCAGACTCTCTTTTTTAAAAGTTTTATTTTGAAATTAGCTTATAAAGGTTTCCATAAGGTCTTTACATACATGCTTAGCTTTTATTTACCCATATATTAACCCCTCCTCCCCTCTTCCTTCTGCCACCATCCCTACCTAACCCTTTAAAGTTCCATATTTCCCCCTCTTCTTTTTAAAGTGTACTGGAATATAAGTTGTAGGCTAGGTAATTCATTTGCTTTTTTTAGTACAATCTATGACTTTTCATCAACGTATAGGTGTATAACTGCTACCAAACCTAATTTTAGAAAAAATCTTAATCAGTTTTCTTTCTCCTTATTCATAGTACCTACCCCAAACTTCAAATATGTATGACTTTTCTGACTCTCCGGTTTTCTTATTCTGAACAGGTCATAAAAATGGTATTATATAAATTATGGTCTTTTATGACTGGATTCCTTCATATAGTTTCTGAATATTATCAATGCTATAAGGGGGTTTAGGAGTTAATTCCTTTCACAATTGAATTAGCATACCCTTGTATGGATGGATCACAGTTTGCTTACCTATTCACTCAATTCACTAAAATATTCACTTGAACATTCATGTACAAATCCTAACATGAGCATGTATCACTTTAATTTTCTTGTGTAGACACTTAGGAGTAGTAGAATTAATGCATGATAAAGAAACGTTATGACTAGCTTTGCAACTTTTTATCACATGTGTTTATTGATTGGAGGGACGAAGAGCAGTATACATGTAGAACTACAGAGGCAAACTTCTGGAAGTCAGTTTTCTTTCCATTATGTATTTCTCAGGGATTAAATTCATGTCCTCAGGTTTGGTGTCAAGAATTTTCACCTACTAAACCATGTCAGTGACTTTCTACAGTTACAAAGAAAGTCTTTTTTTCTTTTCTATCAGCAATTTGTGAGTGCTCACAATGTTCATGTTTTTATTAATTTTTGTCATTGTGTTTCAGTATCATTGTTCTTGTACTTTTCTGATAGTGACACTGAGAGTCTTACAATGTGGGCATTATTAGTTGGGTTTGCATTACTCTACTAAAAAAAATGCTGACAAACACAACTTATGAATGGCTGTGGAGGTGGCTGGTCACAATAATTTTGTGTGTTCATTCTGGGCCTGTAGGGAAAGGGGCCATCACAGCTGCAGGAACATGCAGTAAAGGATAATCACCTCATGGTAGACAACAATAGGAGAAAGGATGAGAAGCCTGGGAAACTAGTCTAGCCATCAAAACTCTACTACCCCTAGTACCCAAATACATCCAATTAGACCCCTCTTCACAATGCGTCCACAATCTCCCACAATACTAGCTTTCCACAACTCTAGCTTCTAGTAAAGTAACATAGTTTAGGTAAGAGGAAGTTGAGGAAGAAACATTCAACACAGTGTAAGGGATGTTCTAATCCGGTTCTCATCATATCTATTGACCATTGGTATATCTTCTATTGTTAAACAGCTAATCTAATCTCCCCACTCCTTTTAAATCATCTCCTTTTTTTTTAACTATAAGTTCTAAAAATACCTCATGTATTTTAGATAAAATTTCTGATTTTCATTTTCTAGAACATTTTATAGTCTCCTACCCCCTCAGTCTTAGAGAGGCAATTTACAGTTGAAGGGCCTTGGGAATGTGTCCTTGCAGGAGCATCACTGATTAACAATCCCCACAAGCATACAGAGTCTTAGCCAGCCCTCCTTCCATCCCTCTCTGACTTAGTTCCCTTGGTGTGACCAATTCATCAAAGTATGGTCTCATGTGCCACTGTCCCAGAAGCAAAAACTGGATAGATTCTGATATTAGCTGTCATCTGCCCTGAATTTTAATTTAAACTCCTTCAATACTAAAGTTTGCTTCTGAAATCTGGAGCAGCCTGAGTGACTGACAGAAGCTTACAATGGCATTCTTCCCTGAGGGATTATTCTTAATCCATGCCTAGATTTGCCTCTTCAGCCTCCAAGAGCCCCTTGGGTCAAGTATCACCATTAACAGTTGATAAGGCACAGCATCTATGAACTTCAGAGACTCGAATTCTGAAGGACCAGGAAGCAATCCCAGCATCACTTTCATTCATCTCTTGTCTCCTTTGTGATACCTTTCCCTCTCTCCTTTGAGACCAACCTTCATAATATTCCCTCTCAATCTTCTTGAGCAAATAGCCGACATTTTGTGATCAAACACTAAAAGTGCCTTTGATAGCATCATGGAAATCATAATTAGTAGAAATCCTAATTTTTTCAGGAGAGATAGTGACACCAGGAATAATTTTAATTGCCACTGGAACTTCTAGGAGAAAACAATCTGATTTTATTTCTAAATCAAATCCATATCTTTTGGTTTCAGGTAGTGTCATCTTGTACATCTGTGTACATTTTGTCAAGTGGTATCACTCACAGGTGGCACTTGGAAAATTCTCCTTATTTTTCTGAAAGTCCACAGAGGCCAAGTCCTAGAATTAGTAGTCAGAAAAGAAAATGAGTATTCTGTAGATTGTCAGTATCTACTCCACCCAGCCAGATTCAGGAACTATCATGATCAAAATTTGAAAAAAACTGAAAAATAAAAACAAAACAAAACCCAATAAAGCAACTTCATCAGACAAGAAGGACCCAGTTGATCACCTACAGAGCTCCCTGGAGGTGTCTTCATCCATTGCCTGGCCTTTGCCCTCATTTCATTTCATTCTCATTACTTTCCACTTCTGCTGATTTTATAAGCACTTCTTCTGTTAACTGTAAATTATCCTTGTTAATCTTTTGTGTTTAAGACACTGTGTGTGTGTGTGTGTGTGTGAGAGAGAGAGAGAGAGAGAGAGAGAGAGAGAGAGAGAGAGAGAGAGAGAGCGAGAGAGCACCATGCCTGCCTTTTCTTTTAATATGGAGCCTAAGGATTGAACTCTGGTCCTAAAGCTTGCAAGACAGGCACTTTATCCATGGAGCTACCACTCCAGTCCTTTCCTTTATATTTCTGAACAGTCTTCCATTTGGGATAAATGAACTTTACCTGCTTTTGACAACTTCATAGCAACTAGACATATCCAATGTGCTCTTGATAGATACACTGAATGAAAATGCAGTATAGGTCATCTCTAACTGCATGTCCCCCAACTACAATAATGCACATGCTGATTTTATGTGTTACATTTTGCTAGTTAAAGGCCCTTAGAGAGCTGACACCCAATCATTGGAATATTTCCTCAAATCTTACACATGGTTTGTTAAATTCTTAATCTAAGGACATTCAAAAGCTGAATAAATGGTTTGGAGTTGATGGGGAAAATTGAATGATTTTATATGTAATAATCCCTGGCATTTGAAAATATTTCTGTGATGACCCAGCAACCAATGAATGACAAAGAATTTATTAGGTAGTGGCCATGTGCCATGTTTGTGGTACATACCAGGAAAAGTGGGAGAAATTCCCCAATGTGGCCCTGATTTCAAGCATTGCACTTCAATGGAATGAGTTCAAGTTTGCTTATGTAATATACTTAATTCTTTCATTGATCAAAAGAGTGTTCACTAATTATCCACTATATACCATGCACACAGTCTAGTTAGGGTAAAAGATCATAACAAAAAAATATTTAACAGCCATACAGCAGAAGATCAAAGCTAAGACTGAGACCTCTGGAGGAAGTACCTGGCAAAATTAAGATAGCTCTTATTCCTTATTGTTCTCTGCCTTCTGGTAACTGCTTCCATCCTAATGTAATTATAAAGCCTCCGTGGCCTGACCTAGCAAGCACTGGACTCCGCTCGGGAGAAACACTTGTCAGGCTAAAAAGAAAGATAAGAGTCTTGCTCTGCACAAGTCTATTCTTTGAAGCATCTCCACTTTTGTTCTTAAAGGTGTATTATATATATGTAGCACACAAGCACTGGCTGTAAAAAGTATCAGGAATCCTTAAGTAAACTTCGCTTTTAAAGGACACCATTCTTTACCCTTGTTTAACCTGCCATTTAAGAACATGCACTCATTTACTGCCCTATGTTTGTTCTCCCAAGGGATGATTTATCTTTTGTAGAATAACCAGTTAGACCAACACATTATAGTTATTATGGTTGACGTATAAAAGTCCCTTCCAATTTTTCTGTGATAAATTGTTCTTCCTCATACAGAATTCAGAGCTGAATATATTCAGGCTTTTAGAAAATGTTTGAACCATGTCTTTGGGTTTGTTTGGAGTTGGTTTGTTTGTTGTTTTTTAATGTTGGTTTGATAAAATAATCTAACAAAAGAAACTTAAAGGCAAAGGGGCTTTATCTTTTTTTTTTTTTTTAAATACACAGTTCAAGGTGCACCATGGAAGGAAATCAAGGCTCAAAGCAGCTGTTAATGGTCCAGGATACCAGTTAGGAAATCCTGCTACCCACAATGAGCAGGTCTTCCGACCTCAGTTGACACAATCAATATAATCCCTATAGAATACCTAAGAACTTACCACCCAATTGAGTCTAAATTCTATCAGTTTGACAATTATTACAAACCATTGTAGACCACAAGTGTTTCAACCTTATCATCATGGATTAAATCTACTGACAAGATTTCCAATATAACAGAAATATTGAGAGATAGTAGAAAATTTCAGAGATGAAGAATAGTTGGGAGAAGCAGGTTATTTAGAGAAAGTTGTGGAAGGTTATATATTGTCCTAGGCACCTTCTTTATTCGGGTTGTGTGTGTGTGTGTGTGTGTGTGTGTGTGTGTGTGTGTGTGTTTGTTTGTTTGTTTTTTTGTCTTCCATGAAGTAAAAAAATTCCTCTGCAACATTCTCCCAGGGATATAATATTCTCCCTGGCACTAATTCCAAAACAGCTCATCCAGGAGTCCAGGACTGAAACCTGTGAAACTGTGAACCACAATAAACTTCTCCCATTGTTTTTCTTATATATTTTGTTACAACCTTTGTATTAGGAAACAGTCTCATCGCTGCAACAAAATACTTGAAGAAACAATTTGAGAAAGTCTTATAACTCCAGGGAAATCCCCCATCATGACAAAAATTAACGGAGATGGGAGATTGAGGTACCTGGTCACACTGGAGTAACTGCCAAGAAGTAGAGCAGGTTGAATACTGGTGCCTGGTTCATGTTCTTTCCCTTGTATTCAGTCCAAGCCCCTAGTTCACAGAATGGCTCCACTCACAGCTAAGGTAGGTCTTCCAACCTGAGTTTACTAAATTGAAATCTTACCTATCAAACAGGGCCAGATATATGTTGTCCCTCTGATTCTAAATTCCATCAAGTTTACCATCGACATTAACCATCACAAGAAGAACGCAATTAATGTTGTGTTTTAAAACCATAAATGCTTATTATTCCATAACTCCTATGGACCTGGAATTTGTATATTGCTGAGTCTTCTAACTCAGGCTCTCCCAAAGACTACAAAGGATTGAGGGTGATGGGCAGTTTGAAAAGTAACCCTAGGGAAACAGGTGCATCCATAGTGAGTTGGTAATTGCTGCTGTACTCTAGAGTTGCTGCACTTGGAAAGGGCCCTATTCCTCATGGGCAGTTGTACTGAGATACTGAGACAGCCCTTGAATTTCTTCTCAAGCTAACCTTTCCACCATTACTGCTTATTTCCTAAAAAAATTCAAGCTAAAAAGACTAGACAGAGTAGCAGACAGAAATCATCATTTTTGCAACCTAATCACGGAAATGTAATCTCCTCCACACTGCCATATTCCATTAAGGTAAAAGCAAGTTAAAGGACCTGATATTATACGAGGCAGTGGATAATAGGAGACAGGGATCACACCACTCCAGGCCATGTTCGAAACTGTCTTGCAGACACGTGTTCAGCTTAGCAAACACTTACCATCTAACACATTAGACACTAGAAATAACTCTGATTAATAACTGGCCCTGTTCTCCAGGTGCTTCCCTTACAGCTTGGAATCCCAGACATATCAAAAGGTAGGCTCTGCTAGTAAGATTTGCAAAGGGAGTTGACATTCAGAATTTTACACAAGCTTTCAGGCAGTACTTATGTTGCTGATTCAAGGACACATTTGTTTATAAGGATCTTAATATACTATCCAATACTGGTGATACCCCTATCAGTATTTGTTGATAGCACTGATATTGATGACAGGCTGTCAGCTGTCTTCCAACTTCAAATTTCATTTATTTTCTGTCCTTGCTCATGGTCTCCCTGGGTGATTTTTTAGTTTTTACTGCTTCTCTGATGCATCTAACTCTTCCATGTTAATGATAGTATGTAATAGGTGTTACAACACGCCACTGTCTTTCCTTTCATCCAAATCCCCACCACAGGTGTTAGATCTGATCTTCTCATTACTCCGTTATGCTTTCCCTTCCATGTATTGGCTTAATACTTTGTATAGTCCTTACATTAAGTTCTTAGTTGCTCATTTCTGAAAGTCCTCAAATGTTCACAATCAGTTAAAGTTCAGCGGTAAAGGATCACATCAATTGTTTGAGAAAGAATTTGTGATCTAAGAATTTTCAGAGTTTGAGAGGTTGGCCAAATGTCAGGAAGAACAAATGAGCAAAGCGGTCATCATGGGTCCCTGGGGAATGTTGTCTTAGCTGGACACACGACAACTTGAGTCTCACTCCTCCCAGTAAACAACTGCATGACCTTGAAGAAATGATTGTCTCTACCTGAGTCAATGATTTTTCAGTTGTAAAACAGCACATTAAGTTTAGGTGATCTCTGTGTGGTCTGTTAAAATTAATGACATAAAAGCCAATGTAACCTCACACCTTTATTATGTGTTTAAACCCAACAAGAAGGCCCTAATATGACATATTTAGATATCTGTGGACCCAATTTAGAATCTATGATCTTCAGTGGGGTGATTCCATTTATATCCTCTCTGACCTTTTACCCTTAGTGAACAGTTTCTTCAATCAGAAGCACGAGCAACATAGTAGAGAAATTCTAGCAGTCCCTGTGATGTGGTCACCAATAGAAATGACATGTGCATGCACAAACTATCACATTCTGGTTTTCAAAGATGTATCATTATGTTCTCTATAACTTCAAAGTTTTAGAACACATAAGACTCTCTGCTATATTGCCTTATATACACTTTTTAACTAGTCCAGAGTGCCTATTCTTTAAAGGAGTTTCATCCCATGGGTCACATTGACAATATTTGGAAACATTTTTTTTTTTTTTTTTTTTTTTTTTTTTGGTTTTTCGAGACAGGGTTTCTCGGTATAGCCCTGGCTGTCCTGGAACTCACTTTGTAGACCAGGCTGGCCTCGAACTCAGAAATCCGCCTGCCTCTGCCTCCCGAGTGCTGGGATTAAAGGAGAAACAATTTTAGTTGTTACAGTTGTTGGGCAGTGGGCACGGGGAACTAAAAGGGGTGGGAGAGAACCCATGTGGACGTCTGGTTGTGGTAAGCCACGGAACCCCAGTTCTTGGGGGGGGGGGAGGGAGCAGTCCTAGGTCTCTGGGCCTCACAGAGGCCAGAGACAACAGATTCTCAGTCTCTGACATCCCAGGTGCAGCTGTATGTCACAGAAGAGCTGAGAACAAAGTGGGGGCACCAGGGGCAGCTTGGTCAGCCCTGGAGCCGAAGGGAGAAGGAGGCATGGGGAGAAGGCGCTGGGTGGTTCCCATGCAGGTGAGAGTCCTTGGTCCAGTCTGGTGGCTGAAAAAACTGAGAGGCCTTCTTGAGGGAGGTTAGATGAGGTTATTTAAGAGAAGGCCTATTTCATTGTTCTAACAGGTGGGTCTTGATGAGCAGAGATGGTCCATGGTTTTAGAGCTTTATTGGAGAGAGAGAGAGAGAGAGAGAGAGAGAGAGAGAGAGAGAGAGAGAGAGAGAGAGAGAGAGAGAGAAGGTAGAGAAGGTGAAGCCGGCCATGGCCATGTGAAGAGAAGGCTGAAAGGAGGGGGAGGAGAGCAAAAGGTGAGAGTAGGAGAACAAGAACTAAAACAAACAAACAAACAAACAAACAAAAAAAAACACCTTAAGAGAGGAGGGGCCAAGCAGCCCCTTTTATAGTGAGCTGGGCTACCTAGCTGTTGTACAGTAACTGTGGGGAGGAACATATCTGGCTATTGTCAGGTAACTGTGAGGGTGGAGTCTAGCCAGAATGCCAGGAGCTTAGGACATTGTCTACATGACTAATAGTCACAGGATTATTGAGTTTGGGGCTCCATGGTGTCAGGTGCCTGTGTCTGGGAACGTGGCTCACTGTTCCATCCCTTGTAGAGCTTTCTACTTGGTCTCCAGAGTAAGCTTCGCTCAACCTCACAGGCTGCTTTTCCCAGTCCCACAAGGGGTTTAGTCCAAAATGACAGGAATACTAAGTCTGAGAGATCCACTATAACCTTTATACAATATTTTATATGTATATCTTCGTTTGATTAATTTCCTTTCTAATACTGTATGTTTTATTTTGTGTATTTATGAACTTTGTTCTGTGAGGTAGTCCATGATATAGTAAAACTATCGAAGGCACAAACATGTTTAAAAATTTCCCAAATGAGGAATGAGCAACTGAGATCTAGTCCCAGCCAGCAAATCTTTGCTTTAGGAACTAGCTGTAACAGAAATACATTTTTACTTAGGAAGGAATCCCTCTAGGGTGAGCTTCCTTATAAGATTCTTATCATCGTTCATATCTTGATTTTTTAAAAAATCTTTGTATATAGCATGAGGGCATTTTGCATTGGTAACATAATTATCAACAAATATATTAAAATCACACATTCTAAATTAATGTCTTTTTATTCAATTATTTATTCACTTATTTATGTGGGGCAGAGTCTTCTGTATCCTCTGCTGGCCTGAAATTGACTATGTAGGCATGAGTGCCCTTAAACTTTTGATCCTTCTGAGTTCCCAACAGAAGAGCTGGGATTACAGGTATGTACCTCCACAGGCTGAATAAGGAGCCCAGGGACTTATGCTACCTAGACAAACAGCCTACCAGAAAAATTGCATCCATAGCTTTCCTCTACATATGAAGTTCACATTCTAAGTAGAGTTCAGCCTATTTTAAGAATCTGTGGTAAGGAGCTTTAAAAATAAAATTAACCTAATTTATAACTTTCATAATTTATAAACCCTCAAAAATTTTAAATATTTTAATCAAGTATATTTTTACTCTTCCTACTTAATATTTAAGTAATGTACAGTTCTTATCTAAATTAATTAACAAAGCTTTCCCAGGTTTTAAATAATCTTAGAAGATAATAAGTCAAGCTTAAAATATAAAACAATGGTAACTTTCAGAATCTTCTCCTGTGCCTACAGATTGTTTCAAACTTAAATTGAAAAGAGTGAGACAGTCAATCAATTATATACTTTATCTGGGAGTCACAAGCTATCATTTAAATAAGCCATAGTTCTCCTAACTATCCAGGCAGAGACAGCTCCAAGTTTGTGCAACCACCTTATCGAAGAAAAAAATGCTAATTGCATAGAATTAATATCTATGTTCCTACAGTTAAAAGGCCCCAAAAAAGTGAAGTGCATTCCTTTTACTGAGATGACTTCCCAACAGGCATTTCAGCTAAAAGTTGACACTTGCAAAAGTAGACAACCTTCCAAGGAGATTCATCTCACACAAACTGTCATTTTGTCCCATGGCACCTAATGGTCTCCTTCTCCCTGTACTGGATATATTGAATGATTGGCATTTATGGCCAAAACCTCACTTGTTCTATTTTAGGTAACTTAATGAGTTATCAGTAAATCCATAGCCTTCCAGGGGTATGAACTCACACAACCCAGCTTCATGGATGTGCATTGAATGTAACACTTGATCCTTTCTTCTTTCCAATTTAAAAACAACAACAAAAACATGTAGACTCAGGAACTTGACTTGGCATATTTTTACATCTATCATTTCTCTGTGTAAAACTTTAAAACTTTGTGTGCCTATATGGTTGTGTGCATATGTGTTGGGTGTCTTCCTCAATCTCTCTCCATTGTATGTTTTGAGACAGGGTCTCTCAGTGGGCCCAGAGCTCAATAGTTGACTAAAAAGGCTGGCTACTGAAATTTTGGAATGACTTGTCTCTGTATCCCTCCTCCTGTTCCCTGTGCTAAGGTAGCAGATGTGTTCTACCACCACACCCAACTTTTCTGTGGATTCTAGGGATCTGAACTCTAGTCCTCCTGCCAATATGACAGGTACTTTCATGACAGAGCTATCTCCCCATTCCTACTTTGAAGATGGAACTTAGTGAAATATTGTTTCATTTCTATCCTCAGAACCAGTTGTGCTTATGAATATTTGTGTATGATATAATTGAATTCTTTACTCTCTTGTCTGTCATTCTAACTTGTCAGCATACTGGATTGTTGAATTTTGTTGATTCCAGAGCTATCCTCCATGGCTGTGTCAAACCCAGTCCATTCCCTGTGGATCCACAGCCGAATAAGTGCTTTTCTCATTTATGTCTCCCAGCCATCAGGACCAAAAGATACATCAAAGTCTCCCTGGATGGGATGTGGCCTGTGGCAATTGCTGTGAACCAAGAACAAAAAAGGGAAGACTCCACAGGTTTCCAAAATTAATTCAAATGGACATGACTCCTCCGAAATTGTGTAGCACATGCTGCTAAACAAAGGCCAATAGGATCTGCCTGCTGTGTTAATGAGCTAAGGACTCGCTTAAAGCTACAGCCTCCCAGATATCAGCAGATTGAGAGTGTGCGATTAACTCTTGATTGTCAATTTTATGTGGTGTAAAATTGCTATAGAGTCAATTCTCTAGGCGTTCCAATGAGATAATTTGGGTTGATTGTGGAGAATGACCCTCTCTAACTATAAAGGGCCCCATAACATTGGCTGAAAATGTCATTAACTGAATTAAAAGGAGAAAGCTGAGCATTGGTATCCATTTCTCTCTGCTTCCTGCCTGTGGGTAGATGCTTCTGCTCTCATGCCTTCCCTATCATGATGGAGTATATCCCTTTAGATTGAGAGCCCATCAAAACATTTCCTTCCTTAACATCAATTCCTTTGTCAAGAATTTTCTCACAGCAATGAAAAGACTAACTAATACTGAGTGAGACAATGGTGCCTTTTGGTGAACATCAAGGAGGCAGACAGGAAAGAAAGGGGTATGCATGCAGCACTCTCTCTCTGCACTTCAAGGTATGGACCAATCCTTCATTAAAACACTCTCTCCAGTTTGAGGCTTTACAATGCAAGAGGCATTTGAAAAACTCCAGTCAGTAGTGTAACTAGAAACAGAAGTGAAAACTCCCTCATTATCAGTGAGCCACTTGACATGGCTTTGTTGTCTAACAGTTAACGGCTTTGCTTAAAGCCACTGCTAGGAACAGCTAGAAAATAGCAGCTGGGAAACAAGACCCTTTCAAAGCATCATTTTGAGCTACAGTTTCAATATGTCAGTGAAAGAGCTGTCCAAGTTTTGACACATCGTTTTCTAATGAATTTTAGTTTTGCAGTAGCCATCATTTGGTGAAATATATTGAGTCCCAATTGTGAGAATATTATTTCTTGACAACTGCCTTTATGTTTGTTCTCTTAGTCACCCATAGGCAGCTCAATAGCTGTCTCTCTTATGACCACAGCATTTTCCAATGATTAGTTTATAAGCCAGAAATTGGAGTACAGAACCTAGTTTTCTATAGAAATAATGTGCAAAGTGGTGGCCAAATTCCAGAACATTACACAAAAGATAGCTGGTCAACATACAATTTAGCCATGGCTGGGAATACAAAGAGTTTTAGCATATGAATATACTGTGATCTATTCCATGCAGTATTGCTACCCTAGGCATAGAAGTGGTAGAAGAGTCTACCCAGTACAATTCAAGAAATTTGGTACAATAGCTCTGTGTCTGCTGGTGACCCATCTCCATTCAAACCATAATGAGATTACATGGACATATGATGGCATAATCAATGCTAAGAAAATAGTATTTATTAAGTATTTAGATGGCCTTTGCTAATGAAGTCACCTCCTCAACCATTCTATAAAGCGGTGCTTTCTCATTTCACAGCTGAGAAACCAACACACAGAAATTGGCACACGGAACTTACTCCAAATTACATAGCTAGGATACAGCACAATCCAACCATATAGCATACTTTCACGGCCTGCTCTTTGTTATTATAGTACAGGATCAGCAGTCCATAGTCTACTGCATGGTATTTTATGGCCAAGAGCTAAGAATGTTTTTTTCCATTTCTAAAGGGTTAAGGGTCAAGAAGAAGACTATTTTATGGCATGTAAACAATGATAAAATGTAATGTGTCTGGTGAGGTGTTTATGTCCTGAACAAATTGGACCTAGGTGGTTATTGCTGATAGGTTATTTTTCCACTGATGAAATGAGCCAATTTAAACCAGATTAGATTATATTAAAGACATATTTACAGGGAAGCTGTTGTCGTCGGGAGAGATCATTGGCCCCAAGAATTGAGGCCAGGGTATTCGCCATGGGCACTGGGGGAGAATGAGAGAAAATGTATGCAAGAAGGAGATGGAGGAGGAGGAGGAGAAGAAAAAAAGGGGGATAACCAAAAATGCCCAGATTATATAGGGAAGAACCTTTGGGGGAAGGGCAGCCCAGCCTCTGGACTAAAAATTCAGGGTTGGGGGCAGGTTATGCCAGATAGGATCTGAGAGATGCTGGGTGAACCTGGAGTCCAGGTCTGCTTTGGTATGTAAAATATGTACCTCAGTCCCTTGTCCCAGAGTCTGAACCAAATAATTGCTAACAAGAAAAATACAGATATGAAACTGAGAGTAAAGTGGATTGGGAAGAAATAGAGAGAGTTGTAGGGAGGTAATAGTTAACTAGCTTGAGCCACCAAAGTACATTTTGTATATGTGAATTTTTTCAAATAACAAATAAAAAGAGAACAGAAGATGTTCTGATGCTCAAAGTAAATAGAAGTTCAATGAAAAAAACTCTAGAACCAAGTCTAACTTACTGTGAAGTTATTGTTTTGTTTTGTTTTTCACTACTAGGAATTGAACCTAACACCTGTTCTATGACAGGGGGTGGGCTTCCACCACTGGGCCATTTCTAAACCATCTTGTGGCTTAGTTTTATTTTTTAGACAGTATCACTTGCTAATTTATTTATGCTGACCTTGAACTCACAGTCCTCCTGCTTCAGCCTCCCAAGTTTAGTATTACAAGCCTTAATAGTCCATCACATCACTAACTGGATTATTTTCTTTAAAAAATATATTTCATTTTATGTTCATGAATGGTTTGCCTGTTTGTCTATATGTGTATCATATGCGCACAGTACCCGAAGAGGCCAAAAATGGGTCTTGGATCCTGGAATGTAGTTATGGAATGTTGTGCGCTATCATATGGGTACTAGGAATCTGACCTAGATCATCTCCAGTAGAAGCAAGTGTTCTTAAATACTAAACCATCCATCCAGTGCTAATTGCATTCTTAACATGGTTATACTTTCATAAATTTGTTTCCCCTGAGTTATATTACCATGTGTTATAGTGGAATGTAAGATGTTTGAAAGGTATTGCTTCATTAAATCTTAGCTAAAGAAGGAGGATTCTCATGGCTATCTAAGCATTGTAGGAAATGGTAAAATGAATTTAAATGTATATTGGGATCCTTGAATGAGTTCTTTGTTCTTTTGGTTCTTTAGTTCTTTTACAGGTGTAGAAATAATTTCCACCTATTTGTTTGCTTAATTGATTGATATTGAGACTATAAATCTATGTATTCCTCATGTTCTGGGACTCACTATATAGACCAGTCTGGCCTCAAAGTAAGAGAGATGCCTCCTCTTTAGTGTGCTAAAAACAAAACCAAAGCATAAATAAAGCAAAAACACTTATGCTTTTCATTCCACTACAACCTGATAGCTTCACATTTTCTAAGCTCTGACGTTTAGAAAAGTTAACAGCACCAAAGTTACATGACTACTCTACAATATAACCTAACACTATCCAGAGTTCTTCTAAAGTGTCGCTTGCTAACTGCCTGGCATTGTAACATGAAGCTATTTAGTAAGCTCCAGGAGCTCGCCCTAAAGCATGTCACTAAGACACAGCATCCCATTTGTGTTTGCTTAATTTTTTCGTGAAATTCTAAGTGAAGATTAATCAACTTAGAACTGGTACTGGACATCTCATGACAAGCATAGCAATCAAACATTGAAGAAGCAGAAGATAAGATACTGAGTAATTGTGTCTGGCAGTGAGTGAAGGTATTAATTATGTCACATAGGCATGATTTGAGAAAGTCACTTTCTCTAGCTATGCCTGTATTGGGAGACAAAATCTAGGCTAAAGAAGGAAACATATGTTACTATTTGTTACTTCATCACGAGCTTTTCTAAAGTGCTTCAGTTCATTAGACAGAAGCACACCTTTCTCAATCCTCCTGGCTCCCACAGAAGCCCAGTTTATTGGGTTTTCTTTCCCGCTGTCTGTCTGTCTGTCTATCTATCTATCTTTCTACCTTTCTTCCTTCCTTGCTTCCTTCCTTCCTTCTTTCTCTCTCTCTTTCTCTCTTTCTCTCTCTCTCTCTTTCTTTCTTTCTTTCTTTCTTTCTTTCTTTCTTTCTTTCTTTCTATCTCACAAGATAGATATCACTTGTAGCATGAAATGGTTCTGCACAACTAAGAATCACATCAGATTAGGTTATATAAATGAGAAATATCAGTGAGAAAAGTACCAGGCTATCATCTCTCCGGAGTTCTCCTCTCTTGACCCACCTTGGAAATGCTTACAACCTATACTCCTCTTCCCAAGTTCTTGAGAAGAAATATATGTTATTTATTTTCCAAGTCAGATACCCAACATGTGCACAAATACTCTCTATCCCTTAACTAATACTGGCTGTTCTAATTTCACATAAAATTAGATTATTCAAACAGAATATTATCTTCATTTATATGCTAAAGCTAAAATTAATATACCTCTCCTTGATTAGTTCTCATAAGACGTTACTATTCTGTGTAAGGGCCCTCTAATACAAAACCTCAGAGTGTGTCTTCATAGATGGTCATAATTTTCTTCTGTAAATTTGCCAACTGCTGCATCTGTTTCTGAACATGAAAGCTCTAAATCATAGCTACAACAAGGTTTAATGGGCTTCATACTGCTTTTGTTGGCAGTCTCCAGGTGCCAACATCATCTCCAAAATTGTGTCTACCAAACACTAATCTAAAACAAAGCTCTGGGAAAGGAAATTGTGTCAAAGAAAACACTGCCTTATTTTCTACCTTTTTTTCTGGAGACTTGCCATCCTCATTACTACTATATGTAGAAGGATTGAAAAAAATTTTATGTTATATCTCAGTGTAGAAGGTTTGTCTAGCATGTATAAAGTCTTAGGGTTTAGGCTCCAGCAACATAATATATATAAATAAAATAAAATAAGAAAAGAAAAGAAAAGAAAAGAAAAATGAAAAAAATTGCTCACAGTAGCAATTTTCAAATTTGGGTAGCAGCAACAAAGTCCTAATATACCATTTGGACATAAAACATTTTTAGAGGTACTCAGGGTATAGGAATGTTATTGAGGAGACTAATTTATCACTAGTAAGATTTATATCTTCTAGCCTGAAAATCTCTGATTTCTTGGCATTCTCTTTCAAATATGTGACAGGATCCATTTTATTTATTCTCAAGAGAAATAATAAATTTCTTAAATAGACACTTTAAGACTGGGAGAAATTACTTTTCTAACTGGGAAATAATTACGTATAATTACACATTGGAAAATGGCAGAGATAGAGGTTTGGACACGTGAAATTTTCAACCATATTTAACTTATTTAAAATTGACAATAGGTTCTATTAATATTCTAGAGTTCTGTTTGGGCATGGAAATTAACCAAATGACAGTGCAAAAAAAAAAAAAGAAGAAGAAGAAGAAGAAAATGCAGTAGGCTGACAGAATTTTAATGACTTTAAAGATGTTAGCATCTTTTTGAAGAATAAGACTCTTATGAGCAACAACACACAGCATTATAGCTGCTATTTTTTCATGAGAAAAAGTGGAATGATTTATTTTTGATTCACTGAGGTGGACTGCTATTGAATATTTCAGAATAGTATGCCAACTACAAGAAATATTGTACAGTGTTTGTAGCTTCTATTCTGAAAGCACTTTTCTAACTCATTTATTTAAAAAGTATTCATGTTCTGAGCCAAGTCGTGAAGCAAGATATTGTTCTCTGTACGTACACTTCTGTTTTTCTTTTGGGTTTCACATATAAAAGGTTGATTTAATAATAATCCTCAATTCATAGAACATTATAATCATTTACTCTCATAAGGCTTCCTCTTAGCAAAGCAGATTCAAGTATGGATCTATGTTCATATATTTGTATTTATTTATTCTTATATATAGTAAACTTTTACATAAATACATGTTTACTAAAGTCCTTTTTCTAATGTGTATAAGTATATGAATGTATATAAATATGTATATAAACATGTATATACATGTTTAAGTGAATATATTTACATTATATACATTCTATTTTTCTTTCTCCTGGAACAACCTGAAAACCCACTTCCTAAATATTATATATATATATATATATATATATATATATATATATACACATATTTATATGTGTGTGTGTATAATATATGTGTATATCTTGTAAAATATACATTGCTTGGTGATCATGTTTTCTTTTCCTTTTTTGAGAGGTATTTTTAAATTTTTTCAATGGATATATTCATTGAACTTGGTCCTGTAGAAGATAATGATGTTTTTCCAGAAGCACATATTGTGTACTGAGTACATTTTCCATCTTTCTTCTATCTAATTTTTTATTTTATGTGTATGTATATTTCACCTGCATAGATATGCATTCCTAGTGCCTGCAGAAGTCAGCAGATCACATAAGATACTCTGAAACTGGGAATTTCAGAGGGTTGCAAGCCACCATGTGGGTATGGTGAATCAAAACCTGGTCCTCTGAAAGAGCACCAAGTGTTTTTAAGCCCTGAGTGATCCCTTCAGCACCTCAGTATGTTTTCTTAACTTACCAGATATATAATATAGAAACCTGTTTCTTAGTCTCTCCCTTGATATTAGAACTTTGTCATTTGAGAAATTAGAAGCATAAGTCAAGTATGAAACGAAGGAGGAGTACAGTGAAACAGCATGTGCTAGTTCTGCAACTTAAGCACTTAGGAACTCTTCAACAAGCTTTATCTCATCTATCCACTCCACACTTCCTATACCATCTAGATTACTTGAAGGGAAGCTCAAGATAGTCTCTGACTCCATTGAATATTTAAATATATGTGTCTAAAAGAGTTCATGACATTTCGCATGTACCTGAGTAAATTACTATGCAAACAAGAGTCATACACAGCCCCTGGTTCATTTGTGTACCATATTTCTTCTCTCTGTACTTTGACTTATTTTCCATATATGCATTGAGAACAATCTTTATTGCATATAGTTACCAATATTGTGAATTTTGTTTGCTGTGTGCCCATGGCATTATGTAATTTATTCCTATTTTCATTGTTTCCATTAGTATACAAAAACAGGTTTCAGGATGACATTTTCACACGTCCATCTCCTCAACCCTTGAGTTGTAAGAGGGAAATGAGAGAAGAATAAGAGCATACACCTCTCATTCTGTGTTCTAAGGGATATGGTATTCATTCGATTTTGTTTTGATGGTGTGTTTGGTTGGTTGGTTAGTTTGGTTCTGTTTCTGAGGGGAGAATATTTCATTGGCTGTACTGAGTCCTTGCTCTTTTGAGGTATATGGCATTCCTGTGTGTATAATGCCAGCAGCCATTGACGGTCTTTCTTTAAACTTAAATTTACCCAGTGGTAGACAGGGTGCTGTTTTACTCTACCCACTTATCTCTTTGTATTACCTGCAGCATTTCCATATGAAAAAGCTTCCTCTGCTTAAGTATTTGTTACACTGATTATGGTTTCTATGAAAGACAAAATAAGAGTATAACTGCCTGGAGAGTGAGAGGGAAGTAGGGGGAGGGAAGAAAGGAGGTGGAAGAGGGGGGAATAGAGGGAGGAGATGGATAGGTGGGAAGTAGAAGAGGAGGCAAAATGTCTGTGGCTTCTACTCTATGTACCAATTATCAACATAAAAAGATGGTGCCCTAATATTCCACACGATGATGAGTGATGTTTTTGTACGACCTTTTCAATTTTTTTTCTCACAAAACAATGCATTTGAGATTGTTCATTAATTTCTTAGTTGCATGGATCAACCATATCTCCAATAAGCCCTGATGACTTTTAATAGAAAATGACATCTCAAAATACTAGCAGCTAGCAATTACTAATTAATAATTACTACCATGACAGATGTTATTTCAGATATTTTCCATACATAGTTAGAAAGGCAGGTTTGTTTTTTTTTTAAATAAGAAAATTGCATCATGATTTTATGCCTCTAATTTGTCCTGGGAGCTCAAATTTGTATAGAGCCTCACTGTTCTGGCATCTGTTTCTCCTTTCTCAGTGTATCTCAAGCAGTAACAATTTAAGTGTTCCCTGGAAGCATCCCATGTGTCCCTACACAATCACAGAATAATAAAATCCAGGACTGGAGTGAAGGCTCAGTGGTTAAGAATCCTTTCACGGATTTTCCAGAGGACCTGATTTTGGTTATAAGCACCCACATGTCAGCTCACAACCATTTGTAAATTCAGTTCCAGGAAGCCCTATGTGATAAGTTATTTTCCACTAGTTAAATGAGCCAGTTAACATATATAAAGGCATATTTGGGGGGGGGAGCCACTCTCTGGTGGATTTACTGATCCCAAGGAAGGAGGCCATGGAAGTCATCATGTGGAAGGAGACATGGGTGAGTGAGAAGAGAAAGAGAAGTAGAGAATGTGCACAAGAAGAGAAAGAGAAAATGCAGAAACGGGGGAGAGAGGAAGGGAGAGAGAGAGAGTGCACACACAAAAAAATGTCTAGATTTTATAGAGAATACCTTCTGAAAGAGGGGAAGCCCAGCCCCAAAGCTGGAAAAGTTCTGGATGGGACAGGGGCCAGGATATTCCATCAATGTCCTGTAACAGGTAGGGATTTAGGGATACTAGGAGAATCTGGAGGCCAAGACCACTTTGGTATGTTAAATATTCACCTCAGCCTCTTGTACCAGGTCCGAAACCCAGCACTGTGCTCTTCTCTGACCTCTGCAGGTACAAGATGCACAGAAATACATGCAGGGAAAACACTCCTGTATGCACAAATAAAAGTATAACTAAAATAAACCAGAAATAATGTGACTAATACTGACAATGGTTAAACACATTTTGTATACCTTTTGTCATCTGAATCTGTCCCAGGGATCTTTAATTACATTGCAGTGCTTTAAATTTGCTTGAAACATCCCCCCCCTTACATGTCTGTCATTCTCCCAATTCCCATTTAATTTCTTTTCCTAACTTTGATCTTTATTTATGAATACATGTTTTTAAATCTTACATCTTCTCCTCTTCATCAATAAATGTTTAGAATATCTCACTATTCCCAAAGTGAAATGTACAAAATATGGTTTACTTTGATTTTTGTTTTTTGATTTCTTTTGATTTTTGTTGTCTCATTACTCTTTTAGATAAATAGATGGATAGATAGATAGACACACACACACACATGTCTAGTTATGTATTGTTCTCTTTTTAAAAAAAATGCAGCCTACCGAATATACCTTATATTACCTGCTTGTTATCATTCCACAATGAGTCCTTCCTCCTTTATGTATCTTGTAGATAACAATGGACTTTTAGGTTATTTCTAATCTTATGCTACTACATATTATCCCACGTGATACTGATTTCACAAGATCCATCTGTAGTCCTATATGAAATCTGGTTTATCACTTTATACTGCAAGAACATATATCATATAACATTTTGCTACTTTTCTAAAGCCCTCTCTGTAGGGTCCTGGATCCATTTCACTTACCCATTTCCCATGTCCCTATACCAGCTTCCCCCATCTTACCTAAACCTGGGATTGGCACATTGCCACTGTGCAAACAGACTTCTGTCTCTGAGATTGAGATGCTTCTACCAGAACTCATTTAATCTTGGGCCTGAAGAGATAACTCGGTGGTTGAAAATACTTGCTTCTCTTGGCACAGGACCCACTTTCAGTTGCTAGCACCAACAGAGCAGGTCACATACCATCCTTAACTCCAGTTTCAGGGAATCCAACATCTCCTTTGGTTCTATGGGCAACAGACACACATGTGCTACATAATACTTGTGCTACATATACATGGACACGGATGCAGATGAAACACACAGAGAGAGAGAGAGAGAGAGAGAGAGAGAGAGAGAGAGAGAGAGAGAGAGAGAGAGAGAGAGAGAACAAAAGTAGATAAATCTTTAAAACAAAAGAGATATAATTTCTATAGTGAAGTGCTGAGAGGTGTTGCCAGGATTGAAATGTTATCTCAGTGGTTGAGTGCTTGCCTAGCATTTAAAGACCCTGGGTTTTATCTACAGGGGATAGTGGGAGAGACTGGGAGAGAGACAGCTAGAGATGGAAAGACCGAAAGACAGAGAATATCAAAGGAGCAGGTAAGACTTTTATAAGGTGTTTATGTCATAAAGGTTTAGTTCTCACGAATGGGTTAATCCATCCATAGATTAATGAACTAGTGGATCAACAAGCTATTGAGGGGACATGTTTGTTATAAAACTGAGCTACCTCTGGCTTGCTCTGACTCCCCATGTAATGACCTTCACAATGCATGGAACAGCACAAAGCCCTCACTACATGTTATACAGGCAGTTGAGCAATCTCCTTGGATTTCTAGTACTTTGAGCTGAAAAATAAAAATAAAAAACAAAACTTTTTGTAATAAATACCTCATTTCTGGGATTCAATTCTAGCAGAGAAAATTGATGGAGGCCCACACTTCCTCATAAGGGAGCCTTCCAAGAGTAATTGCCATTTAATCTCAATATCAAAGCAGCTATGCATGCTGCAGTGTTTGGCAAGCATCCCCAAGTGTCTGGGATGTCCTCCCCCCACTGCAAAGATAAATACATAAATGAATAAATACATATATAAGTAGTTGGCTTCTCAGAAATGCTTAGAGTTTATTATATAGAGAATGTGATAGGCAATGGCTGCATTTTCTCTCTGTTGACTTCAGAAAGTTTACTACCTAATTTGATCTTCTACCTAATTACATATATCAGGAGTAGGCAGTTGTATTTTAGTAATGTTTCTTAATTTCTTTATTTTTTTAAATGAAAATCTTTCTGGAATCGGAAAAGCAGACAAGCCATTCTAGTTACAGAGTTCAAGTCTGTGTGCTGTCCCAATTTTACTTGGCAGTTCTATAGTGTGAGTCAAGAAGGGCATTCACAGATGTTCCCATCTTATTGCATTTCAGAGAATGTTTAGAAACACCATGGCCTTTCATAAATGCTCTGATTCACAGGTTATAGCATTTTGCAAAGTACATGTCTCTGCAATGTTAACTATTTAAGGTGACTCTTCAAGAGTGACTTGACTTATGAAACTAATGGTGGCCGTTTTCTGTCAAAAAAAGAAAAAAATTGAGCCTTGAATGAGAGAGACCTGCTCCAGAAGTTCTTCATCTTAAAGAGAAGAAGCAAAGAGATTTCTCTTTTTGTTATTTTAATGTATTCTTGAGTCTGTATATTTATAAATTAAAAGACCAATCAAGAGACATAGACCTGAAGCCAGGATACATGGCTCATGCCTGTAATCACAGCACTCGGTAGGCTGAAGAAGGAATGCTGTTAAGAGTTTGAGGGCAGTTTAGGGATATATAATGAGTTCTAAGGCCACACTGGGCTGTAGTGTAAGATCCTGACTCAAAAAGAAAAATGAATAAAGAAAAGAAGACCACATTTGAAGGTTTAGCAAGGAGTTATCTCTGCTCTATGAATGCATTGTCTGTGAAGTTGTAGCTGCGGCTTAGTTGTTAAGAGCATCATTACTTTCCCAGAGGATCTGAGTTTTGTACCCAGCATCTATATTAGGCAGCTCACAACTAACTGCCTATAACTGCAGCTTCAGAGGAGCCCATGTTTCTGACCTCTGCAGGTAGTACACTTTCATGCACACACCACCACACAAACTCACACATATGCAAGAAATTTAAAATAAATTCTTTTAAAAAGAATACTTCACAAGAAAGAAAAACTGTCTGTATGCATATGATGCAAGTTTATGTTTATATGGTATTTATATTAATTGTTTTCATTAGTAGGTTATATTGCAATTTATATTTCCAATAAAAATACAGCTGGGCATGGTGGCACAAGCCTTTAATCCCAGCACTCAGGAGGCAGAGGCAGGCAGACTTCTGAGTTCGAGGCCAGCCTGGTCTACAAAGTGAGTTCCAGGACAGCCAGGGCTATACAGAGAAACCCTGTCTCAGAAAAAAAAATACCATATAGGAGAGTCTATGTGTTTGATGTAAACTTTTTTCCATATACAAACATAAATTTGTTATGCAGCTTCATTGTCAAACTAGGTATGGTGTGAATGAAATCTGTCACTGTTTCCAGAGGATTTCCTCAAGGTGTGGTTTGGTGATGCATTCGGGAGCTTCTGCCATACAGTCCATGGGGGTCATAGGACAAGAGATCAATATGATCAATATCAAAGTAGAAAGTAAGAACTCTTGGGATTTATCATTGCTTTTATTTTTTGAAAAAAAAATGTCTCCGTCGCTCTCAATAAATACAGATGTGTTTATGTCTGCACACTAACTTGAAAAGGAAAATGCATTTTGTTCTTGTCAGAGGCACTCAAAAATATCAAAAGGGCTGTTCTCCAGGTCCCGTACCAGGGCACTAGCTGATTGCGGTACATTAACTCGCCACTCTGTGGATCCCCTTCTCTTCTTTTGATGCAGAAGCCATACCCAGAGGTTTTTTGTTTTTATTTTTTTTTCTTGTTACTATGACTTTTCCTTATTCCTGCTGCTCCAAAGTCATGGTTCTTCTCTTCTTGATTTTGAAAATCAAAACTTCCAAATCCAGAATCCTGTAACATTTTCCTCCTGCCCATGAGCCTACACACCAACTACCCACCTTTAGATCATAAATCTAGTAGGTCTTAGGATGCCATGTGGATGTCTTGCCTCTGGTTTTTTATTACTTTTTTAGTTCACATAACTCAAAAATTATTTTCACCCTGTTTTCTTTTCATTTCCATCAGCATGTATAATGTTATGGATGCTAGAAGATTTCATCACCATTGTATGTATTTTTGAGCCTGGGATTATAGATTCAACAAAATACATACCATTTATTTTTGTAATTTTGAAACACAATCTTTCTCTGTATTCCAAGCTTGTCTAGAATATATTATGTAGCTTGGGCTGGCCTAGAAATCACAGTTATCCTCTTGCCTTGCTGTCAAGAAAAGAAAAAAAAAAGAAAAAGAAAAAGAAAAGGAAAACATCTAAAATCTCAGTAGAATCACCATTTCTAGAGAGTTCTCTAGTTATAGCCCATGGCTCATTTTATTTTTCAAGGAAAAGCTTGCGCTACTGTATTCAGGTAAGAGCTGATAGATGGCATGAAGTAGGGTCTACACCTGCTTGTCTTAGAAGGAGAAGCTAACAAATAATTAATTATTGGCAGATCTCTATGGACCTGATACCTTGATACTGAGTGAACTTATTTCATTTTTTGACAGCATTCTTCTACATTTCAAAGTGAAACAACAGATCCAGAGAGACAGGGTGAGTCAGAAGCATAGAGCTAGGATATGGTAAAAACATGACTTGGCAGGAATGCTGGAGATTCTAAAACTGAGGTTCCCTTGCCAACATACCCCATGCACAGGGATGAAGAGATAGTACAACTTTAAATATCCTTCCCCAAAGTCACCTTGTAAAGCCTTCAAGTGTGGTTATAATAGCTACCCCTTGCACCTTTCATGGGTTACAATGAACCTGTACTTGGTTTGTTTGCTCTTCACAAGGTCCATGCAAAACTGCCATATGATTCACCTTCCAAAATCTGAGAGTCTGGTATCTGAAAGAGAAAAATAATAGGGTTATGTCTAACAAGCAATTGGTAAAAAGAGGAGAAAAATAAAATGGCCTACAGACTTTTAGATGGCCAAAGCTGCCTTTCTGTTATCATTATAATAGCAATTATCTGTCTCTGCAACTGTAAGGATACAATGAAAAACAGATGTTTGGTGCTTTTTGATTCAAGAAACATCCCCAGGAAGTGATCTAACTTCAAAATATAAGATATATTTGTTAATAATATCTGCTACAGCAAGATGGATAGCAAATTTTTTCAAAAGCTAGTTTTTCTTTTAAAAGGAGATAGCAGAGGGAGAAAACAGGGAGTTGTTTTGTTTTGTTTTGTTTCCCATATACATAACCCCAGGGCCAAGAAGTGGGAGTGGGTGGGTAGGGGAGCAGGGTGGGGGGGAGGGCATAGGGGACTTTCAGGATAGCATCTAAAATGTAAATGAAGAAAATATTTAATAAAAAATTGAAAAAAAAAGAAGCAGAAACAAGAGCAGTCTTAATAGAACATTAGTGGTCCTGCTAAATGGGCTTTCTCAGAAAAAGAACAAAGTATTAAAGAAAGAAGCTACAAGAGGGGACAGCTTAAGTTCAGGTTGTAGTTTTTTGGGTTTTTTTCTTTGTTTTGTTTTGTTTTGTTTTTTTATAGGAGGAGTTCTTGAACTTTATACTTAACACTGTGTGGTTCTCAACCTGCCTATTGCTTTGACCCTTTAATACAGTCTCACATATTTTTGTGACCCCCAACCATAAAATTACTTTTGTTTCTAAGTCATAACTGAAGTTATGCTACTATTCCGAATTGTAGTGTGTGTGTGTGTGTGTGTGTGTGTGCATGTGTGTGTGTTTTCTGATGGTCTTAGTTGACTCTTGTGAAAGGGTTTTGACACCTAGGTGGAGAATTGATAACATAGGAGACGACTTTCAAATTTAAACCCATCAAAAATACTCTAGCCATTTGGCAAAATAACTGTTTTGATTCAAAATTGATTTAAGCTGAATTTTCTCCACTATACCAAATTAAGGACAAGAAATGTTTCATTAGCCAACCTATTCAAAAAATTAATACACCTGGGGCTAGGAAGTTAGCTCGGCAGGTAAAATCTTTCTATACAAGCATGAAGACCTGAGTTCAAATCCCCAGTACCCATGTAAAAAGTCAAGCATAATCACTCAGGCATGTAAGCCCAGCAGTGAAAAGAAGTTGAGCAGAGCTAGAAAGGACATTAGGGATTTCTGGCCATAAGCCTGGTTTCAGGTTCAGAGAGAGGCACTGTCTCATGGGAATAAGGCAAGGAATGAGAGAGTACCTGACATAATCCTCTGGCTTCTGCATGCAAGCATGTAGGCACACACACACACCCCTACACGTAAATGCACATACACATTCACCACACTCACATAAAGTGACACAAACAGAGATACATAAATATACAGAAGTCATTTTTAAAGAAATCAATATATCTTAGTATATCATTAATTCACCTGAGACAACAAAAGCTGAAGAGAAACATTTGGCCAGGAGAAAGAACTGCTTTTTAGAAGATTTCATAAAACAGAAAGTTAACAAAAATGTGGAAGTTTTGGAAAAAATGCAAAAGATGTTTGTAACTAAATCATGAATGTTAACTTGTGTTAGAATTGTCACATAAACTTCTATTAGAGAAAAAAAGAAGAATCTATCCTCCTTAAGTGAACATTTAGTTAGAGAAAATTATGCAGCATGGAGGACTTTTTGCTTGGTTGAACAATTATTATACATTGACAATTTAAGGGAGAAGAGTCGATGTCTTCGAGTTACATTTTATTCTGTGAAGACTAAAACTGTCTACTCTTTTCAATAGAGCCTCCCTGTTTTTACTTTTCAGTCCTTGGAAACCCAAGATTTTGTGCAGATAGGTAAAATGAGAGAAAAGAGAGTGTTCTTGCAAATGCTGTGCAATTACAGAGTGCGTTCAAACATCATTTGTTGCATTCGGAAAATGACAGAATCCATTTAGCAGCAATTCAAGATACATTTTTCTAAAGCTACACACACACACACACACACACAGGAATACAAACACACAAACCCTTACTGATTTTACTCCCGCTGTAAGATATCACAGTGAACACATAGGTTTGAAGTTTTAACATTCCATAATTAATATTTGCCTTTTTTCAATGACTTTACTCAGAGATATACTGCTCTTTTCATCACTTTTGTTTATCCTAAGGTTTATCCTAAGTTTTCAAAAATGCATACAATAACATCAATACTCTAGACCTTTGCATAAGCGAACAGCCAGCTGGGCTTGATGAAGGGGGAAAGGAGGCAGAAGGAAAGATAAAAAAATTCAGCTGAATGACCTTAAAGGGATTAGGTTTAGAGTGTACAGTACTCTTACCTCAAAATGATGACAATACAGTTTAAGAAAATTAAAGAGTGCATATGATCCTCATATTTAAAACAAAAGACAGGATATAGGATGAGAGAATAAAAGATAGTGAAGGAAATGAAGGGAAGCAAAAGTGAGAAAGAAGAGGAGAAAAGAAAGGCAGAGGGACAAAATGCGACCTCAACTAAGAATGGAGCTTGGCTATAGAGTCAATAACTCAGCATGTACAAGACCGTAGGCCCTATTTTTGGCACCAAAGCAAACAAACACATAAACATAAAGAGTAGAGGGAACTTTTGGAAATTTTTACTGTCCCACAAGGAAATCAAATGAAGTTTTAGCGTTGGAAAAGATAGTTTCATTGGATTGATTTATTTTAAAATTTCTAATGGTTCTCAATAAACTCTTATCATACATGTGCATTAAAATGATGTATCTTGGCAATCAGCATGCATGTACTTCTGCCACCCGACAGTGTCTGAGAAACATTCCTCCTGGGACTTACCCTAAACTCTGGGCTAGCTCTAACACTAACTTCTCAGTCAACTAGAAATTGAGAACTGTGTTTGCTTTTTAGAGGAACAACTATTGGGTTCACATACCTAAAAATCTTCCTGGATATGCCTTGCTTTCAATAAGTGAAGAACTGCTAAATTTCAGTATATTTATTTATAATAAAATTGTAAATGTAAGTACATGAAATACTATGTTCATCTTGGATGGGTATTTTCTACAAACTCTCCTTAGCTTCAAGAGATAATAAAATATAAATCCTATAAATATTTTATTTTGTTGAAAAGAACTGGAGGCTTCCGATAATGATATCCATTTTAAACATACTTACCTGTAATTTTCCTGCAAAGTACTAAATGAGCAATCAATTCATGTGATTTTTTTAAAAAAAGAAAATCATGTTTATAGGATTCTGAACAAGTGTTCTATTAAAGGTTATATTCTGGGTCATTTAAAAGATTTTGAAAAATAATCTTTGAGTCAGGCATGATGGAGGCTCAGACAAAAGGATTACTGTGAGTGCAAGGCCAGCCTAGGCTATAAAACCAAATTGTGTCATGAAAACCAAACAAATGAATAAATATATCTTCACAAAAACTAGTTGTCATAGCCATAATGTAGCAATATAAATGTATACATGTTACATATAAAATACAAAATATTGACCAGGTAGTAGGTGTCTGACGAAGGGATCTTTGTACTACAGTGTATTTATTTGTTATAAGTCTGTCACTTCAAGAAATCTATGATGTAGACTTGTTTTCTAGAACTCTTCTGCTTATAAATGACAGAAAGTCTGACTCAACTAGCTTATGCACAAAGTGACCTTATTTGCTCATACCTTGGGGTAGAGCTGTGTGCACAAGGGCAATGGCATCCAGAGTCTGGGACCTCTGTTCCATGGCCCTCATTTGCTTCTATAAGCTAGCTTCCTTTTATCATCTTGACCATTGAAGTCTTACCATTACTCATCAACACTTGACAACAACTGTGGCAGGAGGAAGCAACATTATGGAAGGATTTTAGAGGGCAGGGCTTCTGGTTTTTTAGAATATCAGGGTGGGGAATGTGTGGCAAGAGGTGCTTCATAATATCTGACAGATCAAGAAGCAGAGAAAGGAGAACAGCAACACTTACTTATCCTTTATCCTTTATATAAATAAAATGAATAAATAAATAAATATATAAAAATATTCACAAAACCTCCTAGCCATTGGCTATGTGTTTTCCACTTAAGAAAAGACTTATCCCATCACCAATCCCTTCTAGATATGTCCTCAAAGTTATACCTCCTCACTAATACCCAGTACACTTCTTAATCCCATCAAGTTTATATTCAAAATACTCATCACACCTACCTACACTCTCAAAGTCATGCATTGTAAGATTTGGAACCAAGAGTAAGAATGCTTCTCTTTTTCAATAGTCTTACCAAAAATAGAAGTCTAGCTGCCATATTAATTGCTCTGTATGTCATTCTTGAACCATTTGCTGCAGCTGGAAGGATGGCCCTCTCTTAGGTGTACCAAGAGGGTGAGGAAAAAGTGCATAGTTTCTTAAATCAGTAGACATTTGGTGCATAACCATCCTTGCTAGACTGGGATGGGGTTTATTTATAGAGTACATTCTTAACATACCCAAAGCTTTGGGGAGGATGTCGATCCACAGCACAGCAAAATAAAGCAAAGCAAAGGCAAAACAAAACAATAACAAAGACGGTTATTGCTAGTATTCTTTCTCAAGGGTGGAGATCTGATCATGGTGGTGCTGAGGCAAAGCAATAACTACAGTGTGACAAGATTAACAATATAGTACAATTCTAGTATAGCATATACTGTATTACTGGATGCAGTTGTGTCCCTGGAGAAACAAGCTCCAGCCATGTCAGACAACATTGCTGAGAGTGGATCGTCTTAAGATATCCTGAGAAGGAGGTAGGAGTCTATCCCTGAGATCATAAGGTTACTTGGACAGTGGACTATCTGATTAGGTAAATTTGAAGTCAGAGGACTGGGGTATGTCCCTGTACAATCACTAGTGTGAACAGAATTGAAGCTGCCATGGGCAAAGAAGGTCGGGCATGAAGACTTGTCATCACCCTGGAGATTCTGTTCCCAATGGAGGGTAACATTAACTTCATGTGAGCAAAACTTACCTTTTATAGAGTATTTTTTACATGCAAAGAACAAATTAAAATATATTATACCATCAGATAAATAGTATATTAATGACATTACAACTGAATGGGAACCAGGAGGTGGTGGCAACATGCCTTTAATTCCAGCATTCAGGAGGCAGAGGCAGGAGGATCTATGAGTTAAAGCCAACCTTGCCTACAGAGTAAGTTCCAGGACAGGGAGAGGTACACGGAGAAACCCTGTCTCAAAAAATGAAACAACCAAACAACAACAACAAAAAAAAACCAGAAAAACAAACAGAAAAACAAACAGGAAGGAATGGAGTGAGGATGGGGGAAAAGAAAAGAAAAGAAAAGAAAAGAAAAGAAAAGAAAAGAGCCGGGCATGGTGGCACACACCTTTAATCCCAGCGCTCAGGAGGCAAAGGCAAGCAGATTTCTGAGTTCGAGGCCAGCCTGGGCTACAAAGTGAGTGCCAGGACAGCCAGGGCTACACAGAGAGACCCTGTCTCAAAAAAAAAAAAAAAAAAACAAAAAAAAAATAGAAAGAAAGAAAGGAAAAGGAAAAGGAAAAGGAAAAGGAAAAGGAAAAGGAAAAGGAAAAGGAAAAGAAAAAGAAAAAGAAAAAGAAAAAGAAAAAGAAAAAGAAAAGAAAGAAAAGTGAATGGGTGGCCTGAAGCCTATTAGGAAAATAATAGCTTAAGAGTCCTCAGTGGGGCTAAGGATATCACTATCACTCAGTGGGTACTTGATAATTATATTATGATGAGTTCAAGGCCAACTTAAGATTTAAGACCACATCTGACACAAATATTACTGTCTGCCTCCCATTAGGGACAGTTATAGCTTTATCACCACATTAAACATACAGAATCTTGTATGTTAATTTTCAGGGTTATACACTGCCCACTAAACTCCAGGTGCTAGCATGGTTCCAGGTTTAGAAAGGCAACGAGCTTGGTTCTAGGTTAAAAAGAGTTGAGAATGTAGTTCAGGAGTAGTAGGATGCTTGCCTAGCAAGTGGAAGGGTTGGGTTCCATCCCCTACGCTACATATTTTATTTGAGTAAGAGAAAAGAACAACAGCAACACAACCCCTTCTCTCAGGTTCTGTGACGATGAAATATTAAGCAACCAATAAGTCAAAATGTGGGCAAACATCTCTTATTTTACCAGTTAACAGACAACTGGAGGTGGTCATTTTGGTCATTTCTCTGACAAACTTCACCTAAACCAAATACAGATTCCTGCCTCATACTCATCGTTTAAATCTTACTTCTGACCACTTCACCATCTTGTGTAAGTAACATAGTAATAACATTAATAATAGGACAAAGGCTTGCACCTTCATTTTCCAATTAGAATGTATGTGCATGATGTATGAGTCAAAACTGACATCCTAGTTAGTGAACCTGCATGTGTGGAAAAGGAGGTAGTTGAGTTTTTCTCCAGAGGTGTTTGAAATGAAGTCATGTTCTTTCTATAATTCAAGCATTCTCTATTGCCTCTTCTCTCTCTGTGTCTTACAAAGAGAATTAGGACCCACTTGTGTGATTTAGACAGACCTCCCTGGATATTTTCTACTGTGCTATCCCATAAATGTCCAGATATTGCTGCTTTTTAGTGCTGAACATAGCAAGCATCTCATTTGTAGCCTCATTTTCTTCATCCCAAAAATTATAAAGACATTAGCACTCTACCTGTCCTAACTACCTCAAGAGACTTATTTCTGGTGATCTCTGAGGAAATCTATATGAAGCAATTTTAGATGCTTGGGAGGAGACAATGTGGGAAAAAAACCTACAAAGTGTTATGATTAGTTCTTTCATTCTGCTGAAATGGTGTAAGTGTATAAAGGAAACAGAATATCACACAGGAAATTGACTTGAAAACCCACATAAAACCCACATGCTTTGTGAAGCATCCCCACATACTGTGCAACTGGGTACAGGGACATTCAAGACTGAAGTTTGGTCACAATCTATCCTGTGGCTTGTCTGGACAGAAGTAAGTCTATATGTATGCAGGAAATTCAACACAATTTTCCTGAGTAAAAGCTTGGAGTGTTTATAAACAGGAGTAATTTTTGTGAGATTTTAATAGCAATTCAAGTATGCATGTGGATCAATCAGCTAAAACAAACCCGGCTGAAACAGCACATATTGCTAAACTTGTGGGGACTCAGGGAAACACAGCTAGGCTTCCATAGAGACTGGCTCTCATTCTGTTGTAGCATCAGTCTGTAAAGGTTATTCCATAGAATGAGAGTGTGTGCACATGTGAATACACACACACACACACACACACACACACCCCTACCTCTGAGGCAGAAACAGTGCTTATCACCAAGATTTTCCCAATGCCTTAGTTTCTTTTGAAGGATCAGACAAGGGGCTGGTGAGATGGGAAGGATCAGACAAGTGCAAATAGAGAGGCTTAGTACCACAAAAAAATGAAGCCTGGAATCATGAAACCTGAAGCCCATATAGAGACAACTGGCACATCTGTCCATCTGGTATGCTATTCTCTCCTCTGGAGAAGACTACAGGGATCATTGTGCTGAAACATTAAGAAATCTTCTCTGGGAAGTGATAAGTCTTGACATTGTACTATAGGGGTATTATTCAGTCATCTTTTAATCCTAGTACCAAAGTTGTTTCGTAAGAATACCCTGACCATACCAAAACCTCAAATTAGTAGTGTGACATAATTTCTTGACACTATATTAGCTGCTCACTAAAATCCCAGGAAATTTGGGTCTCTCCTCAGTTCTGATTGGTGGGTGCTACATCCTTGCAGGGCTTAGGTCCTAGATTCCTGACTAGAGGCAACAAGAACAGACGCTAAAGAAATGACAGACACATAGACACAAAAGCTGGGACCGAGTAGTTTGCTCTTCAGTTGTGAAGTCACAGTAGCCTGGAAACACAACATAATTGCAGTATACCGTTGAACAGGGAGGTGGAGCACATATAGCTAAACAAGGAGGAATGGTTATTACATACAGAAAATAAGGAATCAGGGTTTATAGTATACAGCTGAACAAGGAGGTGGGTTTAACTAATCTCAGTAGGAACAAAGTCTGTTATGGAGAAGTTTCCAGACTGCATATATTCATTGGGAGAAAGCTATGGTGGGCATTTTCTGTAAACACAATCAATATCCATACACCATAAAAAGTCTTTGCCATCTCTCTGAGCCTCAACCAGGGATGTCTTTGACACTCACAGTGACCAAGGCATTGGTCTTTGACATGAACATGCACATGTCCATTCAAGACTTTAAGAAATACTTTCTGAGTATGTCTAACCTCAGGGTGTCCCAACATTGGTTTTAGAATTATGGTTATAAAATACATTATTGAAAATAGTGTTCAACATGGCCAGGAGCCACATTTGTGATAATAGTATGTCTGCCAGTTGATTTCTAAATGGGACTTGCTATGTGCAGAGTGCTATGACAAATATAAGTGACTGAAGCTTAAACAATAAACAGCAAGGGCTGGGAGTGTGACTCAGTGATGCAGCATTTTATAGTCAAGATCCTGGATTCAACCTCTGGCACTGCAGGTAGGGAGAGAAAGGAAGCTGATCATTTCCTTCTTGTAGTGTAGAGTCTGAAAGTTCCTATTTCAGGGTTGTGTACAGGGGGTGCTAAAGACCTGCCTCTGTAGATGATCATCTTCTCATTGGTCTTCTCACAAAAGGGGACTGAAAAGTCAAGGAACTCTCCCACACGTACTGTTGTTTGGTTGGTTTGTTAGCTTATGGTTGCTGTTGTTGAAACAAGGTCTCACTCAGTAGACCAGGCTGATCTCAAGCTCTCAGTCCTCCTGGGTGTTGGGATTATAGAAAATGAGCTATTAAACCCAGCTTCGGTGCCTATTACCTAAGCAAGACTAATCCCATTCTTATAACCTAATTAAGGGCCTGGAGGGTTCTACCTCCAAATGCTATCCCAGTGGGAGTTTGGTTTCAGCTTCCAAATAGTGGCGGCTACTGACATTTGGCTCACAATCTTTCTGTGAGATTTACTTTCCAGCTTTGAGACCAGTGCACTACTTTAAACATTGACATAGCCACAGATTACATGGATGACAGTTTCCAAACTCTGGCTCAGATTCTTTTCTTATGCTAAAATAATTACAAATGATTAAACATAAGTTCATCTTATTATGTATTATTTATTCCATCTGGAAAAGGAATTCCTTATGTGCTATTTCCTTGAAGATTGCTAAGTTGGGAAGATTGACACTCCATAACTATAACATATTTGATTCTAATAATAGGCACTTATTAAGTACACTAAGAGAGTCTTATACCAATAAATCATTGTAATTGGAATTAGTGTGATCAACTTTCAGTTGAAGGCACATAGATTCTGCTAACTCTTTTCTCACATTGAAGGGTCCCAGTGGTTCTCTAACTTACTAATGCTGCAACCCTTTAATACAGCTCTATTATGTGTGGTGACCCCTTCAAACATAAAGTCATTTTGTTGCAACTTTTAACTATAATTTTGCTACTATTATAAATCAGAACGTAAATATCTGGAATGCAGGATGTCTGATATGGGAGCCTTGTGGGAGTCCCTGCCCTTGGGTTGAGAAACACTGGTTTATACCAGGCTCCAAGAAAAGGAAATAGTAACCTTGGGAGGAGCAGCTGATTGTGGAGCAGTGACTAAAAATAATGGGATATCTACAAGGACTTTGTAGTAGGAGAACCTAAGTAGATAGCCAGGCATGAGGTATATGCCTGTAATCCCAACACACATAAAATAGAGGCAGGAAGACTGTATGTTCAAGGCCATTCTAGGCCACGGGGATAGTTTCAGGTCAACTTAGATGATAGACACTCTGTGTCAAAACTAGGAAGGGAAGGAAAGATGGAAAACATGGTAAACAATGTATCAGTAGAACACAGAAGTCAGCCTCAAAGAGCTCCCAATAGCAAACCTGGCATGTTGGAGTAACAAAACAGTGGTGTTATCCTGGTTTAGTATCTAATTGTAAAAATAATTTAAAAATTACAGATCCATGCTGACATAAATAAGGGATTTAACAAATTCATGGGAAGAGGTTCAAAGATTGCTCAGTGGTTAAGAGCACTTACTGCTTTTTCAGAGGACCTGAATTAAATTCCTGGCAACAACATGGCAGCTCACAGCCATCTACAACTTGGTTCCAGTGGATCCAGTGATGCCTTGACATGCATCCAGTTGGCTTTGACAGACATGCATGTGGTGCACATACATACATGCAGGCACAGACATATAATGTCCAAACAGAGAAAGAAAACAAGCAGGGGAGAGAGAGAGAGAGAGAGAGAGAGAGAGAGAGAGAGAGAGAGAGAGAGAGAGAGAGCCCACAACTTTCCCTAATTGATGTAGCTGTTTCTGTCCTCTGGGATGTAGAGCTTAGCCTCATCTGTCCTGTGTTGACTACAACCTGCATTTTGTGATCAACATAACAAAATAACTTGCAGTAGAGAAATGCTGGCCAAGGATCCAGGTGATTGATGAAAGCAGTACCAGTGATAAGTCATGGGGATGGCATGTACTGCTGACATAATAGAATGAGAGAGAACATACATCTGTAATCTTCTTCATAAAGCCCATAACTAGTCCAGTCAGGTAAAAGAAAAAAGGTCAGAACATTCTAATTTGGCAGACATTCCATCAGATATCTTATGAGTCTGTTGCAGAACTATCAAGGTCATAAAAAATAAGGAAAAATTAAGTCCCTGTCACAGGCCAAAGGAAACTAAAAGGATCTGACAACTATGTGCAATGTGACCCCTGCATTGCTTCCCAGAACAGCAAAATGACATTAATAAAAAACCTGGTCAAATGGACTTTAGTTACCAGTAAAGTAACAATGTTCTCCTTTTGATTGTAACAAACTTATCATAACAATGTAAGCTGTCAAGACTGAGGGAACTGCTGTTGTATGGCGGAACACTACACTACGAGAAAGAGCCTGGAGGATCTAGGGTTTAAGGTCAACCTAGGTACACAGGAATACCTTGTCTAAAAAAACTGGAGTTTCTATAGGGGAAAATATAGGAGAGGAGAAATATGAGAAGTATTCATGCTAACCTAACAACTTTTCTGTCCCTCTAAAATTTGTCCAAAATAATTTTATTAGAGAGGTAAAGCTTTGACCTTTTAAATAGGAAATATGATCTTTGTTATATTAGAAACATGGTGCTGAGTGGTTGGAAGTAATATTATGTTGTATAATGTGAGGGATGGGGGAAGTCTCTAAGAAATGGCTTAGAATATAGAGGCCATCACAGAGCTACAACTCCTGAACATCTACAAGAAAGACACAAAAGACTGTATACCTATACTATGGTACAGTCTTTTCCATAGACTGCCCACATCTGCCATACACATCTGTCTCAAATGATCATTGACTAAAGGGAAATGTGAAGTGGGCCCTCCTGAACTAGAATTTTAATGAAACAAAAGCAAAAAATTGAAAATGGTGAGAGGCTTTAGCATCTCCATTATAATGATCAAGTTCAAGTCTTCTCTATTGTAGACCCTCAGCAAACAAATGGAAAACTCAGATCTTCCAAACAATGTTTAAATTATTGGCAACATAAATACACATTTGGTTGTTGATGGTGTGGCGATGGTGGTAGTATGATGTTTGTGAATGTACATGTGTATAGTTTCTTTTTTATTAATCATTTTATTCATTTTCATTTTAAATAATATCCTCCTTCCTGGTTACCCCTCCAAAACCTCTCCATCCTGTCCCTCCTCTCCTCCCTCCCCTTTACCTCTATGAGTGTGCTCCTCCACCTGTTCACCCACTCCCACTTCACCACTCTAGCATCCCTCAACACTAGGGCATCAAGCTTCCACAGGGCTAAGGGCCTTCCCTCCCACTGATGACCAACAAGGCCATCTTCTGCTACATATGCAACTGGAGCCATGTTTTGCTCCATGTGTACTCTTTAGTTGGTGATTTAGTCCCTGGGAGCTCTTGGGGGTCTGGTTGGTTGACATTGTTGTTCTTCCTATGGGTTTGCAAACCCCTTCAGTCCTTCAGTCCTTCTCCTAATTCCTTCATTGGAGTCCCCAGGCTCAGTCCAATGGTTGGATGTGAGCTTCCACATCTGTATTGGTCAGGGGCTGGTAAAACCTCTCAGGGGACAGCTACACCAGGCTCCTGTCAGCAAGTGCTTCTTGGCATCCTTTTGAAAAGGATGGTGGCACCTGGCATGGTGGTGCATGCCTTTAATCCCAGCACTTGGGAGGCAGAGGCAGGCAGATTTCTGAGTTCGAGGCCAGCCTAGTCTACAAAGTGAGTTCCAGGACAGCCAGGGCTATACGGCGAAACCCTGTCTCAAAAAAAACAAAAACAAAACAAAAAGGATGGTGGTGAATGTAATCTAACATAAAGCTGTAAATTTTCTAAGCATTATTAAATGGTTTTGTAATTGTTTTTGTTACTAGATTGCTTAGTTCTTGAACATGAACTCTGTAGATGGTAATGTAGACTCACATTGTCAAAAGCTGGAACATGTCTGGAACTTGAACTCATCATATCTCAAGTAGCACAGTACATATCCATAACATGGGTTCTTGCTTTGTGTTTATGTAGCCCAGTGCAGACTCCAATTTGCTCTGTGACCAAGGTTTGTTTTGAATTCTTGGTCCTCCTGCCTCTACTTCTCAAGTTCTGGGATTACCGGTGTACCATAAATGGCTAAAATATATAGACTCTTCTACTGTGTGATGAAGTAGGAATGAGATGAAAGCAGAAGGAGCACATGTCCTATGGAATTTAAAGAAAATTTTAAAAGAAGAGTACAAAACTAAATGATTTTGAATGCTTAAAAATTGAACGCAATGAAAAGGCCCAGGAAAGTATTTATTGCAAGTTCTTACTTTACCTTCTGGATTGAAGACCTATGACTCTCTGGGAAACATGTTTGCTTGAGGAAGATTTGGACACCAGTTAGAAAGCTGTATAAAATAGTGTTTCCTGACTACCCACAAAACTGTCCCACACAATTGAAGGATATTTTATACTAATCTTGTCTGTAACCCAATGGTTCAGGAATAGACAATAGATATCAGCTCTGCTGTCATTTCACTACTATTTTACCACAGAGACATGTGGCCTATGACACTTTTCCTCTTTTGCTTGTTTGAAGTGAAAGCACGCTGTTTTTTCTTTCCACCACTTTGTCCTACCTTAGTTACTTTCTGTAATTCATGACTACACTCTGAACTGCTGGTGATTTGCATCAACGGAGTTGTTAAAGGAAGTGACAGTGGCAAACCTCCTGTCTGGGCTTTCAGAGGAAGAGGAAGAGGAGGAGGAGGAGCGGGAATCTCTAGTACCTTAGCCTCTGAGGGCAAATGATTGACATGACACTTCTGTGCCAAGAGTCTCCTGCTCCTGGCTGTCCCAGAGCAAGTCAAATTCAAGATAAGAGTGTAATATAAAGTGAAATCAGGTGCTGGGGAGAGATGGCTCAGTCTAAAATGCTTGACAGGCAAGCACGAGGTCCTGAATTCAAAGCCCTAGAACCTATGTGAAAATGTTGGGTGTGATAATATACACTTGAAATCCCAGTGCTGGGGAGGTGGAAATCAGTGACTCCTCAGGGCTTGCTGGCCAGTCAGCCTACCCTATTCAGTGAGCATCAGACTACTGAGAGATCCTGTCTTAAAGAAACAAAGAAAGATGGCACTTGAAGAATAACATTTGAGGTTATTTTCTGTCTTCCACATGCACACACAGGCATGCCTAGCCACATACATATACACACCTGTATGTATGTGCACACATGGACACACAAAATTCAGGAGAAATATCCCTGTCCTTCTGTGAGATTTCTGTGGCACAGAATTGATATTGCAGTGAAAAACAATAAAAAGTGAAAAACTTAGCTCTTCATCTATTCATATATTTCTCTGGCATGGTTCAAGATGAATATTTGGAAAAACTGCAGACTTCTGCAGACAAAGATGAATTCGGAAATGCTGCTTTATTATAATGAAATTTGTTTCTACATAGGAAATTTCCATTCTGAAGCACAAAGTCAGTTTTGTCAGGATGCTCTTTCTGCCTGCTGTCCTTCCTTCTGCCTCAGGAATCTTTCACAAGGAGAGATTGGGGTCTGACACCTGGCACAAGTAGCTATGGCTAAGGACGACTGATACCTGAGAGACTCTCTCTGTGACACACTATGGACCTACTGACTGAGTATCTCTTCCCTGACCTTCCATATCTTATGGTACCTCCCCAGACACTCACACCCCTATGTTTTTGCTTAGCTCTACTGTAGTTCAGCCATCATTACAAACTTTGAGTGTTCGGCTGAAAGTATGAAGTTGCAGTAGGTTAAAAGTCCTGGTCAACTCACATATTCTTTTCCCTCTTAATCTGTCCAGTGTAAACGTCTTTCATAGACTTCAGAGGAAAAGGAGTTACATTTCCATGCAACACTACCCCACATGGTTGTGAATTGCTTAATCACCTTAGGAAGTACAGTAAAAAACAATAAACCTGTGGACACTTCAGTGAACGGTTACTAGCTCATGGAGGGTTCCTATAAACAAGAAAGTAAATGCATCATAATATGGACATTGCTGATCTAGCATAACAATCTACAATGGAAAAGGTTGAGTGCGTAGCAGACACTCTTTGTAGATATGCCAAGAACATTGAGAAAGAAGAAACAGCATGAATGGCCAGTAACAATTTCCAGGCATTCCTTATCTTTGGGTCAGTGACCTAGAATCCCACTAAGTAGCTGTATAGGCTGATGGTAAATTAAACCGCTTGGCAAAAAATATTGGAGAGCCTTTGTAGGCTACACAGAAGAGCTAGCTTTTTTTTTCCCCTGTACTTATTTTGAAACACCTGTGGCTATAAACATGAAAAGTCTCAGTTTCCAAGAGCAAGTCCATACCCTCTACTATTTGTAAAACAACTACATTGTGTGTATTTAAATGATTACCAACATTTCTGGAAAAGTGGATTTTCTTTAAAGCTCACAAGCAAGAGGTACAATAAGACCCATAATATGAGAAAGCCTTTTGGTTGCCCCCTCAAAGGCTGCTGGTACTCAGTGTTTTTAATAAAATATGCTTCAGTATTTACACATTTCTCTTTTGTTTGGCAAGGAAATGTTAGCAGTGGGCAAAGCTTCAGAGAATCACATTAGTGTATAGCAAGTAGAATGGCAAATGCTGAAAGGTATTACATGCTATAATGATGTTTTACCGTTTGATGTCTTTTGACTCCTTGTTCTGAGCCTCACTTCATCTTCATTGCACAGTGTCTAAGAGACTGGTTGAGCTTTATAACCCATAACCTGAAAAAAAAAAAAAAAACCTATCTCAAAGACTGTTCATTGTTTCATGTCCTAAATAGATTACGATGTGTCGCGTCCACTCTCGACCAGCAAGAACGACACGACCACCAGTCCTTCTAACAGCAATTTATTCAGTCCTGTTTCTTCTTGTTTATATCTCCCCCCCCCCAGGCCTGGGCCTCTCACTCTTAAATACTCTCAGTTCTCATTCACGCACAGCAGGCCACGCCACCTTACCAGGCACGCAGCTTCAGCTAATCAGGGCAGCAGGGGCATATCTCCATCAGAATGGATTTACCGGTATCCTGGTACACCTGCGCAGCTCTCAAGATGTTTGTGGTTTATATGAGGAAGTCAGGTGCAAGTCATACCTTAGCTGCAGTCCCTGGCGCCTTTGGGACTGCTGCCACACCTGCTCCCCACAACGATGTAAATACTGTCATGAATTTAAAAGACCAACTGAGAAAATGTATGTAACATATATGACTTTAAATAAAGGCAAAAATATTGCATTATTTAATTAAATCTACAGATGGTTTCAGGACTTTAGCTTCTGGGTTCTAGGGGTAAAACCAGGGTCTGACCCCTGCCAGAAAAGCATCCTGCTATGGGACTATAATGCGGGCTCACATTCTTTTTCAAAACTTCATAGTGATCTTTATCTTATAGATAAATGTGAATATTACCTGTACTATATATTTCATATAAATATTCATATAATTATTACCACATGTAGAGTGATGGATCTTGGGGTTATAGGACTGAAGTAATGTTATTTTCCATTTTATAATCATACATTGCTATTTGAAAATTTAAAATTTCTCTAAAAATCATATTTCCATAATTTTAGAAAGCTTGGCCATGACTATAGGTTATCAGTGTAAAGTGTAAACTGACTTGATTCATAGTTTGTGAGTCAGACTCTTCAGTATGGATTGTCCACAAGGGACAACATTTGTCAAGAGAGCTAGTTACGCCAATATGATTAGTTGTAATTATCATTAAAGTGCTTCTACACTGCAAGTCAACAAAACCCGAATTAACTATTATTTCTTCTGATTATTAGAAAATAAGTTGCTATCTTTTGATCCCTGGTATTCAGGTTATTAATTACAAAAGAAGAATAATTCTGTTCACCAATGGTCAAGCAACGTTTTTAACCATCTGCTAAAACCCTGCAAGCAGTACAGCTAAGAACTGGAAAAGGGAGATTTCAGAATATTTCTAATTTTCTGTTTGTTTCTGTTAATGTTTAGAGTCCCTATTTATAAAATAAAATATAGTTTATGCAGATTTTTGCTTCTAGAGATGGGCACTAATATTCTTTTTACATTTTTTTTAATTATTCTTTTTAATTTGGTATTTTCATTTACATTTCAAATGCTATCCCAAAAGGCCCCAATACCCTCCCCGCCACACTCCCCTACCCACCCACTCCCACTTCTTGACCCTGGCATTCCCCTGTATTGAGGCATATAAAGTTTGCAAGACCAAGGGGCCTCTCTTCCCAATGATGGCCCACTAGGCCATCTTCTGATACATATGCAGCTAGAGATATGAGCTCTGAGGGGTACTGGTTACTTCATATTGTTGTTCCACCTATAGGGTTGCAGATCCCTTTAGCTCCTTGGGTTCTTTCTCTAGCTCCTCCATTGGGGGCCTTGTGTTCCATCCAATAGCTGACTGTGAACATCCACTTCTGTGTTTGCCAGGCCCCAGCATAGCCTCACAAGAGACAGCTATATCAGGGTCCTTTCAGCAAAATCTTGCTAGTGTATACAATGGTGTCAGCGTTTGGAGGCTGATTATGGAGTGGATCCCAGGGTATTGCAGTCTCTATATAGTCCGTCCATCCTTTTGTCTCAGCTCCAAACTTTGTCTCTGTAACTCCTTCCATGGGTGTTTTGTTCCCAATTCTAAGAAGGGGCAAAATGTTCAAACTTTGGTCTTTGTTCTTCTTGAGTTTCATGTGTTTTGAAAATTGTATCTTGTATCTTGGGTATTCTAAGTTTCTGGGCTAATATCCACTTATCAGTGAGTACATATCATGTGAGTTCTTTTGTGATTGGGTTACCTCACTTAGGATGATGCCCTCCAGGTCCATCCATTTGCCTAGGAATTTCATAAATTCATTCTTTTTAATAGCTGAGTAGTACTCCATTGTGTAAATGTACCACATTTTCTGTATCCATTCCTCTGTTGAGGGACATCTGGGTTCTTTCCAACTTCTGGCTATTATAAATAAGGCTGCTATGAACATAGTGGAGCATGTGTCCTTATTACCAGATGGCTCAGCCATTGTAGGCTAGGCTCACAACCAAAAATATAAGGGCACTAATATTCTTAAGCCATGGAAATGTTAAATTTTAAGACAGTATATTTTAACCTCAAGAACAAATAGAACATATATAGCACTACATGCTTTTGCAATAGGTACATTAGTAGGTATTTTTCTTATTTTCTTTTCCTATGTTTGTGATAAAATATCCTCAACAACAGCAACTTAAAAGAGAAATAGTTCATCTAGGGTCATGCCTATCATGGTAGCAAATTCAAGGGAGCAGGAACTTGACACATCTGTTCACTATATCCATAATCAGAAACAGAAAGAGATGACCATATGATAGGGCTTAGCTTATTTTTACCATCTTCTGCATCTAGCATCCTCCACCCATGGAATGGTCCTGCCCATAATGAAGATGGCTCTTAAAATGGCAATTAACATAATCAAGATTATCTTCCATATGCATGTCCAAAGGTCTACCTTCTAGGTAATTCTAGATCTTGTCATCATGACAATTTACATAAAACTTCATAGTGTTTCATAAACACTTGTTTAAAACACATTCAAGCCAAGGAAATTCATGACTTTCTGATAGATCTTAAATGAATTTATACCAAATAGTTTGCTTAGCTCATTAATGAATTAACTGCTGTAACAGTGTGACCAGTTTGAAGGAGACTCCAAAGAACAGATGGCAAAATTGATTTAAAAAAATGTGCAAATTGAGACAAAATTAGCTTCGTCCAGCACAGAAAGGGGGGATTTCTTGAACCTCACAGGACAAGGCAGATTTTGCACAGCTATGGACAGGAATGATTTTGCTTGGCTCTTAGTTTTCCACAATTTTCAAAATAGGTCCCATAGTCTTAGAATCAGAAGTGCAGTATGCTCTGAGCCATGTGGTGTTCCACCAAAAATGATGGGTTTCTCTCAACCTACTTTTGATTAATAAAAGTATTTGTGAGGATTTTGCCAGAGGATACCTACCATGTTTCCCTAGTTTGGAGGGCCGTGTGACCAGGCAAGGCAGTAACTGCCCTGTAGACAGTCTGTTCTGTGGACAAATAATAAAGGACCAACTTTTTCCAACCTGGCATTCCCTGACAATCCTGATGAATTACATGTCTTTCGTGGGAAGAGGATCAGATGGTAGTTAATGTGAGACAATCCTATGATGACCTCTCTAAGAATAGGAAATACAAATGTCACTTCCTGGGATTTCTTAACCCTGATACATTTAAACTTCATAAGCATATCAATTGTGCAAAGTCAAACACATTGCCAAACTCCACAACAAGGTGTAAAATGGAGCTCAGTGGGACACTTTTTGACTACAAAATCCTTGTTCTTTTCCTTAAGGGTATACATTTCTAATGATTCTGTGTCTGAATGGATTTTAGAAAAGAGAAATGAAAGAATTCTTTAATGACTTGAAAGGGGAGGAGAATATTTCAGATGATGAAACAAGGAGAATTCATCAAATTTTATATTTCATCAATCTTGCCTAAAACAAGGAAATGTATTGAGTACCAACTAAGTATAAGGACTTGTCCTATATGCCCATTAATTAAGAGCCTTGCCCACAGATGTGTGAAAGAACTTTCCTGTAAGCATAAGTTTTTGCAACATACTTTTAATAAGTTTTCAACTTCTCTTCTAGCCCACCACCCAGCAGAGGGAGTGGAAGGGAAAAGTTATTAGGATATGGGGGAAGTAGACCTGTTCAGCAATGGTTCTTTGTGGGCCAGCTCAATCTTCCTTGGCAGCAGTTCAGTCCCCTAGCAAACACCAAATATGACTCAGCAGCTCCAGACCAGTCTTCTAGGCAAGCAGACACCACACACAAATCAGCAGCTTCAGTCCAGTCCTCTCAGCAGGCAGATACCAGACAAAAACCAGCAGCTGCATTCAGTCCTAGAGAAACTTTCAGGCCTGCCAGCAGGCCTGAGGCAAGGTTGCAGAAGCAGCATGCTGCCACAGGAACCTCACAAGCAGTTCTTGGGCAAGTTTCTCTCAATGGCATCATTAGCACAAGTTGAGCTCAACAACACTATGTAAGGCAAACCAATTAAGGAAGAATAGTGAGGCAGAGCTCTGCCCATCTCCCACTGTCAATGGGGTCATATTCATACTCCTTCATTAAGGGTCTTTTTTAAAAATTTTTAATATTTTTATTACATATTTTCCTCAATTACATTTCCAATGCTATCCCAAAAGTCCCCCATACCCCCCCCACTTCCCTACCCACCCATTCCCATTCTTTTGGCCCTGGCATTCCCCTATATTGGGGCATATAAAGTTTGCAAGTCCAATGGGCCTCTCTTTCCATTGATGGCCGACTAGGCCATCTTTCGATACATATGCAGCTAGAGACAAGAGCTCCGGGGTACTGGTTAGTTCATCATGTTGTTCCAACTATAGGGTTGCAGATCCCTTTAGCTCCTTGGGTACTTTCTCTAGCTTCTCCATTGGGAGCCCTGTGATACATCCAATAGCTGACTGTGAGCATCCACTCCTGTGTTTGCTAGGCCCCTGCATAGTCTCACAAGAGACAGCTATATTTGGGTCCTTTCAGCAAAATCTTGCTAGTGTATGCAATGGTGTCAGCGTTTAGAAGCTGATTATGGGATGGATCCCTGGATACTGCAGTCTCTAGATGGTCCATCCTTTCATCACAGCTCCAAACTTTGTCTCTGTAACTCTTTCCATGGGTGTTTTGTTCCCAATTCTAAGAAGGGGCACAGTGTTGCTTTATCAAAGCATCCTTTCACCTGCATCTGCTTCAGAAAAACATTCTTTCCCATGTCTGCTTTAGCAAGATATCCTTTTACCTGTATGCTCCAACAAAACATCATTTGACATAATGAACTTTCCAAAGAAACTGGAAGTTTCCACTTCACTTCCCACTGTCAGAGTGTGAAATTGCAAACCAAGTTTGGTTAATTCTAAACCATGTTGCTTTTCCCTGCATGATAATCTTTCCTAGTCAATCTTTTTGTCATACCTCAAAATGACTTACTGTTCTCAGACAGTTTGAGAATCCCTACTTCAGAGCAGAAAAAAAATAGTTTGGCCAGCAAAGTACTTATGGACCTGATGGACATGTGGACAGGGGGAGGAGAAGTGATCTGTTGTGGTATATGTTTCTAATCCCAGTGCTGAGGAGGCAGAGACAGGCAGAAGATCTCTAATCCCTGGTGATTGCTGACCAGACAGCCTAGCCTGGTTGGCAAGTTCAAGATCAGTATGAGGTTGTTCTCTGGCTTTTACACACACACACACACACACACACACACACACACACACACACACACATACACACGAGAGAGAGAGAAAGAGGTGGGGAGGGGAGAGGGGAGAGGGGAGAGAGAAACAGAGAGAGTATTTTTGTATCATAGAATATTCTCCATTCCATTTCCTGATATAAATCTCCTGGAGTTCTGTGGTCTTGTTTTGTCTTATAGCCTTCTTAGGTTCAAATCAGTAGACATCTCTTACAAAAGACTTCACACTGGGGCTAGGCATGATTCCCTGGATTCTATCCTTAGCATAACATAAATGGAGTGTGGTGATGCATTCCTGTAATTCTGGGAAGGAGAAGCAGGAGGATCGGGAGATTAAGCCTATTCTCAGTCACATATCAAATAAGCAGCCAACAATAAAGCTCTTGAAATATGAAAACACCATACACTGTGTAAAGTTAGATGCCTTTAGCTACTGTCTTCGAGTGATTATCTATATACTATTTGTTTTTACTTTCTCAGATAACAGATTAACTAAGAAATTTGTGGGGTGCCCATGACTATTACATTCTTACTCAAACCATCACCTTTGAGGGAAACCACTTAGCCAAGAGACTTGACTCAAATTGTAGACTAGAGCATCTCTAGGTAACTCTGCACTCCTTTCCTCTGCCCACTGGTGCATCCATGAGGCACCCTGTTAGTTTTCGATCTCCTGGAATAGACAGAAGCAACTCCCTGAGAACTATCTCCCTTTCAGCATCTTTACTCCTAGCACCACAGTATAAAGCACAATATTGTAATCATTATAAATACAAATAAATGTTATTTTTGTGTGTCTGTAAACTATCTGTATCCATACCCAAACTTTGGGGTTAGGATTCCCTCTCTATCCAGACATTAAATCTGGCATTACCTTCTTGAATTGCTGACCTCTTCTCTCCCACAAGGGACAATTCATTGTTCAGCCACCCATGTCTAGGAAATAATTCAATGATAGCAATATTAATGACCACAAGAAAACACTTAATAACTCACAAGTGAAACGTGCTGTGGTCTTTGAAGATAGATGTTGCTATGGTAGCAGTTTTTGCAAAGAGGGGTTTTTAAATATTTGGCACACTAAATGGAGTTTGTCTGTGGGTAGTTTTTCCATAATTGTGTGTGTATGTGGTCTGTGACATGTGTGGTTTCGAGAGAACTAAACAAAAAGTGGAATTTTCCTTTTCTTGTCCTGCCCAGGTCTGCTTGCTCCTGCCAGCCATTTCAGCCTTTCTATCTTGACTAACTCTGTCACAGTAATTGGAGATTACAGCTCAAAACAGTAATTCTGTCCCATAATTGTAGATGATAAATTTTAATTCTGTTCTGTAATTGGCAATGAAAAAGACATATTATATGACTTGTCTGGAAGACTGTGGCCTCTTCTCTTTTTCCCTTCTAGTGAAATATTCTTGATTCCTCCTGCTCTGAGCATGTCTGTAGTTACACATAACTTTTTTTTTTTCATTTGGAAGACATTGAAAATGGACTTTCTTAATTACTGGTGTTTCCTTGATTGAAAATCTCCTAACTTCCAAACTATGACCTCTTTATCCTGGACTCATCACAACTCTGGAGTTGCTCAAGTCGGTTATGCTGTTTGCTCAGTGTTGAATATTGCCATAAAATAATAATGCTTTCTATTTATTTTGAATAAAGAGAGTCTATTTCCAAACTGAAGGAACTAACCAGACAAAAATAGTATAAGTCAATGGGTTTTCTGCTGATGTATGAGTCTGAAATGATTTGTCTTGAAAAATGATGTACCAAAACAATTGCTCCCAATTGATTACTGGGAATAGCCCTGCAAAGGCTTGCCAAGGACAGTACCTGGGCTGGAGGCAGACCTCAGTGGTAAAGCACTCACTCACCTACCGCCCAGGAGACTCTCGGTTCAATCCCCAGCACTGGAAGCTCAAAAGAAGACTGTGTCCAACAAATGCCACATATTATATGGTCATTATGCCAGATCCCACCCTCTGAGAATTCCCGAAGCAAAGGAAACCTTTTAGACTTCAGCTTTCTTTTTAAAACCATTAATAGTCAGCTCCCTTTTCAAGAAAAATACGCTTTCTTGTGTTTGGAATTCACTTGGTCATTCTTTGTAATTTTAAAATTCAGAACTTGCAGTGAATAACCTTCTTAAGGTAATCACATTACCATGCAAAAAGTCTTTTAAAATGTACAAGTGGAGGAGAAGTGATTAAGTTCGCATTTAAGAAAGCAGAATAAATACTGCCTTTAGGAAAAGAAATACTAGGCTTCCAAGATGAAGTCAATCTATAATTATTTTAAAAATTATTCGCTCTCTCTTTCCCCCACCCCCTGCTCTCACATCTGTGTGTGTGTGTGTGTGTGTGTGTGTGTGCACATGGGGGGTCAAGAGGCCTCAGGTGCTCTCCCATTTTTTTAGACAGTGTCACTTACTGACTGATTCTGCCTGTCTTCACTTCGTTAATGTTGGGATTGTGACCACACCTGGCTTTTTTTGTTGTTGTTTTGTTTTATTTGTTTTTTAAATTCAGACCTTTATGTTTGTGTAGCAAGAAATTTACTGATAAAGCCATCTCCCTAGTCCAAGATAAACTCATTTGTTATAACACACACAGCTTCTCTACCTTGTCCCTCTTGACATTTGAGGCCAGATTTATTATTATTATTATTATTATTATTATTATTATTATTTATTAATTATTATTATATGAGGCTCTCCTATGCACTGTATAATGCTTCTATTCCATATATTCCAGTAGCTCCCCCAAGATTTTTTATGGCAATGAGAATTATCACCAAATAATACCATACATGCCCTGGGAGAGATGACTGTTCCATTGAATGCACCGCTTTTGGAGGTTACAGTGTGTTGTAAGTCATGTTCTATATGAAATCCTACAAGGTGTTTAAAGTTTGTCTCTCCCCATTGGTATCTAATATGTGATGTTTAACAAAATAAAACACTTGAAGTTGGTCTTTATGTGATGAAGAAAGGAGTTGAAGGGGTAATCAGGGGATGCTGATCAAGTGCTTGGGCTTGGTACCTGACAGCATAACAGTGTTCTCCTTGTTCACCTTGTTTAAAAAGACATAAAATGGAATTTGAATGCTATTTTTAGTTCACTGGTTAATACCTTTTAAAATGCAAACCTCTTCAAGTTTGACAAAAAAAATGGAGGGATTTTTAAAAAGTAGTTTATTCATAGCTAGAAAGAAGCCTTGAATAAAAGGGGCTGGACCAGCCTGCAGCTATCTGCCTGTCCTTGCTTCTTACAATTCCAAAGACTGACTTCACTGACAGCAAGTAAAACCCATCCTGAAGTAACTCAACTTGCTCTTTGTAAGACAGCTCTTCTCCTAATTCAGCCCATGTGTATAGTTACTAGACTCCTCATGGTGTTACTTATCGGTGGTTTGTAGAGTACTAACTGAGATACATAGTAGACTTGTGTTTCTCAGAGTGCAATCAAAAAACTCCTGGGATGCCCATGGACCCACTCACGGGCTCACAATCAAAACTATTGTCACCGCAATCCTCACATGTTACTTGGTCTCTGTACTCTGGCTCTGTCATAAATGTACCATGACATTTTCTGGATATGTGGTATCATGAGACACTGAATGCCAAAGACCACAGGATAAGGAAATACTTACCAGGAGTCCAAGTCTTTTCTCTTAGAAGAATGAGCACCACCCCCTTGCCTTGGAAAACATTTTACTGCAAATGCCAGGAGTGATTGACAAGGCCCCTCCTGTTTCCTTTGGCTGATTTTTTTTTTATTAGACAACTGTGAAAGCCTGTGAGATTTTACCCAAGCCAATGGAAAAAGATACACAGTTGTTGTGTTAGGTTAAAAGACATTTCCCAATTGATAATATTTACAATACACCTAAGGCTCAGGGAACATAATAGAAGTGGGTTCAGAAAAAAAAGAAGAGCTAGTGGACCAGAATGTCTTCTATCAGATAATATCATCTACATATGACGGCTTTGTACCCATGAAATTTCAGCAATATGGTCACCAAGCAAGACCTGAACAATGACACTATCAATTAACATGATATGCCAGGGTTGATCTGGGAAATCTCATAATGCTCTACCCTTATATGAGGAGTTACATGTAATTAATGTCTGCTCTTCTGGGAGTGAATCAGTATTCTTCAGAGATGAGCACCATGATACCTTAACAGGTTACAGGTTACCCTATCCCAAATGGTCAGCCTTAAACACACACAAGCAAGCAGCACTAAAAGGACTCAGAAAGTAGACTACATTTATGTGTGTATGTGTGTGTGTTTGTGTTTGTGTGTGTGTGTGTGTGTGTGTGTGTGTGTGTTGTGACAATAATAAAGAAGTCATGAAGTTGGAGAGAGTTGGGAAGAATCAGAAGAGGCATAGCATGTGATACAAATGATGTAAATACAGTACTCACCTAAGAAATTCTCAAGGTATAATTGTTAGAATACCCCACCCATAAGTCAACCTCCAGTGACCTGGTGACAGTAGGATATGTCATCACAAGCCACTAAGATAGGACACATTTTTGCTGTTGTATGAATGTCTATCTTCCCTATGCACAGGTACTATATCGCTACATAAAAAGCTGGTGCCTCCTCTCCCTGTTCTCTTTCCCCTTCCACTCTGGTTCAGAAGTAGCCTTTGCATACCCCCTTCCTCCAATAAGCCTCCTGCATGAAGTCTATGGCATGGTGTAACTTTGTGGCATCCACCTCTTACAACACTACATTGGTGTGGTGATTTAGGAGGCACTCTTGGTGGCTGCATGCTCACTTTTTCCACCAACAATGCTTCTCTGGTTCTAAGGAAGTGTCAAGCAAGCCTCAGGTATACTTAGACGTGGAGGTACTCATAGCAAAAGTCTTTAAGGCTATCATTGACCTTCTTTTCCCATCCCCACTACTGACCATTTCCCTTGAATAAGGCTTTTGTTGCGCCCACCTCGGTGGGCCAGCAAGGAAGACACAACATGGTTGGATTCTTCTTAATAGCCTTTATTGCAGGAATGCCTCGATGCTGCTACGGGGATATATTAAAATATATTTCTGTTACTCAACCTCTGGAGATAGGGGAGGTGATTCTATCCTCCAAGGTCATAACCTCCTTAACATCCCCTCTGCTAAAAAAAATAAACCTGTCATTTAATCTCTTGCTTCAGACTCTGACCTAGGTCTACCAGCTTCTTAAGTAGGTCTACCCAACTTGGCCACTTTGGAAATTACTATCTGTGTGTTCCTCCTGAAATTAGCTCACAACTGCAACTTACAGCCTCTTCTGTAACCTTGTCAACAAAACCTTACCTGACCATTCACCAACTTCCCCAAGCCTAGTGCTGGCATGACAACCTACCTTGTTAATATTACCCTCTTACTCATGGCAAACTATATAAGGACATATTTTTTGTAAGGGTGTTAAATCTCCTAGACTGCAACAAAACCTTAACCCTTGACACCTCACCTCAGCCCTGGTGCCCTACTGGCAATAAGTCCTTCATTCTTTGCAGTATTCGAGTCTACCATTATCTACCTGCTACTTGGTCAGAAGTTTGCACACTGGTATTTCTCTTTCCCATGTTGGAGGTCATACATGGAGAAGAGTCCCTATTGAGTTTAGTTGTGGACTCAACAGCTGTCTACCATAATAACATAACAGTTTATCTTTCTTGCCCTTTCTGGCTGTTGCAGGAATAACTGCCAATATCACTATGGGACAGCAGGACTAACCACCACCTTGATTTTGTATTATCACTTTTCTTCCCAGTTCATCCAGGATTTCCAACTAATGGCCCAAACCATGCTCAGCCTTCAAGAACTAATTGATGCCTTGGCAATGGGAGTGCTCCAAAACCAACAGGGACTTGATCTTATTACAGCTGACAAAGGTCACCTTTGCCTCTTCCTCCAAGAGGAAGTCTGCTTCTATATCAACCAATCAGTTACAGTAAAAAAATAAAATCCAACTGCTTCAAACAGACCTCTAAAAATATAAGGAACAACTTGATACCTCTAGCCCCTAAGCCTTTGAGAAAACATCATATGGAAGTGGATACTTCACTTCATGACCCATATCCTTCTCATTTTCCTGCATTTTCTAATTGTACCCTCCTTTGTTGATTTATTATCTACATTTCTCCAATGACAAATTAAAAAAAAAACTTTAATCAAACAACTAGTCAGTTATTGCTATAGGACTATCAACTGCTAGCCACAGAGCCAGAGGCTAATGACTACCAAATATGCCCTAACAGTGAAGATCAACAATGCTCTAAAGATGTCTTTCTCCCAGACATCAGGAAGTAGTCAAAAGTGCATACTGCTGCCATACCTTTCTTACCAGTCAAGCCTAAATATTTCCTCATATTTTATGATAAATAAGTGGAAGGAATGTGGGAAAACTCCACCCCTAAGCCACCTTCAGTTACCTAATGACAGTAGGAAACATCATCACCAGTCACCAAGAAGTGGCACATCTCCACTGTTGCCAGGAACAGCATATGAACCAAATCCACAAGCACTATATCTCCTTATAAAATGCCAGTGCCTTCTTTCCCCACTTTGCATAAACTCCTTCCCCAATTGACCTCTCCTGTGTGATCTGTTGAATGGTGTGACTTTGAGGTATCTGCTGCTTAAATGATTGCAATAATAATAATTAAATACCCTTTTGGTTGGTGCCAGCTCCAGGCCACCTTGGGCATGAACTCAGTGGATGGTCCCATGGTCCCCAGAGGACTCTCCACCCCAAAGGGGCCCTAGCACGTCCAGGATCTTAGGATCACGGGTGAGTGGAATGCAACATCTGTTCCAAAACAATAGTGATGGGCCTGTGCCAGCAGGAGCAAGCAAGGCTCAGGTTCCTTCTGGTTGATTCTGGTCTACCTTGGTTTTGAACACAGCAGACAGCCTAATCGTCCCCAGAGGAAATACTACTTCCAGGAGCTGTAAAACATCCAGGATCTTAGGATTCCAGGATTCCAGGGTACCAGGATAACAGGAGCTTGGTCACACCAGGATTTCATGGTCTCAGAGGAAGTTTGACTGCCAAGAAATCTGACACACACAGAATCTCAGGTTCACAGGACCCAGAAGCACAGGATCACAGAGAAATCTGGACTCTGAGAAGTCCTGAATCAACCAGGATAACAGGAAGAACAGGCTCCAATCAGATATATTGAGGACAGCAAGAACTTGAGATAATCAGATGGCAGGAGGCAAGCATAAAAACAGAAGCAACAGAAACCAAGGTTGCTTGGCATTATCAGAAACAAACTTTCCCACCATAGCAAGTCCTGGATACACCATCACACCAGAAAAGCAAGATATGGATCTAAAGTCACTTCTCATGATGATGATGATGATGGAGGACTGACTATAAGAAGGAAATAACTTCCTTAAAGAAATACAGGAGAACATATCCAATCAGGTGAAAGAATTGAACAAAACCATCCAGGATCTAAAAATGGAAGTATAAACAATAAAGAAATCACAAAGGGAGACCACTTTGAAAAGAAAACCGAGAAAAGAAGTCAGGAGCCAAGGATACAAGCATAACTAACAGAATATGAGAGATAGAAGAGAGAATCTCAGGTGTGGAAGATACCATAGAAAACATTGACACAACTATCAAAGAAAATGTGAAATGCAAAAAGATTCTAACACAAAACATCCAGGAAATCCAGGACACAATGAGAAGACCAAACCTACAGATAATAGGAGTAGATGAGAATGAAGATTTTCAACTTAAAGGGCCAGCAAATATCTTCAACAAAATTATAGAAGAAAACTTCCCAAACATAAAGAAACAGATGCCCATGAACATACAAGAAGCCTACAGAACTACAAATAGTTTGGACCAGAAAAGAAATTCCTCCCATCACACTAAAATCAAAACACCTAATGCACAGAACAAAGACAGAATATTATAAGCAGTAAGGGAAAAAGGTCAAGTAACATATAAAGGCAGACCTATCAGAATTACACCTGACTTCTACCCAGAGACTATGAAAGCCAGAAGATCCTGGGCAGATGTCATACAGACCCTAAGAGAACACAAATGCCAGCCCAGGCTACTATACCCAGCAAAACTCTCATTTACCATAGATGGAGAAAACAAAGTATTCCATGAAAAAACCAAATTCACACAACATCTTTCCAAAAATCCAGCCCTCCAAAGGATAATAAAGGGAAAACTTCAACACAATTAGGAAAACTAAGCGCTAGAAAAAGCATGAAAGTAATCTTTCAACAAACCTAAAGAAGATAGCCACTTGAACAGAATTCCAACTCTAACAACAAAAATAACAGGAAGCAACAACAGCTTTTCCTTGATATCTTTTACTATCAATTGACTAAATTCCCCAATAAAAACACATAGACTAACAGACTGGTTACATAAAAAGGACCCAACTTTTTGCTGCATAGAGGAAACCCACCTCTAAGAAAGGCACTACCTTAGAGTAAAAGACTGAAAAACTATTTTTCTAAGCAAATGGTCCCAAGAAACAAGCTGGAGTAACCATTTTAATATCATATAAAATCGACTTTCAACCTAAAGTTCTCAAAAAAGACAAGGAGGAACACTTCTTACTCATCAAAGGTAAAATTTACCAAGATGAACTCTCGATTCTGAACATGTATGCTCCAAATGCAAGGGCATCCACATTCATTAAAGAAACTTTGCTAAAACTCAAAGCACATATTATACCTCACACAATAATAGTGGGAGACTTCAATACCCCACTTTTATCAATGGACAGATCCTGGAAACAGAAACTAAACAGAGACACTGTGAAATGAACACAAGTTATGAAACAAGTGGATTTAACAGATAGAACATTTCATCCTAAAACAAAAGGATATACCTTCTTCTCAGCACCTCATGGTACCTTCTCCAAAACTGACCATATAATTGGTCACCAAACAGACCTCAGCAGATACAAAAATACTGAAGTAAACCCATGCACCCTATCAGATCACCACAGACTAAGGCTTCAATAACAACATAAATAATAGAAAACCCACATACACTTGGAAGTTGGACAACACTCTACTCAGTGATAACTTGGTAAAGGAAGAAATAAAGAAATTCAAGACATTTTAGAGTTTAATGAAAATGAAGCCACAACATACCCAAACTTTTGAGACACAGTGAAAGCATTCCTAAGAGGAAAACTCATAGCACCGTATGCCTCCAAAAAGAAACTGGGACAAGCATACACTAGCAGCTTGACAGCACACCAAAAAGTTCTAGAACAAAAGGAAGCAAATTCACCCAAGAGGAGTAGAAGGCAAGATATAATCAAACTCTGAACTGAAATCAACCAAGTGGAAACAAAAAGAACTATACAAAGAATCAACCAAACCAGGAGCTGGTTCTTTAAAAAAAATCAACAAGATTGATAAACCCCTAACCACACTAACTAGAGGGCACAGGAACAGTATCCTAATTTAAATAAATGAAAAGGGAGATATAACAACAGAATCTGAGGAAATAAAAAAAATCATCAGATCCTTCTACAAAAGCTTATACTCAACAAAATTGGAAAACCTTGATGAAATTGACAATTTTCTAGACTGATACCGGGTACCAAGGTAAAATCAGGATCAGATTAACGATCTAAACAGTCCCATATCCCCTAAAGAAATAGAAGCAGTCATTAATAGTCTCCCAAACCAGCCCCCCCCCCAAAAAAAAGCCCAGGACAAGATGAGTTTAGTGCAGAGTTCTATCAGACCTTCAAAGAAGACCTAATAATAATTAAATATTTTAAAACATTTTCATTGACTGTGACACTTTTAATGGCTGCTTGTTGCCACATGCCTTCAATCCTAGCCTCTATTCAGGTTTGTTTCTCTATGGTCCTCAGCTCCCTGCTCTTATACATTCAGGTACTTTTTCCTCATTCCTTATCCACTGTGAGCACCTGCCTATAGCCTTCAGTCTCTTCCGAGCATCTCTTTTTTTCTGCCTTGTCCTGGATAAAAATAGCCCATTCTTCCTCTGCTAGTCTGCCACCTCAGCTTTAGTCTAGCTTCCCAGCTTTGGAACCCCATAGGCCCCCATCCCTTTGTGGATTATCTATCTTCTTCACCCTCATCTTTAAAAGGCTTACAGACAACTCTCTAGAAATAGCACCTCCTTGCCATCACCATTTTTCTTTCTTCACCTGGCTTGTGCTTACTATGCTTTCATCACATAAGTTTCTGCATTAGTCTCTCATACTAGAGTGTAGCCTTCTCTGGGAAAGACTGTTCCTACTGGGTTATTTCTTTTAGAATGCAACATTCTTTAATTTTAGAGTATGCTGCCCTAACTCATTTGTTGGAAACAGCACTACATTCTTAGATTAGTATTTGGAGATTGGACCCTTGAAAAGTACTAGGGGTTGGAAGTCATAAAGTGATACTGTCATGATAATATTAGTAGCTTTATAAAACTAGAGACAGGAGCTAAATTTCCCCTTTCTTGTCACCATGTGGCAGTTGTCCACTGTACTATGACATGGGAATAGGGCCTACATTATATGCTAGCTAGCCTCTTAATCTTGAATTTCCCATACAACAGAACTGAAAACTAAACAAACATCTGTTCTTTATCAATTACCTAGTATATATATATATATATATATATATATATATATATATATATATAGTCTCGGTTACAGTAATAGAAAACTAATAAAAATAATACTAAGAGCACTTAACACAAGGCTGGAGTGAATAGCCATTAATGAAAATTCAAGTGTCCTCTGTTTCCAATCACTAATAACATTACTGTCATCTGTATACAAGGTTTTTTTTTTAATTCTATGGGGTAAAAGAATAATGGTTAAAACACGATTATTTTTCCTCCAGAGGCTCAAATTCAGTAGGTGTCTCAAGACAGGTCTCTGGACTTATAATTGAACAGGAATCAGAGGTTTAATGTGACAAGCCATCACAGAATTCAGGCATCCCTGATCCCTCAAAGACCTCTGGCCATCCCAAGTGACAGGCATAGCTCATTAAAATTGCCTCAGAGTCAATACCCACGCCTACACAGTTCCTTACTGCAGACAGAATAGTGACTAAAAACTGGTTGAATACTCTGGATTCAATGATCTCTGTTTCCTTTTGGTTTCCAAACAATGTGCTAAAGATGATTTATGAGGTTTTAATGACATCTTTAGCAGTGAGTTACCATTGGGTTATAGAACAAGCCTCTTTGGAGCACCCAGGGTACCATCCAGCAGGCCTTTGTGAGCAATAGCATTCACTTTATCTTGCCATCCCTATCAGTCAGCCTCCTGCATCCCTGACAAAGGATTTGGTTTTCTTGTTTGAATGCCCACAAAAGAGTGCCTGCAGGTCCTGTGGTGATGGCCTAGACTGACAGATTGCTTGTTTCACAAATGTAGCCTGCAGGCCTTTAGCAGTTAAGGATGAGCTGTGGTATAAACAAAAGGAGTCTTAAGGATGGAGAGGCCCAGGCATTGCTCAGATATTCACATTAATGTGAGTTTTGTTCAGAGCAAGGATGAAAAAAAAAAAAAAAGCAAAAGAAAAAGGAAAAGAAAATTCACTATGATTAATTAGAAGTCATCTTTGAACCTCATTTTCTTATTTTAGTTTTACTTTAAAGAAGGGAAAAAAAACTTCACCCAACTTGAAGCTAAAACTCTTATTTTTATTAGAAAAGAACATTTAACTATAGCCCACTTAAGTCTGAATGTGACTCTCAGTGAAAAGTAAGTTCTTTTAGTTGTGAATACAAAGCACTTTAGTGACCAGAAATCAGAAATCACAGGGTTTGGCTTCTGCTATACAGCAAATGCTACTTAGAAACATACCATAGGAGTGCTTCCCAGGGGTCAGCTGCATCTAGCCATGCATACCAAGTTACATATATATATATATATATATATATATATATATATATGTGTGTGTGTGTGTGTGTCTGTGTGTGTGTGTGTGTGTGTGCACGCACGCGTGCACTTTGTGTTTGTTCTTCATTGTTGCTGTGAACAAATTAGCTGAAACTCAATTACTTAAAACAATATTAATTTGCTATTTCATAGTTCTGGATGTCGGAAGTGTGAAATGTACATTACAGGACTAAAATTAAATTGTTGCCCAGGCTAGCTCCTTTCTGAAGGTTTTACAGCAATGGTTCTCAATCTGTGGATTGTGACCCCTTGTGCAAACCCCTGTCTCCAAAAGCTATTTACAATTCATAACAGTAGCACAATTACAGTTATGAAGGTACAATGAAAATAATGTTATGATTGGGGGTCACCACAACATGAGGAACTGTATTAAAGGATCACAGCATTAGGAAGGTTGAGAATAACTGCTTTACCAGAAATGGTTCTTCCTGGGCTTCTCCAGATTCTAGAGGCTGCTCAAATCCTTTATCTTGTGGCGCTCTTCCATTTTCTAGGTAAGCAATGACCACATATCCTATATGTAAATTTATGCACTGCTTATATACTCTTTTTATAATATGGCAAGATCCATTTATAGCTAGTATTCCTCATCTTGAGATGACAATGTTCCCATTAAGAATAACACACACAGACACAGACACACACACACACACACACATACACACACACATATGTGCAGAATGGATATATATATATATATATATATATATATATATGCATACACACCCACATACCCATGTGCAGAATGGAGATATAGATATACACACACATATATACATACATACACACATGTGTGCAGAAGGGATATATATATATATATACATATACATATATACATATATAAATATATACATATATACACATATGAATGATGGAATACCAGCAAGTAATGTGTGCTTAGCTTGTGTTAGGTCTAGGGTTCAATTCTCAAAATTCCCACACCACACCCAAATTAAATGCTATTGACAATGGAGAGTAGCTTTTTAAAAGAATATACATTCTGGGCTTTCTACCAAGAACCGGGAAAATGGAAGTAGTAGATAAGTAGTAGATGTGGAATTAAAAAAAAAAGAAAAATGAAAAACTGAAAAGAAAAGAAACTGCTTAAAGAGCATTAAGCCAAAAGAAAGTAAATTAGATAGCCATTGAGAATATTTCATCCAAAGTATAAGAATCCTATGAACCATCCCTCACCCCAACACATAAAATTTGACATACTTGAAAGAAAATAGAGCTAATTTTATAGTAGATAAGATATTGTTGTCCCTTTAACAAGGCTACCTCAAGTCCCCAAATCTATTCTTCCACTTTTGGTTTTGCTTTTCTTCAAGAAACTTTAGACCACCTTTGCAATTTTATGTTAGTACAATATCTCAGAATTCTAAGATTTGTTACAATGTGACTGTGTGGTGGGTAGCTCTTGAGAGCATCATAGTATCCTATGATGGATATGACAGTAACTGGTCTTAACAGGATGTATTTCTTTTTTTTTTAATTAGATATTTTCTTCATTTACATTTTAAATGTTACCCCTTCCTGGTTTCCCCTCCAAAAATCCCCTATACCATCCCCCCTTCCCCTGCTCAACAACCCACCCACTCCTGCTTCCCTATCCTAGCATTCCCGTACACTGGGGCATAGAGCCTTCTCAGGACCAAGGGCCTCTCCTCCCATTGATGTCCAACAAGGCCATCCTCTGCTACAAGACATCTATTGAGCAAATATATCATCAATTGTTTATAGGAGTACAGCTTCAGGGGCAGCCCCACTCTGACCTTGATTCTGGGCCTCTGTGGATTCCCAGTAGAAACCACATGCAATGATCCTGAATCAGAAACTAGATTGGGCATGCTCTGTTCAGCCTGGCAATGGTGGATACATTCATTGTTATATAACAATGCTTTTGACAATTTATTTTTAAAAATTCATGGATTTTTGTAGAGAAAACCCAGTTTTGGATACAGCAAAGGCACTTTATTGGGTTACCGCCTTCACTAAGTTCTTGCTGGAGAGAAAAATTGGATCTGATTTCCTTCATGCCTACTTCTTCCAGCCAAAAGATAGCCCCAATAAACAAAAGAAAACTCAAAATGCTTTCTTGTTACAGCTTCCTTGAAAGAAAGATGAGGTAAAAAGCAGAGATGTTGACATGTAGGACTAAATATCTTTGGGAAAGAAAATGATTCTCTGTTCCCTTAGGAGCACAGCTGTTAGAATGGGTAAAACATTCGAATTACAGATTTGTCTAAAAGTAAAAATGTACTACTTCCAGTGTGGCTATGAAAACCGACCAATCTGCTCTTTGTACATAAAATAACTGTAACTTCTGGGCATGTTAGAAGATATTTTAAAACACCTGCCACAAGGCGCTCACAAGTTAACTAAGTCAGATTCAGGAGGGTAAAGATGGGCACAGCAAGAGTTCATTTTGCCAGTAGCTTTGAGTCTAAAGGTATGAAAGTCACAGCTGATTCCACATAAAGTGGTGGAAACTCCAAATACAGAACCTATATTCTTTTTGCCAAATAATCAAGGGGGCAGAGTTTGACCTGATGAGTCAAACTCTGCATAGCAAATGAAAAGGGGGAGAGGGAGAGTATCCAGAAAGGAAAAAAACAAAAACAAAAACAATAAAACACTGCTGCCATTTGTCTGAGTTCTGAGTCCCATCTAGAAGCATGTAGCAGCAATCTAGTAAGGACATGATACTGTCTACGTCTAGAAGCCCCTGTCTACAATGTGAGTTCCCTAGGTAGGGACTTCTGCTCGGCCCTGTAGGAGCACCCAGTAGAGGCTAGAATGCCCCCACCACCCTGTTGGTTCTGTCTGTAGGGACATGATCCTGAAATAAAGCTGTTTCATTTAGCCCTCCAGGTTCCTTTTCTTTTGTCCTAAAGTGGCCTCAGCTGCCTATGCACATTAGTAAAGCATGTTACAGTTGCCAGTACTAGCTGTCTAGAGTGAGGTTTACAGAATTTGTGACATAGGAGTTTGATAAAGGGAGACTGGGAATGAGCATACATCATATTAAGAATGTGAGCTACTTTTCAGCCTCAATAGCACTACTTTCTGATCCCCACAAATATTTCTGCTTTTCTGGTGGACTTTGCTTGCCCTTTGCCAGTCTTGCCTCTCTTCCTTCCACTATCCCTCAAAAGAAGGTTTTCAGATGCTATAGGGCTTGAATATCCTATGGTCCTTTCATTCCCCCCGATTCCTAATTATGCCCTTGCTTTAGAGTTCTGCCCCTCTTTCCTGTCCTTGGAAAAGCCACTGCATTCCAAAGGTTTACATCTTGATTACTCAGGTCCCTCCTAGGGCACTGATTCTCTGATTCTGTGACTCAACAATTTGTAAAGTGTTTTAAATTATAAATACATCCAATCATCTTTCACTGAACTGTAAATTCTGTTCTCTGAATTTCATCTATGTCCTCGAAAAATTGGAAATGATAATATAATAAGAAGAATATCTCTAAATCTAGGTCATGATGATTATGAATAATATGTGTGTAGTGTCTGGAACATCAAAGGCTTTCAAAATAGTTGATCAATGTATGAATGCATCTTTGTATTTCAAGAAAAGTCTTGCCTGTTAGATATAGTTAAAAAATATTCATTGCATTATGGAAGGGAAAACTAAAGGCCAGGTGCTATTTAGTCATTTTTAGCCAGGACTTGTCACACTGAACACTGTAACTTTCCTGGTCCTCTTTATTGCCAGAGGCAATAACTGATTACATAGTGGCAATCTGGCCTTGGTTAGATGCTAAAAGCCTGAAAATCGAACATGGAAGCCATGTGTCACTCTGCTGGCTCCAGCACAGTCACCTCTCAGTTTCAGCTAGTCATAAAACTTATACTTGGTTGTCACTTACCCAAGTATGGGCCAGTTCTATGTATAACCCAGAAGTGTCTAAAATGAGTGACAGTGCTAGTTTCTGATGTTTCCAACTTATGTTCTTTTAACCCACTATTATTTACTTATTTGAAATAGAGTCTCATGTAGCCCAAAATGGACTACTACTGGGCCAAGAATCACAATTTCTTATCTTCCTGCTTCCACTTCCAGCATTCTAAGATCACAGACAACTAACTCCATAAACAGTTCTACAGAATCCTGGGATCAATCCTTGAACTTCGTATATTTAGGATAATACTTACTAACTGAGCAACATCTCAGGCAGTATGCTGTTTTATTTCTTACCAAGTTTAACAACCATCAGTGCTGGTGGCCTGCTGCACAGATGGATCTTGGTCTATGACCCATTGTTTTTACCTTGGCTTTTGAAAGCAGAACTTGCAACATCAGTTTTCCCTGCCATTTGCTTGTTTCTTGATTCACAGAACTATGTGAGAGAGAACTGAAAGCAGACCCTAGAGCAGGGAATAGCTCACTTGATATCACAGGCAGTTCATCACATCAAGAACCTGCTCAAAACATACCTGTAAAACCTTCACCTAGCATATAGGATTACTGGCTTCTTTTTTTCAAGACAGGATATCACTATGTAGCCTTGGCTATCCTGGAACTCATCATGTAGAGTAAGCTGGCCTCAAATCATAGAGATCCACTTGCCTCTGCCCCTCAAGTACTGGAATTAAAGGCATGTATAAATACATGGAGCCCAATGGCATCTTTCTTACGTTCAGGTTTTTCTTCTTTGCTTATCTTCTTTCCAACCTGTCTCGGAAAAGGTCATGAGAAGAAAGTTTCAGGATATTGAATACTTGTAACTCACGAGGGCGCTTTTATTTAAGTATTTGTCCTCCTAGGAAATGTCCCATGAAACTTTAGAGGAATATGAAGGAAATTGGGGGGGGGTGTACTGGCTAGTTTTGTATGTCAATTTGACACAAGCTGGAATTATCACAGAGAAAGGAGCTTCAGTTGAGGAAATGCCTCCATGAGATCCCACTGTAAGGCATTTTCTCAATTAGTGATCAAGGGGGAAAGGCCCCTTGTGGGTGGGACCATCTCTGGGCTGGTAGTCTTGGTTCTATAAGAGAGCAGGCTGAGCAAGCCAGGGGAAGCAAGACAGTAAAGAATATCCCTCCATGGCCTCTGCATCAGCTCCTGCTTCCTGACCTGCTTGAGTTCCAGTCCTGACTTCCTTTAGTGATGAACAGCAATGTGGAAGTGTAAGCTCAATAAACCCTTTCCTCCCCAACTTGCTTCTTGGTCATAATGTTTTGTGCAGGAATAGAAACCCTGACTAAGACAGAAGGCCCCTCAAAAGGAGATACTTCAATTCATTTTTCACTGTGGTATAATATGAATATCTTAAAATTTAGCATTAGTGAAATTTAATATATCCTAATGTTTTATATGTGTCACCATTAAATATCTCTAGAACACGCTTAATACCACCAAATTAAACTCTGTTATGAAGAAATCAAACCCCAGATGCCCATCCCACATTCTCTAGTAATAACTAAATCTCCTTTCTAGAGCTACAGAGTTACTGTTTCTGGTTATTTCATATATGTAAAAACACAGATTAGGTGACCTGTTAGGACTGGTTCCCTTCACTTAGGACCATTTTGTCAAAATCCATCCATGTTGTAGCATGTGGTAACACTTCATTCATTTTTATGCCTGAATTGTGTGTAAACATGGGTGAATATATATGTGTGCTGCTTTTGTGTATACTTCCATCAACTGATGGATAGTTAGGCTGTTCCACCTTTTGGATCATATGAGTAGTGTTGCTGTCACTGTTCAAGTACATTTTTGTTTCAAATGCTCATCTTTGTTTTTCTTTAGAAGACACCTAGGAGTAGAATTGTTGTGTAGTATAATAACTCTGTCTTACTGAGGTATCACCAAGATTAGTGAATTTTTAAATTCTTACCTGATATATGAAATGATTATGTGTTCAAGGAAGGGTAAAAGACTTAGGTAGCTCAAATGATGGAGGAATCTTCATGCAGTGTAAAGTAGCAGATCCCAGAATTCCCTTCCTTTAGGGCAGTGGTTCTCAACCTTCCTAATGTTGGGAGCCTTTAATTCCTCATGTTAAGTTCCTCATGAAGTCATGGTGACTTCAAGCCATAAAATTATTTATTACTTCATAACTCTAATTTTGCTACTGTTATGAATCCTAATGTAAAAAATATCTTATATTCCAGGTGTCTGCTATGTAACCCTGTTTCTCATTCTACCCCCAATGGGGTCATGACCCACAGGTTGAGAACAGCTGCTTTCGGGCCCATAAAGTGAGAATTTACAGTGTGACCCATAATAGCACAACCCACAGTGCAATCCTCAATGACTAGGGACTATGGTCTCTGACTATGACTATCAGGTGGGAAAAATAGTAGTTGATCCTGGTGGCACCAGACTGAAATCTCAGTTACACAGAAGAGGCAAGAGGACTGTAGGCTGGAGGTTTTCCTGGGCTACAGAATGTTTCAAAAGGAAAAGAAAGTGAAAGGTGGGCCACTGTAGCAAAGTGGGAAAGTACTTTTGTAGCATAGGTGAGACCCTGGTTTCAATCTCCTGATCACAAAACTAACTAACTAGCCAACTAACTAACTAACTAGATAAATAAATAAATAAATAAACAAAAGACAGGAAGGAAGGGAAGAAGGGAGGGAAGAAACAAAAACATTTTTTTTCTGTTCACTGCAGAAATCAGTAGTAAAGCAATTGTGTTGGCATCATTGATAACTATTTAAGGAATATTTTCAAAATGCTAGGGAAGTTTAAACCTAGACATACAGAACACAAGCTTTTGCAGGCGTACCCCACATTTCACTTGGTCTTCTTTCCCACCAAGAGCAATCCAGATGATCTTATGCAGTGAAAACAAGCCCATATATTTCCAATTTCCTCTATTCAATTCACAATGAAATAGCCCACTCCACAGTTCATGCCAATTTGCTCAGAATAACAGTGCTTTAGCAGTATATCTCAAATGCTTCTTAATTTAATTTCTTCCTGCCTATTTCAAATGTGCATATGTGCAGCCTTGTTTATACATGCACATGCATTTGGAGGCTGGGGAAACAAACATGTTTGGAGGTCAGAGGGTAAGTTTTGGAGTTGGTTCTTTCCTTCCCCATTTTTTGAAGCAGGATCTCTTGTTTCTGCTTCTGTGATGAGTATTGTAAGCTAGCTGGCCCACAAGATTCCAGGTGGTTCTCCTGCCTCCACCTCCCATCTCATCCTAGGAGTGCTGGGATTAAGGTGTTCCACCACATCCAGTTTTAAAGAGTCCCAGGGAGCTGAACTCAGGTTGTCATGCTTGCGTGATGAGCACTTCTACCAACTGAACCATCTCTTTGGCCCACATGTACATGCATTTTAAAGGGGAACCACATATTAATAAAACATCCTGCCAACAGTACATATTCTCTTATGAATTATCTGAGGATGTTTGAGATTCATTATTCATTGTCAACTTTTTTCTAGGATAAAGGATTTCTAAGCCAATACCTTCTAAATATTTGGTTGAAACAGACTGAAATAGCTTGGATTATTTTCTGAGTAATGTCAGATTGATTTCATAATGTACTATTTTAAGGGCACAAATATTTGGATAGGTTTGATTCTTAGAACCTTAGAAAAACTCCAATTTATTTTAAATTAACCTCGTACCTAACTTGACTGTTTTAGGCTAAAACTAGGCATTTTTTGTGTGAACATTCAGGAAATAGAGATGTTGTCGTGTTTTTCCCCCAAAGATCAAGCCACTGTTTATTCAATCATTTCTTAACAAATTCTCGGGAATTCAAGGAAAATTCTGTGGGGAGAGAAACCACTTGTAGGTGTGAACTATCTTAGGTTTTTAATATATCTAAAATTAAACAACAAAGGTGTTATATTCTGTTTAGCAATAATAGTCACCCAGAGAAAGGGCTTATCTTTTCATGTAACATAGGTATGATGAAAATGATTGGCACTTGTTTAATTACCTCCAACACCCTACATTGCATGCCTGGAGGAGAGAAATGTGCTTAAACCAGTGTTTCTGGACTTTCCTAATATTGTGAGCCTTTAATACCGTTTATTATGTTGTGATGATCCCCAATGATAAAATTATTTTTCTTGCTACTTCATAACTGTATTGTCAATATTTTTGGAGATACAGATTTGCCAAAGGGGTCACAACCTACATATTTGAGAACCACTCACTGGCTTAAACATTGACTAACGCCTATTTTCAGATACTTTTCATGTATTCTGTTCCTACTGATGCGTGTCTATGAGTTGTGACCTTTCCACGCCTAATTTGCTTCTTAATTGTGTGTGGTTTTATAATGCCCGTAAAATAGCACTTATAGGCATAAAGTTGCAAGACAGCCCTTTTCAGGAAAGGAGAGTAAGATTTATTTCCAGATGTGTGTACTGAACATTTTCTTCTTAATTCCTTTTGCCCTCCACCCCCATTTCATTGTGATGATTAATGGTGTGCAGTGCTCCCTAGCAAGAATTCATCAGTTTGTTCCTTCCACCTAGTGGATCCATATTTCTCAGGTCTTAACTTGAAACTGAACAAAAGTCTGCTTTGCATAATTATCCTATGAGACTATCTATAATCAAATAACGCAGTATGCCCATGTCGAAGTAGGATGGACTTTCAGCTGGTATTTGCCATTGGGGTACAAACAAGCTATTAATTTCCAAGAGTTTAAGCCCTCTTGAAGATTTTTTTCTTTTTTTCCTTTTTTTTTTTTTTTTCAATTTCAGGATAGGAAAAATAACTGGAGCTTTTAATATGCTAGCCTTTTCCCAATCTTGAAAACATGCTAATTACCAACATCACACTTAGACTTTGCATTAAAATGTTTGGAGAAGCTTTTAGAGTAGCCTTTCCCATACCAATTGAAAAGACCCATTATTTCTGTGTGCAAATCTAAAGCCCCAAATAAGCCTCATGAGTGCTTTTAGCCCTGATTCAAAATCTGCTTTTTCTAGCTAGATACGGCAAAGATGACTACCCCAATTTGAAATGGATCTAAAATGTATTCATGTGGGGCAGAACATCTCTGGAACTCTCTGTAACAACCCATGAAATATTATTAAATTGAATTTTACAGCTAGACTAAGAAAGTTTGACTGAATTGCCCTTGTATTTACTGAGGAAATTTACCCAACAGCTATAAGTCATATACTACAAGGGACTGAAGAAAAAAATAAAGACATACTTTATTTAACCCCTAAGGAGTTCATGTTCTAGTAGTATTCTAGTAGTGTTAAAGTGACTGCAATGGTCATTAATTTATTAGTCAGGACAAATATTAAAGGAAAGCTCTAATTTAGAGGCATTTCATTTTAGCTGACTTTTTTAGTTCTAAACACTGGGGGGAAATTGCAATGGTTTAATCTCCCTGGAACATTTGTGCTCATGATAGGGCTTTGAGAATTTAGTAAAAGAAAGAGTCTGTCCAACTTGGAACAAATGGACTGGAATCAATGTTAAATATCTCCTTAATGATCATTTGGAAAAGCATGACCTATCATGGCTTCCTGTATAGATGTGAGGTCAGGAAACCAGAGTACAGAGTCCAAATCTAGTCATGTGTCTTTTCTAAATGAAGTTTGGGTGTTACCTTCACTCTGCTAAGAGTTGGACCCAAGAACTCAAATCTGCCAAGGGCGTGGTTTACCACTGAGTATATCTCCTGTGAAAGATTGATTGATTGGTTGGTTGATTTTTGCATTTTTCAGGTTTTTTCTTTATTAGTTCTTTTAGAGTATGTTTTCCTCATAGTCACACCCACCCCCAGAGGACCTGAGATTCACCCCCATTACCTACCCAACTTTGCATTACCTTTCCCTGGTTTTGTTTGTTTACATCCATGAAGTCTAGTTTATGCTGTCTATATAGTTTTTGGATCTGTGGTTTTCCACTAGAGTATGGTCAACTTACCATGGATGATGTTCTTAGGAAAACTGGCTTTCCCTCTCCCAGAAGCTATAAATTGTCAGTATCTCCTCACCTAGGGGTAAGGGTTCATGTCTATCTCCACTCTCCATGCTGGGATTTGGTTGGGCTCCAGCTTGCCCTTGTCTTGTGCATGCTGTAATCATGGCTGAGTTCATATGTATAGCTGCTCTGTTGTGTCTGGAAGACATTACTTCCTTGTAGTCATTGACCCTTCTGGCTCTTCTAGTATTTCCTGTCCCACACCCCCTTTCTACACTTATGCAACAAACCCTGAGTTTTAGGAGGACAGGGAAATGATCTAGATGTCCCATTTAAAACTGAGGATTCCATAGTCTCTTATTCTCTGTCTCATGACCAGGCTTGAATCTCTCTGTTCATCAACATCTACCTGAAGTAGACACCTCTTTGGTAAGGGTTGAGAGATGTATTAATCTATGAATATGATAATAAGTCATTAGGATTATATTAGAATTAATAGTATGTCTACTTAGCAGATTAATAGTAATATGTTCTCTCCTATGGTCAATGACCTGTCTAGCTACAGATTAATGTGTATTGCAACATTTCAGTGGTTTGCTGTAGACACGTGTCTAGGCAGTGATATCCTAAAATAGGCCAGGCTTTATCATATAACACCCATTCATTAAGTGACTGCAGAACAGTGTTTCCATATTTTCTGAGGGTAAGAATATGAGTCTCCTGCTGTCCTAGAAATTCCTGCTTCCAAATATGAAAGAGGGGAAAAAAAACTCATGACATTAGAAAGGGGACTAGGTAGAAATAAAAGAATATCAACAAGAGCGAGGATGGTACATGAAAGTGTTAGAAGTGGTGAATAGGATCCAAATATATTTTATACATTTATGAAAAGTATTGTTGAAACCTGTTATTTAGATACTTACTATATTCTAATAAAAACTTTTTAAATGCATGCTTACATGAGTATTTTAAATATATCCCTACCTTCCCATCCGAATGCCAGCCCCACTGAGTCCAAATTTCCAGTAGGTTGTCTTAGAAACTGTATACTTAATGGACAGTTCTCTAGTGTTGTTAGATTTGGGTTTATTTATCCCCACTCTCTATTTTTTAACTAGTTGGGACTAAAGGTCAAATTTGAAGCCAAGAGAGTAGAGCTCAGCCTCTGGAGAGCTGGGATTGCAGCCATGCACTATCACATTTGGCCTAATATCTTCCTTACAAAGAGTAATTAATTCTACACATCTGAGGATTCTAATCTACCACATCGCACCCATAATCATATTCTTAAAACTTAAAAGCAAGTTCAGCTTTCTCATGTAACCTTTGAAATGGACAGCCTCCTTTAAACATTATCTAGCTGGATGGTAGTCAACGGAAAACAGCCAGTCTCCCTAACCCGAACAAATGTTTTTCTTGTCACGAGCTCTCCTGCTTGTACAACAAACAGGCAAACATCTGTATACATCATGTCATCTGCCAGTGTACCACAGGGGATTAAAATATGCTTAGCAAAACAAACAAGCAAATAAAAACAGTACTTTTCACTTTATTTTATTGTAAATTAGCATATGAGGTGGCAGATTTCCTTATGGCATTTTCATGCATTCTTAGTTTGAGTTGGCCTTCTCGCCTCAACCCCTGTCACAGCTGTCTATCCACCCATCCCTGCTTATAGCCATCTACCCATAGGACCCCTAGATCCACTTTCATGTTACATGTATTCTGAGACCGGGCTTTACCACTCCTGAACATATACCAGAGGAATATATTTCCTACTGCAGAAATATGTGCATGTTCATATGTATTGCTGCTCTACCCACAAAGCAAGGAAATGGATTCAGCCTAGATGTCCATCAATAGATTAATGGATAATGAAAACATGGTACATATAACACAGTAGAATTTTTATTCGGCTGTGAAGAAAAAAATAAAATAATGAAACATGCAGGAAAATGAATGGAACTGAAAAGTACTATATTATATATAGTAACACTGACTCAAAATGACAAAATGGCACATTCTCTCTCTTTCCCCCCATGGGATTCCCCCCTTCCCCCCCCCTCCTTCCCTCCCTCCTGCCCTCCCTCTCTCTCATGTGGATATGAACTTCTAATGCATATATGTGTGTGGTTATGAGGGAGGGACTGTAGGTAGATGCCAAGAAACTAGAGAAAGCAGCAAAAGGTGGCTTAAAGAGAGAGGGGTGGGGAGGATTATAGAATACATATGAACCAGGTGTGGTGCTTCACATCTTCAATCCTAGCAATTTGGAGGCAGAGACAGGGGTTCTCTATGTATGAGTTTGAGGCTAGCCTTGTGTACATAGTAAGTTCTAGGTCAACAGGTTTCATTTCAAGTGTGTGATTATATCCATCTTCCTTATAGTATCTTCAATATAAAATAAAATGGTAATAGGTTAAAAGATGAGTTAAAAACCAAATAGCTAGATAGTTCATGATGTTCAAATAACATAGAAATGTTTAAACTGTGATCAATCAAGCAATCACCTTTAGTACCTGAAAATGACTCAGTGATTTAACCATTGTTTGTGCAAGGTGTCAAGTATATTTGAATGGGGCTGCTTTAGGTTGTATGTACATTTCCATGCAGAAAGTAACCCTTCAACCTTTTTGTGAAGCCCCTTATTACAGTGAAGTGTTGTCCCGTGCCAGCAAGAAACAAATGCCATGCAGAAACCAAGAATTTAAATACTAGGTTTTCCCAGGTAGTCCATTAGTATTTAGTCCTACACTTCCATATACTTCCATTTCTGCATGGCAGTCCACATGAGCCTGAAAACAGAAAGCTGTCTCGAATCTTCTGAGTGGTACTTGCTGAAGAATCCTGTGTCATACACAGCTTTCATTAATTAAACCCATTATGCTTTCTTCCATCACCCTGTCTTTGTTTGTGGAAGTGTTGCCCATTATTCATGTGATGGGGTCAGGAAAAGACAATCTCACTCCTCCCTGGTCTGCTTCTATGCCCACCAATTACTGTGTGATTTAGAAGAGGAGATTGCAGTTTTCTTTCTTTTTCCCTTTTTTTAGAACAAAATATCCCGATTCTCAAAGTGCCCCTTTGTAAAATGACAACATATCCTTACCCTTTCCAATCCCACATTTTCGTTCCCATATTTTGTTTTTAGTAATAGAAGGATTGGAAATATTTGATGCCACACTGTAACTATCACTAAGTCTTTTGTGCCTTACCTAGAAGTTGGCTCTAAATAAATATTAAAAACTCGCTGGATAATGTGGTGTGTTTTATGATGGCTGGTTGTATTCTTGCTAATGTAAGGGGCATTTTGTTTGTTTGTTTGTTTTTCTAATAACTGCTGCTCTGCATCCCCGACCCCTACCTTTCTTAAATGTGCTCTCCTTCTCAGGGGCGGAGTCTAATCACTGGCACTTGAGTCCTCCATTCTTTTTCATGCTCTAAGCTGAGTTGATGGCTTCCTCAGTCTAAACTGCCATCCTGCCACACTGCTGGGTCCTTTGTTTCTTTGATCCCATACTTTATCTCTCTTCATTTGTCTGGAACATATTCTTCAGAACCGACTTGAAAAAGATGTTTCAAACAGAAACCTGCCCAAATCACTACATATCTAGAAATATTTTTATTCTGCCCTATTCTCATAGAATTGTGGATTAAAAATGAATGTCCTGTTGAAGTCGATTTTGTTTGCTTATGTGTTTTCTTTTTAATCTCTTGAGACAAGGTCTATACCATGTAACCCAGGCTGACCTCAAACTCGACATCTTTTCCAACTCAGCCTCCAGGGTACTGTGATTATAGGCATGAACCTCTTTGCCTGTCTTTCTAGCAGCTTCTAAGCAAGCTGCATTGTATTTGGATATCCAGGGCCTGCAGTCAGATGATGGTGAGATTTTCTCTCCCCTCCTTTGATAATGTATCTTTTCTATATATACCTTTAAGGGTACTCTCCTTATCCTTTTCTTTCCATACCATTAGAGATAATTTTTTTATCTATGAGAAATTAGAAGTTCATTTTGAGGCATCCAGCACTGAAGGTACCTTTTTTGTCAAGCTCAGAGATCAAAGCTGGATTCTCAGATCATCTGGCTCAGATATGTTGGAGTCATTAAAACTAAACAAAAACAAAAACAAAACAAAGGAACAAAGAAACCCGTGCCCCTTCCCCTTTTGCCTATTCTGTTTGTTCTATTTTCAAACTTCTTGTTCACTGTATACTGTACCATTTCCTTTCCTTTTTCTCATATTCTCACACTTTCCCTTTTGGCTTGACTTTTTGGAAGATTTTTAGGTGTCATTTCCTTCAAGCTTTCTAGTGAATTTAGTATGAAATTAAATGCTTAATATCTAGAATATAGTCTTCCATGTTTTCTTCTAGTTATTTCACAGCTTTACTGTTTCACGCCTAACATATAACGTTGTATGCAATATGTATAACTTGTTTTGAAATATCTATTCAGCTAAGCATACTTTATTGTGCTAGAAATGAAACCCAGGGACTCAAATATGCTACACAAAGACTCTGTCACACCTCCAGCCTAGTTATTCCTATTTAAAACAGCAATGTATTCTTTCTCTTCATTTGAATTATGCTTGTGCTTTATGCTTTATTTCTGGACATTTTCTGTCTTCTTTTATTTTAAAAATATTTATTTATTTATTTATTTAATGTGTGTGTGTGTGTGAGAGAGAGAGAGAGAGAGAGAGAGAGAGAGAGAGAGAGAGAGAAACTGTAGGGATTGTAGAGGCAAGAGTAGGTGAGTAGGTGTTATGTGCTTGTTATATCCCCTGGAACTGCAGTTTCAGACAACTGTGTACTGCCCAGTGTGGATATAGAGAATGAACTCAGGCCCTCTGGAAGAGCAGTTTATGCTCTTTACTGATGAGCTATCATCTCCTGCCTTGTTTTAAGACCAGATCTCATATAACAGAGGCTTCCCTGAAACTCACTTCCCTGATAACTGACAATGACCTTGAATCCCTGTTCCTACTGTCCCCACCACACAAGTGCTGGCATTCCAGATAGGTATCACCTTGCCTATTTTCTGCAATGCTGACAATTCAAACTCAGAGTTTCCTATACAGTATGCTATCTCTCTGCCAAGTAAACTGTGTCTCTACCCTGTTTCTGTACCACTTTTCTTTCATTGTACTGTTTATCACGTTCTTTGAAAGAATGTCTTCTTCCATCATGTAGTGGTTTGTGGGGACTCTTTTCACTGTCATGTAAAGCTTTCCAATGTCCAGTTGTGTTTCTTCATTCCACAGCAAGAATGATACCCACTCAGCAGGTTCACTTTGAAGATGAAATAGGGTATCCTTTTAAGTATAAATGACAGCACCTCTTGTTCATAGGAGCTGCTACATTAAGTCAATGATTTCTTTCTTCAGGCTTGACCTCAGTGCATGGTTAAGCAAATAGGACTTTAATGTTACATAAAGTAAATACTTGTTGTTGTTGTTGTTGTTATTCTGGAGACTGAAACAAGAGTCTTCTTACACGTGCTAAGCTAGACACCAACCTCAATAAATGTAAATAGTTGATGAAAATAAAAAACACTTCTATGGAGAGGTTGGTAGGAATAAAATTGTAAAACTCTTTTAAAAAATGAAGAAGTGGGGATTGTAAATATAGCTCAGTGGTAGAGTACTTGCCTAAAATATAGGAGGCCCTAGTGACATATAAGCAAAACAAAAGAGAGAGGAGTGAAGATGGAGCAGGCAAAAGTCTCTCTACATTTTTATTTTGAGTCTTTAGTTTGTTTCTCCCATGGATTATATGGCCCAGAAAATAAGTGTCATACTAATAAAAGTTGAAAGTAGTTTTCAGCCCTTAAATTGAATTAAATGAGTACTATTGTGACAAGCTAATTAGACATCCATAAAATTGCTAAATATATGTCACGGGAAAATGCCTATGTTCCATATTTTGTTAAACATCAATTATTCTCATAAGAAATCTGCATCGAGTAAAATGGATACTGGTGACACATGTTAATTATTCTGCAAAAATAATTGAGCGCTTTAAAATTTTCAATATGCTATTAAGCATTCATGGCCTCTGAAAGTTTGAACTATTTTGAGCTTATCCAAATGACTCTAACAATATAAAATGAAGTAAAATTTTCCTTAAAGTTCTCTTAGTAAATCAAAACACAAATTGTTATACTTAAGAGTCCATTAAAAGAAATAACTGGTAACATTGGTCTGGATATTCAGGAAGAAATTGTCTTAGGTCTCAGCCCTTGCCTGTGAAAGAGTAGGCACAGCAAAGTAAATTTAGACAATGGAGAGCTGTCTTCTTTGTCTGTGCATCATCAGCTCTAAGCACAGCACACAGCATCATAGGAACTGTGAAAAATGTGCCTTTAATCTCTAATCTATATGCTTTCCAACAGGCTTGATGCATGCTAATATAATGGCAAATGTGAATTCATCAAGTTGTTTATCAAAAGAAATTGCTGTTTCAGCCCTGTAAAGACTTCTTGATGTTAACTCAAAGTCTCCTGAAAGTTCCCAGGAAATTAAGATGATATGACAAAGGCCAGGTCTCTTGCCAGCTGTGTAGTGAGGATAACTGAAAATTACAACATATATGGACACTGATCATCTGGTTCACCTGCTGAGCTCCTTGCCTGGATGTTTTCCACTGGACTAGTACTTTTCAAAATTGGTCACTGAACTCCGCACAGAAATTTCCAGAATGCCTGCCTATTAAATACATTGATTCTTGGAAAGGACTCAGGCCTCCTCACTACTGATAACAACCAACTCTAACTCCAGTTCCAGGCATTCTGACACCCTCTATAACTTCCAAGAGTACTCCATACACATGGTACACAGACATTCATTCAGGGAAAACATCCATACACATATATTAAAAACAAGTAAATCTGATTAAAAATTTTAAAGTATTATTGCTACAGAATTGCTAGATTGAGTTAATAAAGAATTTAAGCATGACTTCTGCTATCTGATAAGCTGTAACTAGAAAATAAAATATTTTAAAACAGACAGCATGAAGGTAAATGTTATGGAAAATAGCACAGCATTGTTGAACTTGAACTACTGCACTGCTTTTATTTTGAAATGGAGCTTGGTGGTGTGAAATTAATCATAGTAAAAAATCCTCACTGGTCTACTCTTCCTGATTATTCTCTGCTTACTACTAAAACAAAGAGTATTTGCTGATTGAATGAACCTGGACTCACCAAAACCTCCGGTTTCTTTCCACACATTTCCTCTTTGATTACCAGCATCTCAAACTGATTGGTTGAAGTACATTCAGCTTTGTTTTGTTTGTTACACGTTGCTTTGGTTTTTGTTGTTGTTGTTGTTAGTGGTGGTGGTGGTGGGGGTGTGTGTGTGTATGTGTGCGCGTGTGTGTGTGTGTGTGTGTGTGTGCATGTGTGTGCGTGTGTGTGCATGTACGCGCACGTTCCTATGTGCTTGTGTTCTCTCATTCTGGGGATAGAACCCATGACCTTCCTCATGCATGCTAGGTATCTTCACCACTGTTCTGCTTTCCTGGCCCTTTGAGTATGCTCTTAAAAATGCTAGATTCTCTGTTAAGTGTCATGAAAGGACAGTCAGCTCTGTAATGAAGCTTAAGAATACAAGCTTGTGTTTACAGCTGAATACTTTCCTAACATGATTGTGCTGGTTTATGCCCCAGGACCAGTTCTAATAGAGAATGGTCTACAGCCTCCCCTAGAATGCAGTTCTCACTAACAATAGAATAAATGACACACTCTATACTGAGGATTACCAAAGAACACAGAAGCCTTTATTGTTGTTTCTGCTACTTTTTTTTTTTAATGTAACACAGGAACCTTCAGAATTGAGTACCCAAAGACTTGAGGCAAGTGGTCTATTGTTTTGCTAAGGTTGACTGAGACATAGACAGCCCTATAGAAGTGTGACTGAGAAAACAGGAGTGTGATCTAATTAAAGGATTAAGTGAAGATACAAGGAAGCTGTATTGTTCCAGTTCTCCTTTCTCTTTCTATATAGCATTCCTCACACCAGGGTAAGGGTAGGGCTCCTTATGGAATGAGGTTTTTATGACCTATTATCAGACTAGACAGCTCAGAGAATTTCTTTACTTTTTGAATATTTATTTAATTTTACTTTATGTGTCTGTGCTTTGCCTGGATGCAGGCTATGTGCACTATGTAAATGCAAGAGTCCGTGGAGCTCAGTAGAGATGTTAGATATGTCTCTCACTCCACAGTTATAAAGCACCACGGAGATGGATACTGGGAACTGAACCTTGATCCTCTGCAGAAACAACAAGTGCCTCTCAAACACTGAACCATGGCTCCAGCTCCTCAGAGAACTCTTCCTCCTCACCTCTTACACAGAAAGCTTCCAAACGTTTAGTGCACTATTTTGAGGTTTCTCTGGCTAGCTTTAGGGAAGGTGAGTTCCAGTCTCTGTGGCATACGTGGAGGTGGAGTGAGAAGAACAGAAAACAAGGGTAGAAGTACATTATGATTTTGAGGCCCTTCCTATGTCCTTCATTTTGAACTATGTTGAATGCTGAAGCATCATACACTGGGATACCCCAACACTTCTGGTTTGGGCATCTCTGAAGCTGATGGTGTGAGATGAGGTTAAGAGCTAGCAGCTTTGCTGGGTGTCTCAACGAACCCAAAGACATGACTTGATTATTATTGCATCCTACACATTAGAGTTCCATTAACATAAAAGTCATCTCTTAAACACATTGAACTGAACTCAATTAGTCTAATTGATTACCAGCCTAGCTGTAGGGATTTTGCAGCTTTAGGGAAACTGACAAACATCTTGCCCTTTCAGATCCTACAATTAGATTCACAAGTGACAGTCAATAAGCATTTCCCAGGCTCCAAATTCATCGTCTATAACTATGGCAAAAATCTCTCAGGGTGGATGAACTAGATGTTGATGAAATACTAATTGTGGAATAGTTTTCAGTAGTGATGCTGGCAAATAGAATTGAGCCTGTGAAAGATAAATTTGATCATGAATTAATGGAACCTATTCTAAATGTTACTTTATATAAACCCTAATAGATCCTTGATTTACTGCATCTCATTTTCTAAAGCCAGAAGCATGAGTGGGAAAAAAATGTGTAGGCCTAGGTTCTTTATAAAGCCTATATCCTTTGAATTTTATTCTTAAAAACAACTCTGATTGTAAACAATTCATAATATGTGCTTTTGAGTTAATAGTAAAGAGCTCTATTAGCTCTACTTTCTGAAAACTTCACCTTTATCTCATATAATGTGGAAAAACATTCTGGTTTTATCATCATCATCATTTTCCTTTTTCTTTTCCACTGGATTCCAGTGACATGGTAATTTTCAGTTTCTGGGTTGTCTAGTGATTCTGTGTTCTGCTTACACAAAAATATGCTGAAGATACCAGACAGCATTCTGACATAATCATAGCTACTATTTTGGCTCCTAGCCTCTAACCTTGCCAGTAGCCTGCAAGGGACAGTTTTCTAAACACCACTTATATTATCTCTTTATGACCGTTTTTGCTATTTTCTTGAATCAGGATACCATTCTCTCCTCCTCTACCCAATATTTTCCAATGTGCATCTCCAGGTTTTTCCTGACCCCCATTTGTTACCCTTGTCCCCATGAATCACATTGACTTCAAACTATTATTCTTGGATACTGATACCTCTGGCTCCCCTACTGGGATGGAATTTCTTTGAGGGCAGCAACTGAATGGCACTATATTCATAGAGGCGGAAAATAGTAAATCGATGCCCATTTGAACTTTCCTGATGGCTAGAAATGTAGCTGAGCAGTAGGAAACCTGAAAAACATGATCAAGGCTAGTTTCTTTTCCCAGCACTGTTATGTTAAAGACTGGAGGAGAGGAAGAGTAGGAGCGAATGGAGTTCTCTGGGTAAAGAAATGGATGCATGAATAAATGATATATAGCCTGAAGAGAATTCTCTCAAGGCCCTTTTCTCTGTCTTGCTGCCTGCAGACAGTCTCTCCTCTAAGTCTTTGACAATGTTTAGATCTTGGGTCCAGTGTCCTATGAAAGTCTCCAGTCCCACATGGTAAAACAGTACTTTCCTTCTTCTACACTACACTGATGTAGCTTTCTCTCTAAATTAAAATCTGGATGTGATTGCAATAATTTGTAATCCCAACACTCATGAGGCTGAGGCAGAAGGATGAAAAGTTTGAGGTCAGCATAGCTACTTTGCAAGACACTTTTCCAAACATTATGATCCCCTCAAATTCATGGTGTATATTTAGTTTATTTTTATTGTCGCAATCCTTCTACCAGAGTAGGGGTTGTCACATTGTTCCTATAAAGTCCCAATTAGTAAATATTTTACGTTTCTAGGACAAGAGCTTTGTTACACCCACTGGGCTCTACTAGTCCAGCCTGAAAGCTGCGGAAATGCACCAACAAGTACAAGTATCTGTATTCCAATAAATCTTTATTACAAGGCCGGATTTGGTCTGTGAGCTTTTACTTGCTGACCCCTACATAAGAATATAGGCCTGTTAGTCTTTCTAAGTAGCAGCTACATGTTAGCCACCACACACAAAGAGAAAGCCTTTTATGAAATACTTGTTGAATAAATAGTAGTTGAGTTTGATCCACTACAACAAAAGAGATAGATTTGAACATCATCCGAAAAGCCAATTTCTACCAAATCAAGTGAAAACAGTAGACAAAAACCTTCAAATAAGAATATCAGTTCTTCTAAAGTGTGATGTTCATCCATGTCTAAGATGTTGTGATGTTCTCACTCTTGTAAACTATGCGGTACGGTAAGTCTATTCAGTTTTCTGTGTGGGTAACACTGACTTTAACGATAAAAGTTCATTGAGAAACATTTGATAGACAAAGAAATGTCTACATTGAGATAAAAAGAGACCTCTTTCATGACAAGGAGACACAAATTCCATGTTGGCCTATGTTGAAACATGTTTTCAGTGTTTTTAAAGGTCCCTATGTCTGGACTGGAGAGATGTCTCAGAAGATAGAGTTCTTCCCATGCAAACATGATTCTAAATGCTGATGCTCAGGGAGCAGGAGCAAAGATGGATATTGTTTTGCACAACTGTAATCCTAGCACTGGTGGTCCAGGGGTAAATTGAGGGATGGAAAAGTGGAACCTAGGAGCTTGCAAGTTAGACAGCCTAGCTGAATCAATGAATTCTAGGCCAAAATGAAACTTTGTCTCAAAAAAGAAGGTAGAAAGTATTAGAAAACACAAGAGCATTAACCTCTGGATTCCACATCTATAGATATCACATGGACACACAAATGTACATATTAATACACAAAATAAACAGTAATAAAAACAGCTGGGGTCCATCTACAGAAGTGTCCCATCCATAAAGAGATGCATATTTTATAGTGATGTGGGTTTTTTGTTTGTTTGTTTGGTTGGTTGGTTGGTTGGTTTGGTTTTATGACTGGTTTGTGTGTATAAATATGACTGACTTATTATAAGTTACTTGAATATGTAATGAAAGTTCTACTTTCTAGGGAAAAGTATTTATTGCTGTTGGATGAGAATCAGGAAAGAAGCCAGAATTAGAAGCCAGAGCAAGGGAACTGTCCCTTAGGTGGGATCAGGTGGCAAAGTTGGCTTTATGGGATCTACTAAGCTGTTTCACAGAAGGGAGATGAACTGTGAATGCCTTGACAAGGGAAAAACAACAACAACAACAGGTGTTGGCCCCAACAAGGCAGCCAATAAGTTACTCTGGGGTACCAGAGACTAATGTAGCTGAAACCTTTTAGCACCATGAAGACTCAAGGAGCAATGGAAGGAAATGATTGGATCAAATATACTGAATTAAGATCAGGAAAGAGCTTGCTCCCCTGGCTCTTCCTCATAACCTTTCTCAAGCCAGAAAGTGGGAGTGAGAGTTTTGGGCTAGGCTTTGGGGCACCTGGCCAGGGTCCCTTTGCTTTCCTGTGTTCAAGCCACCTGACGTCCCCTCTGTCCATCCTCCTGTCTCCCACCCACCTGCCTAGCCTGGACCTGCAGTGTGGAGAGACACATAAGCCTTACTGTCCTCTGGGGCAGGAGCCAAACCTTTTGATGCTCTGCTCCCAGGAGAGTGAGGGTGACACAATTCATTAAAACCATTTTGTTCTAGCTGTGAAAAAAAATAAGACCAGGAAAGAGGCATCATACCCCAATTTTTGCCTTTCCATCCCAAATTTTCTCTGCTAGCACTTCCCAAATTTTTAATCCAATGGGAAGCAGATGAAGGCAGCTTTACTTTAGGGTAAATTTCAAGGGCAGAGAGAGACAGGAAGACCTGAACAATGAATCTTGAATAGTAAATGAAGTTTATTTCACAGGCACAGGAATCACAACAAAGGAAACACAAGCAAAAGACAATGAAGTTAAGAAGTAGCATAATATCAAGTAAATTTTCTATATGAGGACTAGAAATAATTAACGTAGAAAATTATAAGAGGGAATTCGTTTATGTTAGCTTTACTTATCTACCCATTGTTTGTTTGTTTGTTTGTTTGTTTTTAAACAGTCTCACTCTATGCCCCAAGCTGGCCCCAAATTTGCAGCAATTTTTCTGCCTTAGCTTCCTAAATTCTGAGATTACAGGAATAAGCCACCATGCCTAGCTAAGAAAATTAAAATAAGTTCAAACAGATATATTATCTCAAGCCATTATTCTGGGATTTCTTATCAGCTGCTTTTCTCTTCCTCTAGAAGCATTTGGTTATCAAAATGGGCCCTGAACCAGTGAATCACTTTTTAAAAATCCTGTAAAGATTATATATAAAAAGGGGGAAATTTATAAAAGTGTGGCCAGGTAACTCCTTAAAAAAGTCTCTGATTAAAATTGATACATATCATTGTGTCACATAATCCTCTATATTGTATTTCCTAGAATGACAATATTATAAGTATAAAACAATTATCTCATTTTTTACAGAGAATGTAAGTATACCACAGGAGTCACAATATAACACCTTGGCATGGTAACAAAAACCACTGGTATTTTAACCCTCCCCTTATTATTGCAGTGAAATGTGACTAGAACTCAGTTCGCTGAACCTGAAGTGGTTATTTTAATAGTTTTGAGAAAGGATTTGTTCCTTATTACAAAGTTTCCAATTTTTGCTTGAGAAAGTCTTTGCTCCTTATTATCAAGTTTTTTTGTTCAAAAACCGTATTTTCCTGCAGGTTAAAAGAGAAAGAGAGAGATAATCAATCAAGAAGAAAAAGTCTGTCCAGCCATGCAGCACTTCATGCTCTGTGAGCAACAGATGTTGACACTTCAGAAATATTTGGGGTGATTGGAATTTTTAACCCCCAAAGGGCTCAATCTGTTGGAGCCCTGAGCAAAGAGCTTGTGTAAGAACCATCAGTCTATCTGTCCCTTTGCCACTCAAACCTGGGGCCATTCCATTTCATTTTGCTTGCTAGGGCATGATGAGATAAGCCATGGAAATGTATCATTTCCCATCAGATTCTACCCTCATTTTTTAAGTTCCTAAAAATGCCACTAAAGTGGAATGTGAAAGTTGGGCCTTACCAGAGCTATAGTGATTTTTAAGATTAATGACTCTGCCCACAGTGAGCATGTAAGCCAACCTGAGGGCTTGCACCATGAGTCAGGAACCCTCAGGAGTATATAGAACAAAATCTCTATCTAATTAGCTTTTATAACTTTACTGGTAAAATACATTATGATTACATACAATTATGAATATATATATATATATATTAATTTAAAATTTTAGTTACTGTGTGTGTATATATATATGTGCATGCATATGTATATAATATTATGAGTGCCTGCTTGCATGTATGTCTGTGCATTGTGCGCATGTCTAGTGTCCATGGAGGTCTGAAGAGGGCAGTTGATCCTCTAGAACTAGAGTTAGAAATGGTTGTGAGCTACCATTTTTGTGCTGAGAGTCAAACCTGGGTCCTCTAGAAGAACAGTCAATACTCTTAATCACTGAGACATCTTTCCCGTCCACTTATATTAGTTAATTATGTAATTAATGTCATGAATATATTGAGGATTCTAAATAATATGTTTAAAATATATTAAAATGAGTTTTTTAAAAGATGAATTGCACTTAGTATGGTGGCATAGACCCACACTACCAATACTAGAGAGGCAGAGGTAGAGAGATTTTAAGTTTGAGTCCAGCCTGGACTTCATGGCCAGTCTCAGCTCCCAAATAAACTAAAGAAACGGGAACAACAAAACAAATCAAGAAAAGTAAAATGAAAGTGAGATAGGTATTTCAATCACTTAAAATAATTTTGGTATCATTGCTGCATTAAATCACTTAATGTCTTAAATGATAGCCAGGTGACTAGAGATGATTTTTATTAATCTCATGCTTCATCACTTTACTGCAAAAAAAAAGACAGAGAAGAAGGTAAAGAAGACGAAGAAGAAGAAGATGAAGAAGACGAAGAAGACGATGAAGAACAAGATGTCGAAGAAGAAGAAGAAGAAGAAGAAGAAGAAGAAGAAGAAGAAGAAGAAGAAGAAGAAGAAGAAGAAGAAGAAGAAGAAGAAGAAGTCGTCTTGGGAGTTCAGCTTAATTCTTTACTTGAGTTGAATCAAATCATTGGAGAAAGAAAAGGAGCCACCGAAAACTCTAAAGGGACAAGTGGACAAAGGACAAAGGCAGTCCTAGTCTGCCTACTTGGTGGCTGCATTTCCTTCTCATCTATGCTAAGGATTGGAGGAATTCAACTGGAAGCTTCTTTGATGCCCATCAAGTGTTCTCACAAACCAAATGGAAAATGCTGCCTTTTCCTGTATTTACCAAATGACTCCACAGCCCACTGGAATGCTTCAATTGGAAGATTTTTAAGCAGGTTAGAGAAATCCGTTTCCATGTTTTCAAAGACTGCAGCTTCTATCTATATATATTTGCATAATTTTCAATAAAACAATTAGACAACTGTTACATCTAAACATCTGTTTTCCTCCATGCTTAGCACAATCCAAATTTATGTGGAAAAAAATCAAATTACTTTCTCACTCATTAAAATATCTTTTTTTTTTCTGAGAAGACCACTCTATAAAGTTTATTGTTGGCTGATAGCCAACAACTTCTATTGGAAGACAATAAATTTCTCTAGCCACTCTACTGGTTTGTTCTAAAAGCAACTACATTTTTGGCATGTGAGCGTCCTTAGATTTTTCTGCTATGATAAGATGTACTGAATTTTTCAACAAGGACTATGTATAAATTTAACTTGGAAGCCTCAATTTACTGTAGTCAACACTACTTCACCAGGGCTGCATTGGTTTTCTAGGTAGCGGCATGCAGGTGACACAGAGTAATCTCAGGTGTTGATTCTCATATGCCATCCACCTTCCTAAATAAAAGAGTTTCATTCACTGATCTGGAGGTCAGTACACAGGGTAAACTGGATTGTCTGTAAAGCCCAGAGATCCTTCTCTATCTGCTTTCCCAGCAGCAGGACTATAAGAGTGTGCCTTCATCTACAGCCGGTGTTTTTGTAAGTCTTTGTTTGTTTGAAGACAGGTTCTTATTATGCAGCTTGATCTTACAGATGTCCATTTGCTACCTATGCTTCCTTAGAGTGGATCACTTATTTTTTTTTTTACTTTATTGGATATTTTCTTTATTTATATTTCAAATGTTATCCCCTTTCCTTCTGAAAACCCCCTCCCCCTACTCCCAACCCCCTCCCCCTACTTCCCACCCCCACCCCCCCACCCCTGCTCACCAACCCACACACTCCTGCTTCCTGGCCCTGGCATTTCCCTACACTGGGTCATCGAGCCTTCAAAGGACCAAGGGCCTCTCCTCCCATTGATGTCCAACTTGGCCATCCTCTGCTACATATGCAGCTGGAGCCATGTGTACTCCTTGGTTGGTGGCTTAGTCCCTGGGAGCTCTGGGAGACCAATGTCTTGTGCTGTAAGATCAAGAATCAACAAATGGGACCTCATAAAATTGCAAAGCTTCTGTAAGACAAAGAACACTGTCAATAGGACAAAATGGCAATCAACATATTGGGAAAACATCTTTACCAATCTTACATCCAATAGAGGGCTAATATCCAATATATACAAAGAACTGAAGAAGTTAGACTCCAGAGAAACAAATAACCCTATTAAAAATGGGGTACAGAGCTAAACAAAGAATTCTCAACCGAGAAATACAGAATGGCTGAGAAGCACCTAAAAATGTTCAACATCCTTAGTCATCAGGGAAATGCAAATCAAAACAACCCTGAGATTCCACCTCACACCAGTCAGAATGTCTAAGATCAAAACCTCAGGATCATTTATTATTAAAGGTATGTGCTGTTATGCCAGGCTACAAAGCTTTGTTTTCCATTTTAAGTCTCTCTCTCTCTCTCTCTCTCTCTCTCTCTCTGTCTCAGTGTGTGTGTGTGTGTGTGTGTGTGTGTGTGTGTACCATTCCCAAAGATGTCAGAAGAGGGAGTTGGATCCTCTAGAGCTAGAGGAACAGGTAGTTGTGAGCCATCTAGTGTAGGTCCTGTGTAAGAACAGTAAATACAGTGCAGTCTTTCTGGCCCCACTGAACAATATTTTGATGTTCACTCTTTGGGATATAAGGCCATTGTGCTTGCATAGGAAGTACTTTATCCATGAAGCCAACTTCCCAACTCCTTTGGCTACATGCTTATTTCTGTTTTGAGAATAACATACCATTCTAAGAACTGTCATTTTACAACAGACTACACAGAACATTTTTCTCAGTCAGTGTTCTTTTAGAATACCATAAAAATTAGAATTTGTTTTGCTGCATGCTTTAAAGGGGGGGGTGGGCTATTCATATCTCCTAATTAGGTAACATCAAATCTGTAAACTATTTTAAAATGAACTAAACTTTGCATATTTAGTCAATGCCATTGCAAAGAAGTCCTGCTTATTCTAAAGCATTCTGATACTCTCCAACAAAAGTTTTTTTATTCGTGATTGCAAGGTTAATCATCCTGGAATCTCTTGGCTTTCAAGGACTATGTAAGTTTCTAAGCTTTGAATCTTTAAATGCTTCTGACACATTGTAGACATTGACTGACAGTGGCCTGTGGAATTGATTAGTAAAGGTTAAGGTCTTGTAAACCTATGAGATACATGTTCACAAAGGCAAAAGCATGAGCCGTACTGTTGTGTGCAGTGAAAACCCATTATATGCAGTTACTTCTTTTAAAAAGATTAACTCATCTTTAGTGGAGGAATTTGGTTTGCCTCATTTGATCTCCAAGGACAGAGACTTGCACAGATTTATTTGCTCAAAACATGGAAATTGAATATAAAATCATATACATGGTAAAAGAAATAGAACACAAGGACATGAAAACAGAAATATCCAAGTAGCTCTGCCCCTTGACCTCTGTAGCTTTGGATACAGGCACATTTAGGATGTTCACTAGCAGGAATTTCTAACCCTCCTATCATAACTAACATTCCTTTCAAAGTATGCTTACCTAGTCATTTTGCTTCTGATCTGTGACTACTTCTTTCCCTCATATGTTTCTCATTTCTAACCTGGTATATGTACATATAATTATTGTGCTGAATTATTTTTTCTAGTAATTTATTTATTTATTTGCTTTACATCTATGTCACTGCCCCTCTTATCCCAGTCCCCCTCTCACACAGTATTTTTCCCCTTCCCCCTCCCTCTCCCCTTCCCTTTCTTCTCTGAGAGGGTGCCCAACTGGGTATCCTCTAACCCTAACACATCAAGTCTCTGCAGGGCTAGGCATATCCACTTTCACTGAGGCTAGATAAGGCAGTCCAGTTAGTGGAACAGGGTCCACAGGCAAGCTACAGCTTTAGGAACAGCACCCACCCCAATTGTTGGGGGACAAGGGTAAAGACTGCGCTGCACTCTGCTACATATATGTGGGTTGCCTAGGTCTAGCCCATGTATGCTCTTTGGTTGATGGTTCAGTCTCTGAGAGCTCCCAAGGATCCAGGTTAATTGACTCTGTTGGTCATCCTGTAGAGTTCCTATCCCCCACTCCCAGAGCATCCAATCCTTCTCCCAACACTTCCACAAGATTCCCTGAGCTCCATCTAATGTTTGACTGTTGGTTCTCTGTATCTGTTTCCATTGGCTTCTGGGTGGAACATCTCAGGGGACAGTTAGGCTTCTGTCTACAAGCAAAACAGAGTACCACTAATAATGTCAGGGATTGGTTCTTGCCCACAAGGTGGGCCTTAATTTTGTCCAGGCACTGGCTAGTCACTCTTTCCATGTCTGTTCTTTGTCCCTATACATCTTGTAGGCAGATCACAATTTGGGTTGAAGGTTTTGTAGATGGGTTAGTGTCCTTATTCCTCCTCTGGGAGTCCTGCCTGCCTATAGGAAGTGGCCATTTCAAGATTCATATCCTCTCAGCTTCTTCCAGCCTTTCCCTAATTCACCTACAGGGGTCCCTGACTTCAGTCCAATGGTTGGGTAAGTATCTGCATCTGTCTCTGTCGGTTGCTTGTTGGGCCTCTTATGAAGACCAGCAGTCTCAACTAATCCAGACCTCTGAGATCTCTCAAACACTGAGCCACCAACCAGTCAGCATACGACCTGGTCTGAGGCCTCTGACACATACATAGCAGAAGACGGCCTGGCCTCAGTGAGAGAAGATATGCCTAACCCGTGAGAGACTTGAGGCCCCAGGGAGAGTAGAGGCCTGGCAGGTAGGGGGCTCTTCTTGGAGACAGGGCAGAGGAAGAGTGGGATGAAGGACTGTGAAGGGTTGAACAATAGGGGAGCAATGACTGGAATGTAAAAATATAAATAATAAAAATTAAAGATTCATATCCTCCACTGCTAGGAGTCGTTGGGTGCTCTCATAGCACTCTGGGTCATCTCCATCATCCCAGGTCTCTGGTACATCCTAGAGATACCCCCACCAATTTTTGTTCTTTCTCCATTGCTCTGCCAACACCCGATCAACCCCAGTTTGCTCCCCTCCCCATCCCTTCTCCTACCCTGTCTTGTCCCTCCATCTACCTTTGATATCCATTTTATTTCCTCATTTGAGAAAGACTAAACCATCCTTATTTGGACCCTCATTATTTAGCTACTTTGGGCCTGTGGATTGTAATGTGGGTATCCCATACTTTCTGGCTAATACCCACTTATGAGTACATACCTTTCATGTCATTTAGGGACTGGGTTATCACTCTCAGGATGATATTTTCTAATTACATCAACTTTTCTTCAAAATTCAGGATATCCTTTTTTTTAATAGCTAAGTAGTATTGCATTGTGTAAATGAACTACACTTTCTTTATCTATTCTTCAGCTGAGGGACTCCTAGGTTGTTTTCCAGTTTCTGGATATTATGAATAAAGCTATTATAAACATAGTTGAACAAATATCCTTCTGGGATTGTGGAACATTGCAGAAGTAGTATAGCTGGGTCTTGAGGTAGAACTCTTCTAATTTTTCTGAGAAACTATGAAACTGATTTCCAGAGTGTTTGTATAAGTTTGCACTCCCACCAGCAATGTTGGAGTATTCCCCATGCTCTGCATCCTTGCCAGCATTTGCTAACCCTCGAAATCTGATCTTAGCCATTCTGATGAGTATAAGGTGGAATCTTAGTCATTTTGATTTGCACTGCCCTTATAACTAAGGACATTGAAATTTTCTTTTAAGTGTTTCTCACCCATTAGATATTCCTCTGTTGAGAATTCTGTAGCTCTGTACCTCATTTTTAAATTGTGTTGTTGGTATATAACTTCTTGAGTTCTTTATATATTTTGAATATTGGCCCTGCGTTAGATGCATGGTTGGTGAACATCTTTTCCAAATCTTCAGGCTGTTGTTTTGTTTTATTGATGGTGTCTTTTCATTTACAAAAGTTTTTCGGTTTCATGAGGTTCTATTTATTGTTGATCTTAGTACCTGAACCATTGCTGTTCTGTTGAAGAAACTGTCTCCTGTACCAATGAGTTCAAGGTTATTCCCCACCATTTGTTCTATTAGATTTAGTTTATCTGGTTTTAAGTTGATTTCTTTGATCCACTTGTACAGACTGATGAATATATGTCTATTTGCATTCTTCTACTTGCAGATAGTCAATTAGAACAGCACCAATTGTTGAAGATGTACTCCATTTTCCATTGTATAGTTTTGGCTTCTTTGTCAAAAATCAAGTTTCTGTAGGTGTGTGGGTTTAATTCTGGGTCTCTAATTCAATTCCATTGATCAACCTGTCTTATTTTATAACAATTTGGTTTTTATTACTGTTGCTCTGCAGTATAGCTTGAAATCAGTGATGGGGATACCTCCAGATGTTCTTTCATTATACAGGATTGTTTTAGCTATCCTGGGTTTTTGTTTTTCCATATGAACTTGAGAATTGTTCTTTCAATGTCTGTAAAGAACTGTGTTGGAATTTTGATGGGTGGTATATTGAATCTGTATATTACTTTTGATAAGATGACAATTTTTACTATGTTAATCCTACCATTTCATGAGCATGGGGGATCTTTCTACCTTCTGATATCTTCTTCAAATTCTTTCTTAAAAAGCTTAAAGTTCTTGTCATGCAGGTCTTTCACATGCTTGGTTAGATTTTCACCAAGATATTTTATATTATTTGTGGCTATTTTGAATGGTGTTGTCTCCCTAAGTTCTTTCTGAGCCCATTTATCATTTGTATAAAGGAGAGCTACTGAGTTCTTTGAGGTGATTTTATGTCCAGCCACTTTGCTGAAAGGTGTAGGAGTTCTCGGGTTGAATTTTTGAGTCATATATATATAGTGGTGGCGGTACTTTGAGATTTTTTCATTCCAATTTATATCTCCTTCATCTCCTTTAGTTGTCTTTTCACTCTAGACAGAACTTCAAGTACTATATTGAAGACATAGGGAGAGAGTGGGCAACCTTGTCTTATCCCTGATTTTAGAGGAATTGCTTTAAGTTTCCATTAAATTTGATGTTGGCTATTGGCTTGCTGTATATTGCCTATATTATGTTTATGTACATGCCCTATATACATGATCTTTCCAATATTTTTAACATGAAGTGGTTTTAGATTTTGTCAAAGGCTTTTTCAGCATCTAATGAGATGATCTTTTTTTTTTTTTTAGTTTGTTTATGAGGTGGATTACTTTGATAGATTTTCATATATTGAACCACCCTTCAATCCCTGTGTCTTAGTTAGGGTTTTACTGCTGTGAACAGACACCATGACCAAGGCAAGTCTTATAAAAATCAACATTTACTTTAGGCTGGCTTACAGATTCAGAGGTTCAGTCCATTATCATCAAGATGGGACCATGGCAATATCCAGGCAGGCATGCGCAGGAGGAGCTGAGGGTTCTATGTCTTCATCCAAAGGCTGCTAGTGGAAGACTGACTTCCAAGCAACTAGGGTGAGGATCTTATACCCACACCCACAGTGACACACCCATTCCAACCAGGTCACACCTATTCCAACAAGGCCACACCTTCAGATGGTGCCACTTCCTTGTCCAAGGATATACAAACCATCACACCCTGGAATGAAACCTACTTGATCATGGTGGATGATGTCTTTGATGTGTTTTGGATTTGGTTAGGGAATATTTTATTGACTATTTTTGCATCGTTGTTTAAAAGGAAAATTGGTCTGAAATTCTCTTTCTTTGTTGAGTCTTTGTTTGGTTAAATATCAGGGTGACTTTGGCCTCAGAGAATGAGTTTGGCAACTTTCCTTCTGTTTATATATTGTAGAATTGTCTGAAGAGTGTTGGTATTAGCTCTTCTTTCAAAGTCTGGTGGAATTCTGCACTAAAACCATTTGGCCCTGGGCATTTTTGTTGTTGTTGTTGTGAAACTTTCTTTTAATGACTACTTCTGTTTCCTTAGGGTTATAGGACTATTTAGATAGTTTACCTGCTCTTGATTTAACTTTGGTAACTGGTATCTGTCTAAAATAATCATCCATTTCATATAAATTTTCCAGTTTTGTGGCGTATCGGCTTTTGAAGTACGATTTCCTCAGTGTCCATTGCTATGTCTCCCTTTTCATGTTTGATTTTGTTAATTTGCAAACCATATCTCTGCCTTTTAGTTAATTTGACTAAGGATTTACCATCTTGTTGATTTTCTCAAAGAAACAGCTCTTGGTTTTATTGGTTCTTTGTATTGTTATATTTGTTTCTAACTGAATATTTTCAGCCCTGAGTTTAATTATTCCCTGTCTTCTATTCCTCTTGGGTGTGTTTCCTTCTTTTTTCTAGCGTTTTCATGTGTTACTGAAATTGTTAAGATGAGAACTCTCCAATTTCTTTATGAAGTCCTATTGCTATGAACCTTCCACTTAGCACTACTTTCATTGTGTCTCATAAGTTTTGGGTATGTGGTGCTAAATGTTTTCATTAAAATCTAGAAAGTTTTAACTTCTTTATTTCTAACCCCAGTGATCACTGAATAGAGAGTTGTTCAGTTTCCATAATATATAGGCTTTCTATTTTTGTTGAAGTCCAGCAGGACATTCTTGAGATCTCCCTGTTCTCTTTCTTCTATTCCTATTGTTCTTAGCTCTTGTCTTTTCATTGTGTCCCAAATTTCCTGGAAGTTTTGTATTAGAACCATTTTAGATTTGGCATTTTCTTTGATCCATCTATCAATTTTTATCTATCAAGATATCTATGGTACCTTCTTTCAATGATATTCTCTCTTCTATCTCTTGTATTTTATTGCTGATGCTTGCATCTATGGTTCCTGTTCTCTTTTCTAGGTTTTCCATCTCCAGGGTTGCCTCTGTTTATGTTTTCTTTATTGCTTCTATTTCTAGGTCTATTGCTTTTATTTTCAGGTTTTGAACAGTTTTATTCATTTCCTTCATCTGTTTGATTTTATTTTTCCTCGTGTTTCTTTAAGGGATTTATTTATTTCCTCTTTTATCTTTCCTCTATTATCTTTATAAGATGATACTTAAGGACATTGTCTTGCTCTTCAGATATGTTAGAATATCCAGGGAAGAGGTTGGTTCTGATGTTTCCATATTGCCCTAGGTTTTGTGGGTTGTGTTCTTGTGCTAGCCTTTAGCCACCCAGTTGTCTCTGATGTTGGTTAGCCTCTGGAACTGTAGAGAGCTGGCAGTTCCTAATAGCAGAGGGCCTCTTGTCCTGGGTGGCAGCAGGCCTCCATGGAGGCAGGCTGTGCTGTGGCCTGGAATGAAGTGTAAATCCTGGATTGCAGGTAGAGTTGTTGACCAAATGATAAGCTCAGAGGGGATGAAGTCAATCTTAGGGTTGCTGAGCTTGCTAGGGGCCCAGCAGGTGGGGGATTAGGTCATGGGTATCTCAGTTCTTTTTCTGCAAGTGGCAGCAGGCCTCCACGAAGGCAGGTTGAGCTGTCTCCCAGAAATGGAGTGCAGAACTGGGATTCTGCATCGAATTCTTATGGGCTAGCCATTCATATATAATCATGTTGAAGATTCAAAATGTCTGAGTATCTTTAGCAGAGCAGAAATCATAGTAGACCTCAATGTTTTCCTTTTTCATTATCTATTCCTGTGATAACCCATGTAGTCTCTTGAACTTCACTGATTCTGCCATTCCTTTACTCTCATTCTGAGGGCCTTGCTGTCTTCTTAGGAAAAGCATCAAACTACTACTTCTAATGTTTCTGCTCTTCACCGGAGTCTTCGGCTTTATCTTCTTCCACCAAGTAGTTCATACTTTGGGGGGGGGGAGGCGGTGCATACGAAGAGTGGTTTGGAATCAGCTTTCACTTTGAGCTCTACTAAAGGCATCTCCCCCAAATAAGAAACTGAAATGTACATATCATCTCTTTTAGACATGGGAGAGAAAAAAATCTCAATGAGAAAAGGAACAGCGGATGTTTTCAATATATTATTTTGTCACATTACCCTAATGCTGACATGATGGAAACCTTGCCATAGAGTCTTCTCTACCTCACTTTTCTGTTATAATATGTCAACTTTAGCAACCCACACTGAGCTTGATTTGTCCCTTCCAAATTGCCTTTTTTTTCATTGCTGGAGAACTCTGGTTTGCTTAGCTTAGTGATGTTAGTGAAAACTTCCATTCTAATCCCCTCAGACTACCTAAAGCTATCAGGGATGCTGGAAGTTCCCAATGAATAGATTGCAGAGAAAATCAGGGGATAGGTTCCCCTAATCAGGATAGCAAGTTTCTTGCTGTGGTTACTGACTACAATATGTTTATTTGTGAAATATGAGAAGAATAGATCGAGAGAGAGAGAGAGAGAGAGAGAGAGAGAGAGAGAGAGAGAGAGAGACCTTTTAAATGTTATTGAAAGCACTGGCTGTAAGATTCTATGAGTTTTTATGCATATTCCTCCAATGTAGTGTAATAACACTCAACACAACCATTTATTATTTCTCATTCAGGTCACCTAAAGGCTGGGCAGCTCTCATATGGGTAGCTATTCATGGAACCTTAGACTCTGCTTTGTCTTTTATGTGTACATTCTGTAGACCAGGCTGAAGGTACAGAAGCTCACTTTTGGCTTCTCATTATGGGGACAGAACAGCAAAGACATCTGCCCAAAGGATCTGTACTTGTCAAATCTAGGTTCTTTGGGCAAAAGTTATATTAAAGTCAAGGGATGGAAAAATTGCACTGAATGCCATGAAAGGCAGTGGAAAGGAAGGGGGGCACAACTTAGTAAATGAAGTAAGATGACCTTGCTCTCTTACACAGGCTAGTGCTCCTAGGACAGAGATGGGAAAAGGATATAAATGCTCGTGACTGGTACTCTCCTGAAATGACAACTGGACTTTCTTGGTACTAAAGTCACCTTATCATGCTAAACTCAGGCACAGATGCCTATTTATATCCTTTTCGGTTCAAGTCTTAACCTCTCAGGTGACCAACCTGCCATCACAAGCCTGGTCAGATACCTTAATATTCACACCAAAGGTGATGTTTCTAAATTTGGTTCTTCCAAAGATTCTAGAAGAATCTTCCATCTCAGCAAAATTTCAACAAAAGGATCTTGCTGACTCTAATGGGTGCATCAAGTCCAAGAAAAGACTATAGGTTTTCTTCTAGTATGCTTTCTGCCAGTCACTGCAATTTTTTTATGAACCTTTTACTGTTATAGCAGGAGTCACACAATCCCTTTAGAAATGAAATCCCCCAAGAAACAGAAAGACTGTTCAGTTAATCTGGATGGGCACATTTTCCACCTCAATTATTAGCCCCTATTTTCAAGTCATAGATTCCTGACTTATCTGTATGTGTTTGCTGGAGGACCCTGGGGAAGGGATGAAGGTTGATGTACTGCATCACTGTATTCTTATAGTTTCAGCATTAGGATTTACTGAAGCATGATCAAGAGGTGAAAATATGTGGCTTTCAAGTTCCTTAAAAAAACTCACAATCAACTTCACCCCCACCACAAAGAAAAAAAATCTCAAAAGTTCAGGTTCCCTTGATTCTTGCCTTACTACAAAGATCAGCTTGGCATTTCATGGTATGGAGATATCTTAGTGCAAATCTGTCTACTAAAGAAGAGAGACTGATAACGTTGAGATCATTAATCTGAAAATGTAAACTGATGAGCAAGAAAATGGTAATGCTATCAGAAGTCTCCCCTTGATATACAAGCAAAACAAAGTGGATCAAAAATCTTTAATAAACATCAAATGCAAAAACTAGCAGCAGCCAGAAACTATGCATTTCATTTGGTTTGTAATGAATTTGGATAGGGAACAGCAGTGCAGCTATGCGGCCCCACATGAGATAATGCCAACACAGGAAAGCAGTATCTAAGAAAGGAAGGCTCCTTCCTGCCTCAGCTCTGACTCAGAGCAAAAATAAAAACTTCTCATGACTCCCATCCTGCCAGCTCACTCCTTATCCCTGTACTACATGGTATCTTTTCATTCTTTGTTTTCCATTCTCTTTTTTGTACCCCTGCCTTGGGTATCTCAAGTCTTTTTTTTTTTTTTTTTTTTTTTTTGCATTTATTCTACCATTGCATAGGATCTAACATTTTAATTGCAAGCCTTGTTAACATGCAAGGCATGTTACTCAGAGAGTTGAGCCATCATTTTCTGAACACTCACTAAGTGCCAAACATTTTGTAAGTGCTTTACATGCCTTGTTTTCTTTGCACATCTCTCTTATGACATTGTTATAACTACTGTCATCATTTTCTAAATGGTGTATGAAGTAGGGAAGCAGGTCATATGACTAGTATTCAGTGGATTAGAACCCAAAGTCGGGTCACCTGACTTCAAAGTCTTACTACAAACAATCATGCTGGTTTTCAATGTCCATCTTAGAACTCAGTACCTGTTTCCTGAGCAAATAGGAAGACATGATATAGGTGCATCAGAACATGTACTCATGGTCCATTCTTGTAGAGAAAATATTTGTGTAGGAGAAAAGTTCCAGAGTAAGATGTTCCCTCTTGATCCATAAGTTGCTTTCCAACAATATTAAAAAGCTCCCAAATCTTTACCACTTCTGTCATCTCACCCCAGTGTGAGTGATTATGATCTGTCAGAAGGGATGCCATGGTCCATGGGTGTTCTTTTTCTTATGTACTATTCTTTCTGCTGTCAACACAGTAGCAGAATGCTATACTATTCAGACTTTGGGTATTAGAATGCTAACATTATAACATTAGATAACATCGATTTTAGAATGTTAGAATGCTAACATCCAGACTTTCTATTGGGTTACTGGTTTAGTCAGAGCAAAAGACCAAATAGACACATGAGCCTGTACCATCTCTGTAGAATCTCCACTATCATTCCTTTATTATCCCATCATGGCTTCAAACCCACAGCCTACCTCTTACTGGCCCCTAGATATCACTAGGAATGTTTTTCTTCCCATGAGGTACATTGCACTTCATGATCCCCATGTCTTGAGAGCACCTCCTCCAAATGTTAACCTGGCCCTTGGTAGAACAATTTGCAGCACCCTTATTTAGTAGCTGTCTGCCCAGACTCTCTGTGTAAATTTTCTCCTTACTAACCATAAACTGGTATGAACATTTTGTTTTTGTCTGCTTTCTTTCCTTTTATATTCCCAGAATGGAGAACCCAGTGGGTGTTTAATAAATTAAATAAATGAATAAATTAGTATATTATAAAGTTGTCTTCAAGGATTAAGCAAACTAACATATGGAAAGCATTTAGAACAAACAATACTTAGTATGAAATTAATGTTTAGTAACTGTCATTATTATTATATTGTTATTAAATTATAATAGTATGAGTTGTTGAATGAATGATATATTGAAACTTTAAATGCTGTTACTTTATTGTTTCTTAGAAAGAATCTAATAAATCCACAGATGTTTAAAATATTCTAATTTAATTGCCAATGGGCTACTATAAGAGATGCCAACCAAATCATTTGTGTCCTCCTTTCCTGTTATCTAGAGTGCACATTGTCATGGCCTCTTTGTTGTACTCATTTCGTTTCCTGTCATGGCTTTTGAAAAGAGCTTGTGAAGATGGTCAAACAGCTTCCATCACAGTAAGGTCTTCAAGAGATAAATCACATAACAGAGATGAGCCATAGAAAAAAAGCATACAACACATTTATCCGTTCTGATTGTCCTCATGTTCCATGTCTCAAGCAGTTACATTCTATTTAAAGGAGATTTTAAAATTGTGTTTTCCTAGCACACACACACACACACACACACACACACACACACACACATATATATATATATATATATATATATATATATCCCAGAGGGTTTTGCTAAATTCCCCTAACTCTTATTAATTACACTGAAGAACATCATGCGTCCTCATTCCCTGTCTTTCTTTCTTACCTTTGGACAGTACATTGTCCAGACAGCAACATCCAAGGTAATTTAAAATGATATTCTTTTGCTTATTAACAAAAAATATTTTAAGTTAAAATGAGTTCTAGGGAGATATCTCAGTGGATAAATGTGCTTACTTGCTGCTAAGTTTGGTGACCTGAGTTCAATTGCTAGGACCCACATGATAGGAAAAGAAAACCAATTCTTGCAAGTTGTCTTCTGACCTCCACATGTACATTATGGTATGTGCTCATGAAAACACACACACACACACACACACACACACACACACACACACAGAGGCACACACACACACACACACACACACACACACATGTGCGTGCGCGAGAGGGGGGCAGAGACAGAGAGAAAGACAGAGAGAATAATTAAATAAATGTAGAATAAAGTTAAGTTACTTGTCCTCAAAAGAAAGCTGTTTTGGACAATCATGAATGAAAACTTTGCTAGGAGTTGCAGGAGTAAGTTTTTGACTAGATTTTCTGGCCTATCAGCCGTGAGGACTTGAGGGATGATACCTCATTTTTAAAAATAACTTTTCTATTTATTTATTCATTCATTTATTACATCTTGACTGCAGTTTCCCCTCCCATCTTTTCTCCCAGTTCCTCCTCTCTTATCTCTCCCCCGCTTCCATCCACTCCTCCTCTATTTTTCTTTAGAAAAGGGCAGGCTTCCCAGGGTATGAAGAAAACATGACACACTAAGTTGCAATAAAAATAGGTACCTCCTCTTCATTTAAGGCTAGACAAAGCAACCCAAGAGAAAGAAAGGGTCCCAAGGGCAGGCAATAGAGTCAGATACAGCTCCTGCTCCCACTGTTAGGAGTCTCACAAGAACACCAATCTATGCAATTGTAATATATGTGCAAAGGTCCTAGGTCAGTCCCATGCAGATACCTAATGGTTTTGATTTTAATTTCATTGTTGTCAAATGTTATAACAATGATTGTTCTGTTCCCTTAACCTGTGGGATGACTCTAAGTTGAAAGCACTTTGAATTTTTAAGTATTATTTATTCTTGATGGTTTCATACATTTATATCATGGATCTTACTCCTTTTTATCCTCTATCCTCTCCTCTCATCCCACTCCCTCTCCTACTGGAACAATTTTTCTTAACAAATCTTCCATTTTCATGTCTTCTTTCTGCATGTGGTCACTGAGTTTACTTAGAGTTTCTTGTACCACTGAAGAGAATTATGCTTTCCAAATGCCATATGATATTCAAGCTTGAATTATTACTAAAACTTCTGTTAATGAGAAAATTCATTTAAAACATTCAAATTGTTTTTTTTCCCTCAAAGTAAATGTCAAGACCTAAACACTTAGTTCCTTTTAGAATGAAAAAATGTATTTGGTACCAAGATAAGCCATCACTACTAAAACCATCCATATTTTAACTTATTATTAAATAAGCTGAAATTCATTTTAACTTTGATAAGCTCAAGTTCCATATATACTTCCTGCTGAATGTCCATTACTTTATGAGACCATGGGTCAGCATTTCAGTTAAAACTTGATAGTGTTATACAAAGAAGTAACTTTTTACCCTTGGTTATCAGTTCAGTTTACTGTTGAAAACCTGCTATGGGTCAGACACAGTTCTAGGTAGGTGAGACATATCATGACTATAATTAAGTTCATAAGACTAGGACTATAGCTGAATAGCATGTAAGAGGCCCCAGCTTCCACTCTCAGCTCTAGGAACATGACAACTAAGTATTTTGTCCTTAAAGGCTTTCTGTCGTGGAAAGCAAAGCAGTAAAAATAAAAATCATCATAAAAATAAATGTCTTCTGTAGTACATTTGTAGGTAAGTGGTGCCTTGGTGGAGAGAGAAAATTTAAAAAGGGAAAAGAGGTAAAAAAAAAATTAAAATAGTATTCCAAGGTAGTCTTTTATAAGATGGTAATATGTGAACAGAAATTTGACAGAGGCAACAGTACAGCCTGCAAATAATTGTAGGACAAGCATTTTACATTGTATGAACAGTCAGTGCAAAGCCCTAACATGGGCATTACAGAGTTCCCATGGAACAATATATATAACATAAAAGAGTCTCTAAATCTTTCCTACTCTCTATCAGGGACAATAGGTTTCATTTCAAGACTAATGCCTAACCGCCACATTGATAACTTTTCTCTTGTCTTATTTTTTTCTACAGTCACATGACACAGGCAATCCCATTTGATGACCCTCGGTTTGACAGCTGCCAAATCATCCCCCCAGCTCCACGAAAGGTGGAGATGAGGAGAGACCCTGTGCTGGGCTTTGGGTTCGTGGCAGGGAGCGAAAAGCCAGTGGTCGTTCGATCAGTAACACCAGGTAAGGATCTAAAACCCACTCTGTGGTCTTTCATAAAGACTTGTCAAACCCAGTAAGAATGACTTCAGTTCATTTCTGTGAGTGATCAGACTATGAACTGAAGCAACACTTTCCCATTCCCCAAAAGATTGCCACCCCCTCCCCCCAAAAAAGACAGGCTGAAATCTGTCACCAAAATGGGTTTTATTTTTCATATTTAAGTATGTATTTTTGTATATGTATTGGGGTATTTTGGAGACAGAGCTTTGGTATGTTGCCCTATATGCTTAGTATTATATCTGTAACCCTACCTAAAATAAAGCTCATGGCAGCATTACTGCCTGTATGCCCATGCCTGATTTCCAAGAAGACTTTAAACTGCCAAATTCATCATATCCTTGGGTCAGGAAAAACACTGATAGAATCACTGTTAACTATTGCATCACTTCTGAAAGGACAAATGCAAATAATGATAGGCAGGCATCATAACAGGTGTAACATAGAAAACATAATGTCATATTCAGGTTATAGTATAATTTATTCCTGGGACAGTTGAATTATTTTACAAGTATACACATCCTTTCCTTTTCACTAAAGGCAAGCAACGCCTATGCCCCATTGTTGTTGGCATTGATCAAGTAAATGACTTTGGCCAATGACACATTGGTGAATACACTCAACACACAAGGTTGAAATGCATGTGTATAGTTGAACTCTGTCATGGCTGTAAGAAAGTATGTTTTCCCAGGGAGGCTGCTATTCCTACAGCCTCAACTCCACAATAAACTCCTGGGGTAGCATCCGGTTAGCCTGAAGCCTGAACCTCAGTTCAACCCAATCTGTAATTTGAGTCAGATCTGTTCAGCTATGCAAGGCCTGGATAATCCTAACAAACTACAAATGGGAAAAGGAACAATTATTGGAATGATCTGTTACATAACAGATACTAACTGGTGTATATCCTCTCTCTCTCTCTCTCTCTCTCTCTCTCTCTCTCTCTCTCATTACATGCTTTATTTTTTGCCTTCCCTCCCAGAGTTCTTCATCCCATCCTCCCTCCCCTTTCCTTCTGAGAAAGTGCCCCTGGGCATCCCCCTTCCATAGAGAATCAAGTCCCTACAGGATTAGGCATATCCTATTCCATTGAGGCCAGAGAGAGCATTCCTCTGCTACATATGTGCCAGGGGACTTTGACTAGCCTAAATATGCTCTTTGGTTGGTGACTTAGTCTCTGGAAGCTCCCAAGAGTCCAGGATAATTGATACTGTTAGGCTTCCTACAGGGTTGCAAGTCTCTTCAGCTCCTTCCATCCTTCCCCTAACTCTTCCATAGGGGTCCCTGACCTCAGGCCAATGTTTGGGTGTAAGTATCTGCATCTGTCTCAGTCAGCTTCTGGTAGAGCCTCTCAGAGGACAGCCATGCTAGGTTCCTGTCTGCAAGCACAGCATAGCATCAGTAATAGTATCAGGGTTTGGTTCCCACCCATAGGATGAATCCCAATTTGGACTGCTCACTGGTTAGCCAGTCATTCCTTAATCTCTGCTCCATTTTTTTCCCTGCATTTCTCTTAGACAGGAACAACTTTGGGTCAAAAGTTTTGAAGTTGGGTTCGTGTCTTCATCCTTCCACTGGAGACCTGTGTAACTAGTGAAGGTGGTCTCTTCAGGTTCCATCTCCCCACTGTTGGGCATGTTGGCTAAGATCATGAATTTTGCAGGCAAATGGATGGAAATAGAAAATATCCAGAGTGAGATAACCCAGGCCCAAAAGGACAGGCATGATGTGTACTCACTGATAAGTGGATATTAGCTAAAAATTACAGACTACTCATGATACAACTCACAGACCCTAAGAAGTTAAACAAGAAGGAAGTCCCAAGTGAGGATGCTTCAATCCAAATTAAAAGTGGGTACAAAAAACTCATAGAAGGCAGAGGGAAGAAGGGAGCTGGGTGGGAGAGGGGAGAGGGAGGGGAAATGTGGGGACAAAATCAGATATGGGGAAAGACAGGAGGAAAGCCCACAAGTTCAGGAGAATAAATGGAAATATGCAGCTGCTGGGGGTGGGACTTGGGGCAAACCTCTAGAAAGGCCTAGAGACCTGGGATGTGAGAGGCACCCACATCTCAGTGGAGGTGATGTCACATCTCTTAAATGCTATAATATGATAGTACACTGTACCTCAAGCTGTTCCACTATCAACACAATAGACTCACTCTACTCTTCCAGAAAAAAAATTGCTTTGGTTACTTATTGTGTATATTTATGCTTTTATTTTAATGGACAAATGCTGCTTATATCCCTTGTCATTACTCTGAAGCTTTTGCAAATCAGTAACAGAACTCAATAGTAAGATAATAGTCACATAATAAGATGGATTCTAGGGGCTATTGAAATGGTTCAATGAGTAAAGTATATGCCATACAGGCAAGAGGAATTGAGCTCATATCCCCAGTAGGCATGTCAAAGTTTGCATGTAAAGCAAAGCATGGTAGCACACATCTGTAACTAGCAGTGGGGTAGGACTAGAGAGTAGGTCCCAAGGACTCGTTGCTAGGTAGTAGATATATAGCTTCAGTGAGGGACTATGTCTCAGAGTCAGGTGGACAATGGTGAAGAAAGCACTAGACATCAAGCTCTGGCTTCCACATTCATACAAACATACATATGCGCAAAAACCTACAATACATGCACCATGCACATTCACACAAGATGTAGAAGTGTCATTTACAAAGAGCACAGATTCTCCTGTAATACTACTCAAATTTGAGTAGTGTCTCTGGCTCTTATTATAAGGCTTTGTAATACCCATGTCCTGCCCCTGCTTTTCAGTTGGTTGTAATTTTCTGTGTTATCCATGTTATGAGGATTCTCATAACATCTAATTTAGCAAGTTATTGGGATGTACACAGAGATACTTCCATAACTTCTGGATTATTATTAATAAATTCTCAAGTGTCTAGCCTTTTAGTCAGGCAATGATTGGAAACAAAAGTTAACTAGTGAAGTGATATAAATTTTTTAACGTTGATTAAATTTTAAATTTTCTGTTCTTTTGACATAACCTGGATGAATCAAGGACCACAAATACAGCTGAGCACTTTATACGGGGACTGATAAGAGTGTTTCATTCCAAGCTGTGCCAACACAAAGCTCCTAACTTTGTCCTCAGGGCTTTATGCTTCATTAGATGTGATTCGTATTTTCTGACCCTGTGAATGCTGAGTTTGAAACTACTGAGGATTGTATTTTCCAAATATGAGTGCTTCTTTTTAGGTTTTATAATATAGATCCAAGTACACACACACACACACTTTGTGGTAGTATAGAAATGAAAGCGACCTCTTGAACTCATATTTCTAGAAACCAGCTTTCCCAGAGATGATGCAGACATATAGCACAGACAGAATTCTGTACGTGCCGAAGCAGACACTGTAAGCACTGGAAAGTCTCTACTCTCTTTTTTTCCACATCTTGAACTCGTCTTTGCTTAGAGAGATTATAACACCCACTGTCCATCATTTTGAAGAGAGTAGTAAAAGTGAAAAGAGCAGAAAGTCTTTCTTCTGGTTATCTTTGAGTCAAAGTGCTGGTTGGATAAACTGTCTATCATAAAAGTGACTCTATTCAAGTCCCAGGTGGTTTTAGTAACATGATCAGATTTTTTTCATAGGGCACAACCCTGTTATCATAGCAATGGTGGTGTAACAATTCTCTGAAGGATGCCATTATTTCATATTCGGGAAGGATTTGTGGGTTGCCTCTTCCAGAGTTCTTGATTTAAGCTGCGTTGGTTAACCAAGAATATTCCCATTTGATCTAAAGGAATAAGTCAACAATATAGTGACTCATGACAGTGCTCCCAGAACTCAGGGAGCTAATCCAGGAGGATAACTGTAAATTCAAGCCCAGCCTGAGCTACATAGTGAGTTCCAGACAGTTTAAGCTATGGAACAAGACCTGGTCTCATCCAAAACAGATAAAACTCACAGGTGAAACCTAAGAATATGTCCTATTGTTTGAACGTGGTGTTCTCACCAAAACAGTTGAAATCCCCCCTTCAAACAGCATGTCAAAAAAAAAATATTTCTGTGTTTAACCAGCATTTGATTTATAACCATTTGCTTGACTGAATAGGTGTGGCTGGTTGCACATAATCAGATGGTTGGAATATGTTTCTCAAGTGCTCTTTCTGAATTTCTTGTGTGCAAACACTAATTCTCAGTGCCTAGAGATGCAAAATGAATGTTTTCTATCACTTATATAAGTGCTTTTTAAAGTTCCCTATTTCCTCACTCCCCAGAAATACAAATTGATGGTACATTTCGAGTGGCACATATGCCAAGTGTCAGAGTGTCTGGAGAATAACCAAATGAGTTTGAATTTCTTGTTCTGGTCATGAAATATTCATCCCAATTTTAAACAAAGGAGTAGTGAACTTATTAGGAAGATAGTATTCTAACTACACCTATTGCCTAGTGCTGCCTCTCTGGAAATAAGGTGAAAATTATATAGTACCACATAGCACCATGCCAGTATTTGGGAGGTAACTGCATCCAGTTGTACATGGGGGAATAATTCAAATAGTTGAATAATCTGAGTAATTGCTTAGGCTTTTAAATTTTAAAGACAGTTGTGTATTTCACACAGATGTAGCTTTAAGTCTTGTTTTGCAAGAGGGAGTTCAAAAGAGAAAGCAGCCCCTCTGAACTTGCAATGCATCCTGATATAATTGTACCTTCATGCCTATTCTGTTGCTTCTGAGCTCAGTTCTCTCATTTTGTTCGAGGAATCGTTGTAATATTCAGTGAGGTTACCAAGTGAAACATTATGCTTATAGCCGTGGGCAGCATAACTGCCCAAAAAAACATTAGTTTCTTATTCCCTTCTTAGGAATCTATCTGAAAAAAAAGAAACACCCCATGACATCTGAACTGTCAGGCCATCACATCTAGGCCTGGCTGTTGTACTGATCATAAACAATTTACCCAAATGTCAACAGCAGACAATGCCACTAACCATGATATATCAGGGCCTATGAGCATAGACACACATCCATGCACACTTGAAGTTAAATATTTGACCAACCCCACCCCTCTGCTACTGACATGGGAACAAATTTATTGTTAAAATCTTAGATCACAAGTAGGATCTTTCTTCACTGACCTTATTTATTGTATTTTATTTATTATTTTATATGTATGCGTGTTCTCCTGCATGTATGTCTATGTACTGCTTGGGTGTTTGGTGCTCTTGGAGGAAGTCAGGAGAAATCACTGGACTCCCTGGAACTGGAATTACAGACAGCTGTGTGTGAGCCTCCTCATGGCTGCTAGGACTTAGACCAGGGTTCCCTAAAGAGCAGCCATTGTTTTGAACCTCTGAGCCATCTCTCCAGCCCCAGGGCCTCCTCATTTAACCTCTTAAGCAATCATTTAAATGTTTGTGATGAAACTGTTTTCGATTCCAGTTAATATCAAAACTACAGAATTTGCCTCCACTTCATCTAACCTGTCCCAACAGTACTTAATACACAGCCAAATTTTATAAGATGCCTTTACTAACATCCTATGGTTGAGTGTAATGTCTCCATACTTGAAAGGAACAAATCCATGCACTTTTGTTCAAATCTAGTCATGCCCTAGTAGTTGTTGAAGAATACAGGTGAAGCTATATCTAGAGATTCTTCTATTGCTGCCTCAGGAATCACACAAAGGGTGGCTGGAAAAATGACTTAGAAGGTAAAAAAGTACTTGTTGCTGTTGCAGAAGTCCTGAGTTTAATTCCCGGTACCCAGATGGCAGTTCATGTCTGTCTATAACTCTAGTTCCAGAGGATCTAATTCCCTCTTTTGGCCTCTGCAAGTACTGCACGCATGTGGTGCACAAACATACATGCAAACAAAACACCCACACTCATAAAATGAAGGAAAACTATGTGAGAAGAACTGAGAGCCTTGTATCAGTCTTGCTGCTGAAGTTTTAGAAATCCATAGATGCCTGAGTCCCACTCCCAGGAATCCTGACAAGTCAGAGTGTAACCTGGTCCTCAGATAGTCCCAAAGAATGCCCTGATGCTTTTGCTGAAAGCATAATTTGCTCATAATGAGAGGAAGGAATTTTAGGTGGGTAGCCAAAGGAATTCTCACTTGTGTGTTTTGTTGTCATCTGTCTCCAGGTGGCCCCTCAGAAGGCAAGTTGATCCCAGGAGATCAGATTGTAATGATAAATGATGAAGCAGTCAGCGCTGCGCCAAGAGAGAGAGTCATCGACCTGGTCAGGTAGGTGACATATGCACTCACCTGTACCTCATTATACTTTCTCACAGAGGTTTATGCATGTTTCTTAGGCCTTATATGGAAGAGCAACAGTTTTCTGTGAGCCAATACAGTGTGGAATCATGAGCCTACATATTCCTGTTATAAAAGTGTCCGTGATAATGAGCACTAATAAAAACAAACAAACAAACAACCTGGGCGTGATGGCACATGTCTTTAATCCCAGCACTTGGGAGGCAGAGGCAGAGGCAGAGAGGCATGGATGTTTGTATCCTCCTCTGGATGTTTGTATCCTCCTCTGATCCAAATTCATATTTTGCAGCCTAATATCTATTGTGATATCTTTAGGAAGTGAGGCCTTTGGGGAACTGATTATGTCATGGGGGAGGAGCCTTCAGGAATGGAATTAATACCATTATAAAAGCAAAACCACAACTCTCACCTCAAAAGGCAGAGGCAGAGGCAGAGGCAGAGGCAGAGGCAGAGGCAGAGGCAGAGGCAGAGGCAGAGGCAGAGGCAGAGGCAGAGGCAGAGGCAGAGGCAGAGGCAGAGGCAGAGGCAGAGGCAGAGGCAGAGGCAGAGGCAGAGGCAGGCGAATTTCTGAGTTCGAGCCCAGCCTGGTCTACATCTTGAGTTCCAGGACAGCCAGGACTACACATAGAAACCATGTCTTGAAAAACCAAACCAAACCAAACCAAACCAAAAAAAAAAAAAGAAAACAAACAAACAAACAGATTCAAACTTTTAATGATCTATATCTCCATTATTATAGCCAAAGGTTACATTTCCTTTCCTTCTTGAATTACTGACACATTGATTTTTCTGTAATCAAGGAGACTAAAATATGAGAGCTAAATATAGCATAAAGTGATGAGTAATTTTATTTACATAATTCCTTGGATACACAAACATAAAATTTCACTCATTTTTTTTATACTTGCCTGAGTGATTCACTTTGAGATCATCAACTGAAACAAAAGTATAATTAGGTCAAAGCCAAGATATGATTTGTTTATTAGTTTAATTTTATTGCAGACACAGATTGTTAATTGATATTTTTAGTTGGGCATCAAAGAGCACATTTTATATGACTTTTCAAATGCTGCTCAAATATCTGCTTTAAATCCCACTGAGTTGCACTTTCTCTAGAACTGAGTAAATCTCTAGACTTTATTCAGGTGAAGCAAGACCTATTACACAAACAAATCCATTCATAAAGTGGTGTCAGAGGATAAAGAGGTGTGATGGTATGACATTTGTTTATTATAAACCAACACTTTAAACTGAGGAAGAGATCTCCTATGATGTATGCTCACTCAAAGCAAAAAGCACATCTGCATTTGGGGAAAAGTGTTAAGTATTTTGGAGATCTTCAGAAGAAACCTTCTTTTGCAAACGTGGTTTCTTCTTCACAAAGACACCATGGATGGTTACATGACCTTTGAAGAATTTGGAGATGGGTAAGAAAGCACATGAATATAAAAGGAGGGGTAGTCATTTTTAGAGTGAGCAACTGTCCCAGTCTTGCTATGAGCAAAGAAAAAGGAAAAAACTCCGTGTACTAAGAAAATTCTGTCTCCAAAGAGTTGGTCTTTGCCACTGTCTGGATGTTTGTATCCTCCTCTGATCCAAATTTATATTTTGCAGCCTAATATCTATTGTGATATCTTTAGGAAGTGAGACCTTTGGGGAACTGATTATGTCATGGGGGAGGAGCCTTCAGGAATGGAATTAATACCATTATAAAAGCAAAACCACAACTCTCACCTCAAAAGGGATAATAGGTAGTTTATTCTGGAGCCAAATAGGAGTGAACATGTCCCAAGAACACAGATGTATCACCTCAAATTCAATGTTTCAACATGGGAGCAGTTTCATGGTCTTTGTAGTAACAGAACAAAGAAAGTCATAAATCAAGACAAATACATTGATGGGCAAATCAGAGAGGCAGGTTATAGCAAAGCAAGAAATCTTCTGTTGATGGCCTCAGATGCTGTCTGATGACACTCATTGATTTTGGTTGATGGGTGCTAGTGCTCTACTAAGTTAATACATTCCAAGGGCTTTTAATCTGCTCATCAGAAAATGTTAGATCTGACACAGAGGTAGATAAGAAATAGCTATTTCTGAGGTTAAAGATAGATGAAGATAAATTGTTATTTGGCTATAGACCTGCAAAATCCTAATCTTTCCACAGCCTTTAAAGTTCTAATTAGCTGATCATCCTTGCAGAATGTCCAGTTAGGGATTCTTTGTGGTAACTTTCCTTCACATATGTCATTCATTATAAAAGGTTGTCTATACTACTTCTGCCATACTATGATACCAAAAGATCCTGCCTTTGAGGCTGGAATCTTTACCAGATTGTGAATCTGCTGATGCTTTCCTATTAGGCTGTTGGGTCCACAGACATGTTAACAATAAACTCCTGTTATTTATAAATTCCCGAATCTACAGTATTTTTACAATAGCACCAAAGGAATAAGTCATTCGTTTTTAGTCTGGGCAAAATATAATGATATCTTTCAATCTAGATGGAGACATCATAATTGTATTCATTGGTTATCCAGATCTCTAAAGAACATTCTTCCATGAGGGCAGGAACTGAAATTTGTGTCACATTCACCCTGCATCAGGAACAAGACCTGGCCTGGGAATGACAGTTCAAGTCTTTCTATGGACCATAAAGGCTATTTTTAGAAGCTCTGGGTTGAGGCCATTTCAGATTACTTATATCTTGGGATGCACGTGGGTGTCAGCAGGGACATCCCTCATCCAGCTGAGCTTTATACCAGCTTGTGTCCTAGAGGGCTATCTTTATGTTTAATGGCAGAAGTCTCATTTTGTTTTCCTCTGGGTACATACCTGTGTGATTAGTCCTATTGATTCCTGTGCTTCCAGAAGGGTAGAAGAAATAATATATCTCTGTTTGAGTTTGCTGTGACTGGATTGCTAGCTGCAGGACAGAATTGGAGAAAAAGCTATCTAAAAGTGAGATCACTTCCTACCAATCTTCCTCAGGCATGTAGAAAGGTTCCCCCCCCCCAAGAAAGTTGCTTGTTTTTCTCATTGCTTAACTCGTGGTCAAGGGGAAATTACATCAATATAAACCCTCTCCAAATTTATATGTAAAAGAATAAATGAAACAAGATGGCAGACAACAGCCTCACATCCAAATTGAGAGCTGCCACATAATTTCACAAAACCTGTGAGATAGCAAAGGTTTTATCTCTTAAGGAAAGAAAAAGAAAGAAAAAAATTGAGAGATTAGAATAAAGAAAAGTGAAGAATATTTCATGGCAGATGAAAATCATATGACATTCAAATTTCTAAGTCTGAAAATATAGTTTTACTGTAAAAATGGACACACTCATTTCTCCCTAGCCAACATGAACAGACATGTCACATAAGGCACACGAAGCCTAAGCTACTTTCTGTTAGATCCTTACAGGGCAACCTGATTGTACTTTTTTTTGGTCAAGCCATATTTAGACAGCATCCCTAAATAATATCCAAAGACTTTTTCTAATTACTTAGTTGTCATTTCTATGAGACTCCCACTTGCTTTCTAAGGAGATGGTGGTTTCGATGCACTGAACTGGAAGTCATCATGCATGCCTTCTATGATTCCATGGTTCTGAGAAAGTTGTTTGGGAAGATGTGTTGGTCATGTACCAAACTTGTGATCATTGAGGCTTATAATCTTTTGTGTCCAGAGAAACCAAAATAAAGGGATGGCCCTTAAGCAGGAAGAAGATTCTGGGGAAATGGCTCTGCAGTTTTAAAGCTCTTCCTGTGTGAACAGCAAGCCTGATGATCAGGGTTTTGATCCACAGAACCTAAGTAAATGATAGGTAAGCATGGTAGCCCACCTATAATTGCAACACTTGGAAGAAGGTTGTAAGGGATCCCGATAGCAAAGTACTTAGCTAGACTAGCCACATGGGGGATGAGCTCTGGGTTCAATTGGGAGACCCTGCTCAAAGAATAAGGTAGAAAGTGAGTAAGGAAGACCTAGAATGTTAACTTTGGGTCTTCACAGGCATGTCTACACAAACATATACATACTTTATACACAATCATACTCACATGAAAAAGGACAGGGGAAGAAACTGTTTCTTACCCACTCGGTATTTCTAAAGGATAGAAGAGTGAGACATATGTTTGAACAAATCATTCTTGATTCTTGTCCTTAGACTACAGTTTATTTAATCCTGGTGCTTTTTCTAGATAACCAATGTCTAATCAATCAGAACACACACTTTTTACCAATCCAGAAGCCAACAAATCCACATCAAAAGTCTGAAGACCCTCATATACTAACCTATTAACATACCATTCCATGAATTCCAACTGTACCATGGTTTTGCCAGTAGAAAATCATCCTAAGTCAGAAATCTAAAAAAAAAAAAAAAAATCCCAAGTTTATGTGGTACTCATTTTCCCTAGTCAACAAACAAGTTATTCTACTAAGCAATTTAAATTCACTGAGTCTAATTTATTTTTCTTCTACCATTTCCATCCATTATTAAGACATTTTTACTTGTCCATTGACATTATCTTGGGTAGAACCCATAAACACTCTCACTTGGGAATGACCAGTTTGATGCTCCAACATATATCATTCAAACTCCATCTCCTCTTCTTTCTAAAAAAAAAAAAAAAAAAAAAAAAAAGCAAATTCAACTTGATGACTTGAAGAATAAGGGGTTGGATTTGTGTCTACTAAACTCCATCCTCCATTTCCTTTTTAAAACATCATCTATGTTCTGGTATAGATTTAAATGCCTACCCCCACCCAGATAAGTTCACTTTTCCATGGCACTGTTAACAGTACCTTTATGCTGTGGGTCATCTTTTAGTTATTCCTCTTAACACTGTAACCAAATTGATAAGAGGCAGCTAAAAGAAAAAGAGGTTTACTTTTGGTTTATGGATTGAGATGATATCTTAGGGTTTTACTGCTGTGAAAAGACACCATAACTGAGGCAAATCTTATCAAGGACAACATTTAATTGGGGCTGGCTTACAGGTTCAGAGGTTCAGTCCATTATCATCAGGGCAGGAACATGGCAGCATCCAGGCAGGCATGGTGCAGGCAAAGCTGAGAGTTCTACATCTTCATCTGAAGGCTGCTAGTGGAAGACTGACTTCCAGGCAGGCAGCTAAGATGAGGGTCTTAAGCCCACACCCACAGTGACACACCTACTACAACAAGGCTACACCTGCTAATAGTGCCACTCCCTGGGCTAAGCATATACAAACCATCACAGATGATATGATGAGAAATCTGTGGTGGTGAGAGTGAATTGTGAATCGGGAAACAGGACCGAGGCATGACTGTGGGAGGTTAGCTGGCACCTCCTTTCTTTATTTTCTTCATTCCAGGACTCTAGTTCATGGGATCAATCCACTTATTATGCTTCACTAATACCCTAGACCAGTTATCCTCAATCTTCCTAATGCTGCCACCTTTAATACAGTTCGTTATGCTGTGGAGACCCCTCACCAACTTTAAAATTATTTTTGTTGCTACTTTATAACTGTAGTTTTGCTACTGTTAAGAATTGTACTGTAAATAGCTGATACACAGGGTAGCTAATATGCGACCCCTGTGAAAATGTTCAACCAGCAAGGAATTGCAACTCACAGTTTGAGAACCTCTGCCCTAGACATTTCTTCAACTTGAAAAGTCAATAGGAAAATGTTTATATAACTATAGGCATTCCCTTGAATAGAATATTAGTACCCTGCCCTCTATCTGCTTCTCAGCCACTCTAAGGTAAATAGACCCCATGGCACCATGAGCTTTTCTCACATATGACTGCCACAAACTCAAATCAACAGCTGTCCACATGTGAGTTAAGTCCTCGAAAACTATGATGCAAAATACATATTTGCCTTCTATGTTTCCTTTCTTAGATATTTTGATATAGCAATAGGAATCCAACAAGCAGAATGACAGAGTTCAGAGAGATAAAGCCTTTTTTCTTCACAGAAATTTCTGCCCAACTCTGAAATGAAAAGCATGGGGGAAAATAAGAAAATTTTAAATCTTTTTTATTTTACCACTTCGGGTAGGATGATCTCAGGAAGCTGTGGTGCTCTTCTGCCTATTAGTCATTCCTGTGCCTCCTCTGTATTGCCCACACCTACATTCCTACATTCTCTCTCTCTCTCTCTCTCTCTCTCTCTCTCTCTCTCTCTCTCTCTCTCTCTCTCTCTCTCTCTCTCTCTCTCTCTCTCTTTCTCCCTCTCTCCCTCCCCCCTCTCATGTGTTTCTCATTTTCTCAGCCAGATCATCAGAATAAAACAACCACAAAACTTCCTACTTATCAAGATAATAACTTGAGAAGAAAACACTAAATATCCAATAGAGCAGTCATCTTTTCCATTCTTTACCAGTTTCTTATAAAAATTGAGAAAATAGAAGAAAAGATGCTGTGCAGGTAGATAGCAATTATCAGAGTCTATTTATCTTCCTCTTAGAAACTCCCAAGGGGTCTCATTCACTTGATGTTCATTTCATAATATAGTCCTTGTATCTTTTGCAAATATGCTATGGATATATGACAGAGAAATACTTCTGTTGTGGAAGGGAGGTTGACAGGAATTACAAGTACCATGAGGGAAAAAAAACATACTCCTTGTACAGTGCTTGGCCCATGTGTGAAGGGCTTGATATTTTATTTAATTTTTATTAGATATTTTCTTTGTATACATTTCAAATGCTATCCCAAAAGTTCCCTGTACCCTCCCTGTGCCCTGCTCCCCTACCCACCCACTCCCACTTCTTGGCCTTGGCATTCCCCTGTACTGGGACATATCAAGTTTGCAATACCAAGGGGCCTCTCTTCCCAGTGACGGTTGACTAGGCCATCTTCTGGTACAAATGCAGCTAGAGACACGAGCTCTGGGGGTACTTGATAGTTCATATTGTTGTTCCACCTATAGGGTTGCAGACCCCTTCATTAAATGGATATTTTTACAAACACCTTTTGAAAATTACAAACTTACTTGGGTCCCTCCAAGTTTTTCTTCAGCTTATAAATCTGCAAATATTTGAATAGCAGCTATTGAATAGATGCCTCAGAAAACAATATTTTATTCATTTATGAAATATGTATATACCATGTTTGTGCTTCATGTAATACATGGACCCAGGTAATGGTAATACAGGGATCAATGAAACAAACCCCAGCCCATTAGTGCACTTGCAATCTTGAGTACGATGAGCAATGACTTCAATTAAGGTTGTTTATTAAGACAGACAAGTCTCCACACTGAACGCATAAAGAAAGTTCATTTGAAAGGAATTTTTCTTATAATTTTGGTTGTGAGCCTAGTCTTTAATGGCTGAGCCGTACTACAGAGCAATTGTGATAAAAACTGCATGGCACTGGTACAATGACAGACAGGTAGACCAATGGGATAGGATTTAAGACAAAGAAATGAACCCACACACTAATGGTCACCTGATCTTTGACAAGAGAGCTAAAACCCTCCAGTGGAAAAAAGACAGCATTTTCAACAAATAGTGCTGGCACAACTGGCAGTTATCATGTAGAAGAATGTGAATTGATCCATTCTTATCTCCTTGTACAAAGCTCAAGTCTAAGTGGATCAAAGACCTCCACATAAAACCAGAGACACTGAAATTTATAGAGGAGAAAGTGGGGAAAACCCTCAAAGATATGGGCACAGGGGAAAAATTCCTAAACAGAATAGAAATGGCTTGTGCTGTAAGATCAAGAATCACCAAATGTGACCTCATATATTGCAAAGCTTCTGTAAGGCAAAAGACACTGTCAATAAGACAAAAAGGCCACCAACAGATTGGGAAAGTATTTTTACCAATCCTAAATCTGATAGGGGACTAATATCCAATATATACAAAGAGCTCAAGAAGCTGTACTCCATAAATTCAAATAACCCCATTAAAAATGGGGTATAGAGCTAAACAAAGAATTCTCAAATCAGGAATACCAGAGGGCTGAGAAGCACTTGAAAAAATGTTCAACATCCTTAATCATTAGGGAAATGCAAATCAAAACAACCCTAAGATTCCACCTCACACCAGTCAGAATGGCTAGGATCAAAAATTCAGGTGACAGCAGATACTGGCAAGGATGTAGAGAAAGAGGAACACTCCTCAATTGCTGGTGGGATTGCAAGCTTATACAGCCACTCTGGAAATCAGTCTGGCAGTTCCTCAGAAAACTGAACATAGTACTACTGCTAGATACAGCAGTACTTCTCCTAGGCATATACCCAGATGTTCCAACTGGTAATAAGGACACATGCTCCACTATGTTCATAGCAGACATTTATAATAGCCAGAACCTGGAAAGAACCCAGATGTCCCTCAACTGGGGAATGGATACAGAAAATGTGGTGCATTTACACAGTGGAGTACTACTCAGCTATTAAAAACAATGAAATTCTTGGGAAAATGGATGTATCTAGAGGATATCATCCTGAGTGAGGTAACCCAATCACCAAAAAGTCACTTGATATGCACTCACTGATAAGTGGATATTAGCCCAGAAACCTAGAATACCCAGCTACAACTTCCAAAACACAAGAAAATCAAGAAGGAAGACCAACTCATGGATACTTCATTCCTCCCTAGAATAGGGAATAAAATATCCATGGAAGGAGTTGCAGAGAGAATGTTCAGAGCTAAGACGAAAGGATGGACCATCCAGAGACTGCCCCACCCGGGGGTCCATCCCATAATCAGCCACCAAACACAGACACTATTGCATATGCCAGCAAGATTTTGCTGAAAGGACCCTGATATAACTGTCTCCTGTGAGGCTATGCCAGTGCCTGGCAAACACAGAGTGGATGCTCACAGTCATCTATAGGATAGAACACAGGACCCCCAGTGTAGGAGCTAGAGAAAATACCCAAGAGCTGAAGGGGTCTGCAACCCTGTAGGTGGAACAACAATATGAACTAATCAGTACCCCCAAAACTTGTATCTCTAGCTACATATGTAGCAGAAGATGGTCTAATTGGCCATCATTGGGAAGAAAGGACCCTTGGTCTAGCAAACTTTATATGCCCCAGTACAGGGGAATGCCAGGGCCAAGAAGTAGGAGTGGGTGGGTAGGGGAGCAGGGTGGGGTGGAGGGTATAGGGGAATTTTGGGATAGCATTTGAAATGTAAATGAAGAAAATATCCAATAAAAAAAGAGAAAGGAATTTTTCTAGTTGTTAAAAGCCAGGGGGGCTAGATACAATTGAAACAGTAAACATGTGATCCTAATGCAGGCTGCCTCTTAATTGAAAGACAATACATTTATTTTTATAAAAGTAATGGAATACTTTATTTTAGAAAAATAAATTCAAGTACAATGACACAGTGCTAGCCTCTACCTTCCAACTCATTAAACCTAAGATTTGAAATAGTGTATTTCACAATAATGAAAGTCTTCATGCATTACACAACTTTCATGTGCCTTCCCGTAAGTTTAGTCATTCGTCTGCCGTAATGTGTACTGACCTAAAAGTTGAGCTCTTAAAACATAATCTCCCTTTTCCTGGGCTCCTCAGCCAGTGTGTGGTTTAATGTCTGTATCTTACACAAGATAAATCCCCTTCTGTTTAATGAACTATCCCATTTTCTTAGCCAGTAAGGAAATTTGGAAAAACACTCATCATTTTAACAACACTATAAAATTATCTCCTTAAATATTGGCATCTATTTGCTTGTCTAACTGGTTCAGTCTTGTTTTGTCCCCCGATCTCGACACTGCAGTTTTGGGTTATGAATGTGTTGTTTTTTGTTTTGTTTTCAGATAGATTCATTTCTTTGTGAATTATTTCATTATCATTTGGCTACTCTGTTATAGACATTATTTTTTGTAAGAAAATAAAAGAGTTTCTTGGAGACCAATTTACTGCTATAGTAACCATATTACTTTTTCCCCCATGTCATCTCAAGAAGTGCTATAATTGCTGCACTGAAATTAGATGAGTGCCATTCATTTTATAGTTTTCTAAGTTGTTAACGCTAACTTATACTTTATAGTCATTGAAGAGACAAATCTCTGAAAAACCCATGCCCTTTACAAATTACCATATCCTTCCTTCAAATCCTGGAACCCTGGGGTCACTGTCTTTGACCTTTCACAATTAAAAACAATTTAAAAACATCTCTACATTTTGTTCTAAAACAGTATGAACTATAATTGCTCACAGAACTGTTATGACTCATGCCTCACTCTCCCAAGGAAGGCCAAACCATTAGATTTATTGGACTTCAACAGTTATTAAGCGCTAATTACATACGTCATGTGAGGTGCTGAACATATACAAATACAGAAGGCATGATCCCTGTTCTTCTGGTGAAGACTTCAAATTGACTAGATTGTATTTATGACTATGCAAAATTTTCAGAGATGATAGAAGGTCAAATTAAGCAGGGAAGTCCTGGCATCAAGTAGTAGCAATCAACAATGAATGGAAAGATACGTTTGTGTATGGATAAAAGATTGTAAAATAGTTTCCCTTTGTTCCTGCATATGCCAACTGCTTCTAATGAGTACTTTTTTGCCAAGTTGCAGATATAAACAAATTTATTGTCTATGAGGCTGTCCTGAAGGACAAGCTCAAAATTTGTTCTTCAAGGCAGTAGTATAAAAACTACTGTCTCGTTTCAGATCTGTTGCATTAGTCTTTTTAGATTAGGGATTCGTTGTAGAGCCTGAAGAAAGGCATAGACTTCTCCCTTCATCTTGAAAAATCTACATAAAGTTTCTTCATATATAGAATAATATTTCATGACCTTGGAAGCCAGTCCCAGTTTTAAAGCCTAGACATCAAACTTAGAAGATGCTTTCCCCTTTACTTGAGTACTTGCCACTTGAGTACCAGAAGGTAACAATGAAAAGCCAGATACAACACCACACAGTTCGAGTCTCTCTAACACAGCTGTGGAAGATGAAAAATACCAGTCTCATAATAAGAAGATAAAATATGAAATAGGGAACTTATCCCTGCTCCTAACCAGCCTCTATAAAAGGGCAGATAATTATTCCTTAATTTACTGTCTTTCTTTCTTTTGATATGGTGATTATTCTTGCTGGTCTATAACTATGAGAATTTCACTACAGAAGGCAACTTAGGTCTTTGAGATAGTCACTTTTTCTAAACTTTTACTCTGGGATTAGAAATAAATCCCAAAGGCAGGAGGGTTAACTTAATAAGAAAAGTAATTGAGATGAAAAAAGGAATAATGACAGTTTTCTAACTAGGTGTTAGCAAGCTGGCTAATAGTTTTTAAAGAAGTCTTCTCTTTGTTTTTGGATTTTCTATTGTTTGTTTGCTTGCTTTGTTGTTGTTCTTGTTCAATAGTGGCAATCCACAACCAAAAGTACTTTTATTTCATCTTTGGAATGCACAGAGGGTTTGTAAAACTAGGATTAAGGAGGGAAAATTAAAAAAAAAAAAAGACATATTCATGCCCATTGGGCTAGCTAGCTTACTTACTATGGCTAACAACTGATCTAGAAACACCCATATTTTCCTATGGATTTCTCTAAACTTTTGTCTATTTGGCCTTGATACCTCCACTGCCACCATTGTTCAAGGGATTTAGAAGGAATTATATCTATACATGCCTTGGACAACAGACTTGTTGACCTCAGAAATCTATAGTTATCCATGACTTATCTTCAACCTCTCTTAACTAATCTGGGAACAGCTATGCCTATACAGAAACCTTTGTGAGAAGACGGGTCAGTGCATATCTTGAGAGACAGTCCTGATGAACTGTGTCCCATAGACCATTTCACTACTCCTAATTATGATCCAGGAGCAGCCCTGCTTGCCCAGTGGCCTTCTAAGTCGCATGCCCATCTATGCCTCCAAAAGCTGGTCTGAGGATCTAAGTCTCAGCTATGGACTAAAAAATAGTTCCATGACACAGTTCCAGCTACTTTCATCATGGTTTTGAGTGATTTCTTCCCATTTGAAGACCTGTGCCGTGATCTTGTAAGAACTATCCCATGATCCTGGTGTGATACCTCATCCAAGGTCCCTTATCTGGAAACTCAGCTACAGATGTCAAAATAGACACTTTTCTAAATGTCAGTCCAACTGATAAAGATCTTGGGGACAATAATTTAGCCCTGGGTCTAAATAGGACCCACATTGTCCAAAGACCCTGATAATAGGACTGCTGTGGATCACACTGCAGATCCTGAAGCAATCAAATGCTGTAGCATCAGTGCCACTTGGCTTCCATCCCAGTGGCAATCCTACTAGACTACAGAACCAACAAGAGAAGGTTTTACTTACTGAAGCCAGTCTATAAAAATAGGAAGAAGTGTTTGCTTATGCAAATTCACAGACACCAACTCAAAGCTACAAGAATCATACAGAATCAGGCAAACATTCACCATCAAAGAAGACTAATGAAGCTCTCTATAGCAATCCCCAGGAAATAGAACTCTATAGACTGCATGAAAACAAATTCAAAAGAGTTATCTTGTTGCAGGATCTTAATGAGATGCAGGTAATCACAGACAGCTAAATGACACCAGGAAAATGATGAAAGAACAAAATTGTAAGTTTAATGTATAAATATTTCATCAAAAAGCATGAAACAAGTGAGCATGGGGACACACACCTGTAACTCAAGAATTTAAGAGGTGGCTACAAGAGGATTGGAAAGCCAGAGTTTTATATCAATTTTAAGGCAAGCCTGCAGCCTGGTATACATTAGATCCTGCCCCAAAAAGCCAAAAAGCCAAAAAAAAAAAAAAGGAATGAAACAGAAATAACAAAACTACAAAGCTAAACAGTTCAATAGAGAGATTCGTCAGCAGACACAGCTATGCAGAAGAACAAACAAACAAACTTGAAAACAGGTTGTTCCAAATCAGCTAGTTTAAAGAACAAGAAGAAAGGAGGGTAAAAGGACAGAAATCAAAGCATACTATCACAAAGCATCCAGAAATCAAAAGCAACTTCAGAAACAAAGGAAGAAAAGAATAGAGGAACTGTAAAGGAGTCTGAGAACAATGAGCAAATTAGCAGTAATTACTCCTTACCAACCAGTAATGAGTTTACATGCAAATAGATTAAATTCTCCAATCAAAAGGTAGGGTAACAGAGTGAATTAAAGAAAATGTGATCTACTAAGATTCTATCTACAAAGAGACTCACAGTAGCTCTTCAGTCACAAGCTGAGCTGATAAGAAAATTATATTTTACTCTAATGTAAACCAGAAGAGATCAGCAATGACTGTACATACCTCCATGAGGAAAAATAAACCTTTACTTCTAATCTATAATATAAGAAAACATACTCCATCAAAAGTTACTGTTATAAATATATATGTACCAAATATTAGAGCACTTAGATATACAGCAATATTAACATTATTAAAAGAAAAAATGGAGGACCAGGAGCAGAAAGACATGTTCAAGTGCTTTTTGATCCCTTTCATAATTAATAGATAAAGCCAAATTCCTGGTATAATACATTGTATTAATAAGTTAAGTCTTTAAATAGCACTTAATTCTTAGTAGCAAAGCTCCCTTGCAAGGGTTTAAGGGCCCTTGTAAAATAGCCAAAAGTTTCAAAGAGGTCATTTCTATCATGAGTTCTCTTGCTTTTCTTCTCCTATTATGGGGTGGTGCATTGAGAGGGACTTCATTAGAATTAGCCAGGTAGATCTTGAACTCATCCTCTAGAAGCTTCAGCCAATATATTTGTGTCCATTCTAAATTAAGCAATCTGTGATTTTCTGTTACAAATAGCACAAAGGGAACACAAGCTGTAACAATAATAGTCAATACTATACTGAACAGCTAATATCTGCTAATGGAATAGGTCGTTACTGTTCTCACCCCTACAGAGATCATCTCTATGTGAAGTGATAGATGTACAAACCAAGTTGATTGAAAAGGTATTTTACAATTTATATTTGTGTATACATATATGCATATATATATGTGCACACATATTATGCATCAAATAGATCTTAGTGAAATGATAAAAAGAGTCGAAGATGAATTCCTATTACTTTAGTTAACAAGAGACAAAATCATTATTCTACTGATTTTTTTTTGGGTTGAGCAATATGTGTGCACAATCTGTATGAGCTAGGGTCACTGTTGCTGTGATAAAACATAGCCAAAAGAAACTTGGGGTTGGGGAAAGAATTCCCCAATTCATCAAGGAAGTAGGGACAGGAACTCCAACAGTTCCTGGAGGCAGGAGCTGATGCAGAGGCTATTGAAGAGTGTGCTTACTGACTTGTGCTTCCTGGCTTGCTCAACCTTTCTTTTCTTTTTCTTTTTGATGAGATATTTTCTTCATTTACATTCAAATGCTATCCTGAATGTCCCCTATACCCTCCCCCCATCCTGCTCCACAACCCACCCACTCCTGCTTCCTGGCCCTGGCATTCCCCTGTACTGGGGCATCTGATCCTCACAAGACCAAAGGCCTCTCCTCTCATTGATGGCCAACTAGGCCATCCTCTGCTACATATGCAACTAGAGACACAGCTCTGGGGAGTACTGGTTAGTTCCTATTGTTGATCCTCCTATAGGGTTGCAGACAGACCCCTTCAGCCTGCTTTCTTATTGAATCTAGAACCAACAGGCCAAGGATGGAGCTATTCACAGTAGGCTGAGCCCTCCCCAATCATTTGCTAATTAAGAAAATACCTTACCAGTGAGCTGTACCACTCTGACTCTTGGCAATGGGAGAAAGGTTTTCTCTGATGCTTTTGGCTGCTCCTAGGACCATGTTTCCTCTCAGTATATTACCTTGCCCAGCCTTGATGTAAGGTCTTGTTCCTGGTCTTATTGTATCTTGTGCCATTTCCAGTTCATGTCCTTGGGAGGTCTGCTCTTTCCTGGGAAGAGAAAACCAAGGTGGATCTGGAGGAGAAGGGAAGTGGAGGGTAACTGGAAAGAGTGAATGAAGGGGAAACTGAAGTCAGGATGCATTGTATGAGAGAAGAATAAATAAAAGAAGAAAAAATGCCTGAGAGCCAGATCTTATGGAGACATTCTCAATTGAGGTTCCTCCTCTTGTATAACTAGAGCTTATTTATGTCAAGTTGACATAAAACTAAACATAAAACTGGCTATTTTTATGTCAACTATATTTAATAGTAGGAAGTTTAGTCTAATAATTCAAATAAGAATGCTTAAAAGGAAAACTCACATCATCCTAAAACACAAACATCCCTACCTACCCCCACCCATGGTCCAAGTCACCTCCACTGTTAAAGTCAAAGCTCTGTATAACTTTTTTTTCAAGAGAAGCACATTTTATTTTGAATCTAAATCTTTCATTGATAATTTACAGACATCACATCCAGAAATTGTATTTTAAACAATGACCACATGGATGTGTTTCTGCAATAATACAAACATGCTCTCCATATACAAACACTTTTAATGTTAGTAAAACTTCTTTTTTTATATAAGATATTTACTTTATTTACATTTCAAATGTTGTCCCCCTTCCTGATTTCCCCTCTGAAAATCCCCTATCCCCTCCCCACTCCCCCTGCTCACCAACCCACCCACAACTGCTTCCTGGCCCTAGCATTCCCCTACACTGAGGCATAGAGCCTTCACAGGACCAAGGGCCTCTCCTACCATTGATGACCGACTAGGCCATCCTCTGCTACATATGCAGCTGTAGCCATGAGTCCCAACATGTGTACTCGTTGGTTGGTGATTTAGTCCCTGGGAGCTCTACGGGTACTGGTTCATTTATATTGTTGTTCCTCCTATGGGGCTGAAAACTCCTTCAGCTCCTTGAGTCCTTTTTCTAGCTCCTTCATTGGGGATCCTGTTCTCAGTCCAATGGTCTCTACATAACTTTTTGTTTTTGTTTTTGTTTTTCGAGACAGGGTTTCTCTGTATAGCCCTGGCTGTCCTGGAACTCACTTTGTAGACAAGGCTGGCCTCGAACTCAGAAATCTGCCTGCCTCTGCCACCCGAGTGCTGGGATTAAAGGCGTGTGCCACCATGCCTGGCTCTGCATAACTTTTAAGAATCACTATTGTGATAGTTCAGAAAAGAAAAGACATTGCATTGATAGTACTGCAATTATTAGTGGTTACGAATTAACATGTAATCTATGTCCTTATTTTATAATAAACCTTGTAAACATTTACCTCCTTTGTATTGAGACAAGCTAATTCTAATATGGTACATACTTCTTTTATATATTAACACATTTAGTGTATATAATAGTGCATGGGTCCACAGGTTAACTCTAATCCACAGACAGGATAACAGAAGCACAGGATGATGCAAGACCTGCACAAGATCCCAGAGTGAGTAACTCATAGTTTCAAATCCAATCTGCTCCTGGAGAAGGCTTTTCATCAGTTTACCATACACATTTCTAACATCTGCTCTATGAGCAAGTATTGTTTACTGTGATTACAGCAGAAAAAAAGGGGGACTTGAGGCTTGATAAAGTTGCAGCACTTGCCTGATAGTCAAAGCAGGGAGGCAAAGATATACTGGGAATAGAAGACATCCAGTATAAACTTCTAGGCCCTGGTATTCTAAAGAGGGCCAAGCATGCTAAACCCTCTTTACATGGTAGGGAAAACAAATAACAGAGCTTAAATTGTCCTCTACAACCTGGTCTTATCCCATAAGACGCATAGATTTACTCTATTTGTCACTGATCATGCACACACACACACACACAGCCTGTCTCTTATTCTTGATTTGCCAAGAACAGGGAATGCTCAGGAGTGCTTTCTGGTTGCAGTCAATGGGAGATCAGGAAGATTATTAAGGGGTGAGGGTAAGAGAGAACAGTTAGAAGGGCTCCATCTAAAAATCAGCTCTCAGCATGGCTTCCTTTTTACCAGTCACTCTTCCTGAAGATTATAATGGAAAGTCAAATCTCATCGTGTTCTAGGAGCACTGTGTCTATAGAATATATTATGAAGGTCACCTTCCTGCCTAATTTCAGCTGGCCTGAGGTGCATCACAGTTTTACTTAGTGAAATAACAAAGCAAAGAACTCTACTAAACAACCTGCCCATAAAATATGCATGGTGATGTATGATATAATAAAGCCTTGTTAGAGTAAGAACAGCAACTACTTTCACTAAAAACACAAAAGAAACAGCACCATGCTATGCTGACATTACAAATTGTGATTTCCCCTAATTCACACTTGCATTATACATGCTTTCTGACAATTGCAAATTGCAGGTCCTAAGGAGAAAGAAGTCTGTGGTTCCAGGAAATGCAAAGTGTGGAAAAATATTCTGATGAGGACAAAAGAGAAAAACGAACCTAAGTTCATAGTTCATAAAAGCTATAACAACCCATAATGATGAACATCAGGATGAAAAATGGCTTCAGCTAGATTATTTTAATATCCTTAGAGTTTGTTAATGACTATCTCCCACACCCTCATCAAATCTCGCTTTATTATGATAGTTTTTGAGCAACTCATGTGTATAAAATAAATGTTTAGGTTTGAAGAACCAGAACTAATTTAAATCAGGGCATGTTTGCGATGATCACATATACTTGCCACTATGGACTGTCATAACATGTTACTTATATTAAGCAAAAAGTGATAGAAGATAATTATTATTTTGTCATGCCTTGGAACTATTAAAATTTACAACTCATTGCCTGCCCTTTCTCTAAGTAGCTGAAAAGACAAAATATAAATACATCAATAACTATTCTCATTGCTGTGACAAAGTACACAACAAAAGCAACTTAATGAAGAGTTTATTTTGGCTTGCCTATTGATGGAAATGGTCCATCATGGCCATGAAAATATGATGGTAAGAAAATCTGTGATGCTAGAAACCAGACATGCCTGGTCACAAAGCACCAGCAGAGAGGTGAATGCTGCCACTTGCCTGGCTCTTTCCTTATTCAGTCTGGAACCCCAACCCATAGGCTTGTGCAACCCACATACAGAGTATGTCTTTCATCCTCAGTTAAGTTTTTTCTGGAAATGTCCTCAAAAACGCTCCAAGAGATGAATCTCCTAGGTGATTCCAAAACCTATCAAGACTTACCACCACAATTCATAAACCTCTGTTGAGAAGGTACATTTTTGCTGTGGTTAGAACATGCCACGGAACAGTATATAAGTCTTCTTTCCAAGAGATGGTTAGTAGAATGTCTCAGGAACTCAAAGCCAGAGGCTTATTTTACAGGTTGCACAGTGGATGGAACTAGTGAGCAAGACTCACAGCTATATAGTCTAATGTTTTAAAATGTGTTGTTATTCATACATAACCCATAATAAGACATCATTTTCTTTATATCCACATTACTGCACCTAGTCAGTTCATTCCACTTTCCCCAGTGCTGACCTGAGATTTATAAGGAAGGATCTATTCCTCAGGAGCACCATCTGTCCTCAATAATTTCCCAAGATACCTCTCCGTATTTGGTGAGTCATAGAAGAAAGGGGCCATGATGCTATTCCTTAATTGTTGCTTTCAATTCTTCCTCAGATGGCTTCTCTGTCATCCAAGATACATTCAATAATTGTGAGCCAAACTGAGACATGCAATCATCTATGGAGACGATTTCTTCCAGAACTTGCTCCTCACTGGGATCTGACTAAGAAAGGTTCTTTAATTACACAAGGCTGTCTGGGGATTCCTGATTAGTTCTTCCTCTAGAATTGGCTTCTTAGAAGATGGGGAGCATGCCTATCCTTTCATAGGCACTGAGAAGTCTGTGCCTTTGTGCTTGCCCTAAACCTACGCAATTTTCCCCATTGGTAGAATAGTTCCTTTGTAGGGAGCATCATTCTTTATTCTGATTCATTGGATATGCTTCCTAGATTTAGCCTGAGTTTTTCAAACCCAGATATTCCTTTACTTCCTTCTGTCAGTACATGGTCCTCAAATTCCTGCTGACCAAATGGTCAAGGAAATCTAAATAAAAAAGCATAGGGTTGTTGTTGTTGTTGTTGGTTGCTTGGTGGCTTGGTTATTGTTGTTTTTGTTGTTGTTGAATGAGGTTGGCAGGAGTGAATCCCTAAGGGCCAGTAGGAAAAGGAAAAAAGAAAAGAATGAGATTGGGAGGGGGAACTAAAGAGAATATTTCAAAATACCATCCTACTAACTTAATGAAAACATATCTGGTACTGTACCAGTCTGGGTTCCCTAGTAATAGAACAGGGAACTCATTAGTTGTTCAGTTCACGAGGCTGCCTGCTACAGCAACAGCAATCTGCCACTGAAGACCTGAAGGGGTTTCATAAAGCTGCTGGTTTCAATCCCTATTGGAAGCCCAACAAAGCTGGGTTCTCATATCAGCAAATGAATGCAGCAGCAACAGGCTAGATGGACTTGCCAGGGAGAATGAATGCAAGTAGACAAAGGCAAGACAGGTTTTTGTTTCCATCTTCTTTAATCCTCAATGGAAGCCTGTGTTTAGAATAAGTCGGCTCCACTTCAGTAACCTGATCAAGAAAATCCTCCACAGGTGTTTCTTGGGCTTTGTCTTTTTGTTGATTCCAGCTCCAGTCCTGCTGACAACTAAGATTAACTAGCACAGCTAGGAAAAAAATCAGAATCATGGGAACTTGCATCCTATATCCACATTTTGGCAGTATGTGACCTTGGGAAAAGAAGTTGATTTTTATAATTCCTGCTTTCCTTGCCCGTCTTATAGAGTTATTGGATAAATTATCTAAACCACAGTGAAGCAAGCTTTAAGCAAACTATGAGTCTGATCAGCACTTAATAAATCAGGATTGTTGTTGGCCTCATCAAAGTTCTCATCAGTTTCATCACTATAGCTAGTGATTTTAAGCAAATTGCTTAAGTCTCAGATCTTCATCTCTCCATCTATAAATGTGCCTATAATTCCTAAGCCTTTGTCTAAGGATCAAATGGGAGGGCACTTTGCAACTTGTAATCAGTTAGGTCATTGCAGGAGAAGCTGTCATTACTGCCCTTGAAATTGTAGGGTAGGGGAATTGAGCACAAGTCTGAACATCCAATCAAACCAATGAAAAGAACCTAGCCAGGAATCTAGTCCTTTAGGATAAAGAAAACTCGAGTAATAATTAAAAGTCTCTGAGACAAGGCACCCAGGAATCACCTCTGTGGAACTAGAACCCAATGCTTAACATTGGGATGGCAAAAAAGATAAAGCCTTGGGGCAACATGGTGACAGGAATAAGAGTGACTTCAATGTTCTGTCATATATAGGTGAAGAGGATGAATAGGATCAACACAAACTAAATCACAGCCCAAGAAATCTTTCTCTGTAAAGGACCAGATAGGAAAGGTGTCAGCCTGTGTGATCTTGTCTCCAGCATCATTATGCTATTGGAGCACAAATAAATACCCATAAATCTATGTAAAATTATTTTTGCCATATTCAGTTAAAATTGTATTAACCAAATCAAAGGAAGCAGACTGGAGGGATAGTTCAGATGGTAAAGTGGCAGCCTTGCAGGTGTGAAGACCTGAGGTCTACCCCTAGAGCCCATCAGAAAACCAGGTGTGCTGGGATGTTCCTGTAATCCTAACCCTAGAAAGGCAGACAGACAGATCTCTGGAGTGTGCTGGCCACCCAGTCTAGCCTAATAGGTAAATGAAAGACATGGTCTCAAAAATGATGGTCAGCACCTGAAAAATAGTACCTGAGATAGGCAGTCCTCTGTCCTACACATAGACATCATACCATATACACACGAACACACAAACACACACACACACACACAAGCACCATATATATCTGCATACCCACAAACACCACACAAATGAAGACATGAAAGATTTTTGTCATTTCTTGCCATCAGCTGGGTTTGTGTTTGTGTTAAACTTATTTTTCAAAATTCTTGATTTGCTTCATTACATCATTTATTTCTGTTCTTCCTGATCTCTTAATATAGGCACTTAGAGCTATAAGCTTCCCTCTGAAGACTGTTTTTAATATGTTGCAGAGACCGTGTTATGTTGTGTTTTAAATTGCATTTAGTTCCAGGAATATTTTTATTTCTTTCTTGATTTTTTTCTTTGACCTTTTCATTATTGAGTAATAACTTGTTTGATTTCTATGAGTTTATAGACTTACTGGAGTTCCTCATGCTGCCATGTTTAAGTTTTATTCCATAATGATCAGATCAGATAGGACACCTGGGACTATTTCCCTTGTTCGATATTTGCTAAGGTTTGTTTTGTGTCCCAATATATGTTCTATTTAGAGAAGCTTCTATAGTTGCAAAGTAGAATTCACATTCTTTGGTATTTGGGTAGAATATTCTGTAGATATCTGTTCTGTCTGTCTGATGTAGGATGCCATTTCATTCTGAGGTATCTCTGTTTACTTTTTTGTCAAAATGACTTATCTATTAGAGAAAGTAGGGTGTTAAAATAATTTAATATTGGAGGCTTTGTGTTTGTCTCTGTCTTTGAGACCATTGGAACTATTTTTATAAAATTGGATGTGTCAGAGTTGGGTCTATCTACAGTTTATATTGTGGTATTTTCTTAATTAGTCAATCCCTTGATAGGATGCAGTGATTCTCTTTTTTCTCTGCTGGTTAGTTTTAGTTTAAAATACATTTGTTTTTCAGATATTAGGATGGTGGTACCTGCTTGCTTCTAGGTTCCATTTACTTGGAATACATTTTTTTCTGTGTTTTCTCTTTGAGGTAATGCCTTTATTTCAAGCAAATATGAGTTGTTTTTTTTTTTTTTCTAGACAAAGGATAGATTTAGTTGCTTAAAATATTCGGCTAGCCTGTGTCTTTTGATTGGCGCATTGAGGCCATTAACATTTAGAGTTAGTTATTATTGAAAGGTGTGTAGATTGAAGCTATTTTGATGTTCTTGGTTGGAATGTGGTCCTAGGTGTGCTTTATATTTCCTTAAATTATAGCTTTGTTTGTCTTCTTTCTAGAGTCTCTTGGCTGTGCTTATTCCTGTCTTCCCTTCAAAAGATTGCTTCCAGTATTCTGTTTAGCATTCTTACATTGAATATGAATTTTTGTAGGCTGTCTATAAAAACCTCAAAAAACAAGGACTCAAGAAAACAAATGACCCAATTAAATGTAGGCTATGTATGTAAACAACAAGTTCTCAACAAAAGAAACAAAAGTGTCCTAGAAATACCACAAAAAGTGTCCATCATTTTTAGCAATTAGTAAAATGTGAGTTAAGCTGACTTTGAGATTTCATCTCTCCTCAGTCAGAATGACTAAGAGCAACAAAACAACTGGCAAAAAATGCTTAGAGGGGTTATGGGAAAAAAGGAGTCCTCATTCACTGTTGGTAGGAATGCAAATTGGTGCAGCCACTCAGGCAATCATTATGGAGAATCCTTAAAAATAATTCTACCATATGACCCATTGCCACTCCTTGGCATATGGCTAAAGAACTTGACATCCTACTCCACAGATACTTGCTCAGCAGTGTTTACTGCCATACAATATACAGAGAAGGAAACAAAGTAATTTTTCTCCAATCGATGAATGGATAATGGATATGAAGTACATATACACAATAGAACAATATTTGGTTGTAAAGAAAAATAAAACAATGAAATTTACAGGTAAATCAATTGTGCTAGAAATGATTCTATTGAGTGAGGTAACCCAAGCCAAGAAAGACAAACACAAAATGTTCTCAAAAAATTACTCATTTGTGATTTCTTGCTCCAAGTCTTCAAATGTGTTTGTACAACATGAAGTATCCATAGAAACCAGAAATGCACAAAGGAACCATAGGTGAGGAGAGGGGCTTGGGCGGGAAATACCAGGATACAGCTTGATATAAAGTAAGAAATGAGAAAAAAATGGAGAGGGCCTCCAACTGAGGAGGCAGTCAGTACAGAAGAAGGAAGAAAACCTCGTTATGTATGTTTGATCAGGCTAGTATAAGTGACTTCAAAATCAGTATAGAGTATTGGTATAACTATTTAAGGTAAGCCTCTACTGCTGAAACACCACAGGCTTAGGATACATGATCGGATGATTCAAGTTAGATACAACTAGAAAGCCTCCTTCCTGAGGTATAGCTTTCATGGGATCAGAAAATACTATGCAAGCTGTCAAGGGAATGAAGTAATAAATTGTCCCACCCAACTGCAGCACCTATGAGCCACAATAATGGACAATATGGAAAGATATCTATAAAGATGCTGGACACAATACAAAGGTCAACACATCATAGAGAGTCCAGGCCAAATGAATGTATCTACTTCTTAGCTCCTGTATCTTTGGCTCAGGGAACATCATGGGAGAGGGGGTAGAAAAAACATGTAAGAGCCAGAATATGAGGAAGTTTGCTGTGAAAACAGTCTCTTCTAGAAAAGAGACCAAAAGCAAGACCAAAACACAGCCATTATCAGTGGTAGCTAGGCCTGGTTTGGACACCTTTAATCCTAGTAACCAGGATACAGAGGCAAGCTGATCTCTATAATTTGAAGGCCAACCTGGTTGGCAGAGCAAATTCCAAGTCAGCCAAGGCTACATAGCAAGACCTTGCCTTAAAAACAAAACAAAAGGAAAGGGTATCAAATTACCTGGAGGTATTGATAGTTGTAAGCTGCATGTGTGGATATAGGAAACAAATTCTGAGTCCTCTCCAAAAAAAACAATAACAAAAAACAAAAAACAAAAAACAAAAAAAACCCCAGCAAGTATACTTAACAAGGTTGAGCTCTTTCTCCAGCCCCCAATTTCCCAAGATTCCATACAATTTAAATTTGTATATGCCCCAGTACAGGGGAATGCCAGGGCCAAGGGGTGGGGGTGGGTGGGTGGGGGACTGGGGGCGGGGGAGTGTATTGGGGACTTGTTGGATAGCATTGTTAATGTAATTGAGGAAATTACCTAATAAAAAAAAGACCCCCCCAAAAAAAAAGAAAACCAGAGTAAAACATTGGTGTGTTCCTCCAAAAAAACCAAAAAACAAACGAAACAAAGCAAACAAACAAAAACCAAATCTACATGCTAACATGGAAAAGGGAAATTTTCTGTATTTTTTTTAAATTTTTTTGCAAAAACATTTTTATTAGATATTTTCTTCATTTACATTTCAAATGCTATCCTGAAAGTCCCCTATACCCTCCCCCTGCTCTGCTCCCCAACCCACCCATTTCTTAGACCTGGCATTCTCCTGTACTGGGGCATATAATCTTCACAAGACCAAGGGCTTCTTCTCCCATTAATGGCCTACTAGGCCATCCTCTGCTACGTATGCAACTAGAGACACACGTTCTGGGGGATACTGGTTAGTTCATATTGTTCCTCCTATAAGGTTGCAGACCCCTCTAGCTCCTTGGGTACTTTCTCTATTCCCTTCGTTGGGGGTCCTGTGTTCCATCCAATAGATGACTGTGAGCATCCACTTCTGTATTTGCTACGCACTGGCATAACCTCACAAGAGACAGCTATATCAGGGTCCTGTCAGCAAAATCTTGCTGGCATATGAAATAGTGTCTGAGTTTGGTGGTTGTTTATGGGATGGATCCCCAGGTGGGGCAGTCTCTGGATGGTCATTCCTTCCATCTCAACTCCAAACTTTGTCTCTGTAACTCCTTACACGGGTATTTTGTTCCCCATTCTAAGAAGGAATGAAGTATCCACACTTTGGTCTTCCTTCTTATTGAGTTTCAGGTGTTTTGCAAATTGTATCTTGGGTATTCTAAGTTTCTGAGCTAATATCCATTTATCAGTGAGTTACTATCTAGTGACTTATTTTGTGATTGGGTTACCTCACTCAGGATGATACCCTCCAGATACATCCATTTGCCCAAGAATTTCATAAATTCATTGTTTTTAATAGCTGAGTAGTACTCCATTGTGTAAATGTACCACATTTTCTGTATCCATTCCTCTGTTGAGGGACATCTGGGTTCTTTCCAGCTTCTGACTATTACAAATAAGGCTGCTATGAACATAGTGGAGCATGTGTCCTTATTACAAGTTGGAACATCTTCTGGGTATATGCCCAGGAGAGGTATTGCTGGATCTTCCTGTCATACTATGTCCAGTTTTCTGAGGAACTGCCAGACTGATTTCCAGAGTGGTTGTACCAGCTTGCAATCCCACTAGTAATGGAGGAGTGTTTTGAGGAACTTGACTCAAAAACAAAACAAACAAGCAAACAAAAACAAATCTACATGCTAACATAGAAAGGGGAAATTTTCATAGGCTTCCATCTCTTGATCAAAACTACAGGCAACTAATGACTACTAGGAGAGGGAGAATTAGCCTCTTACAGGGATGATACCCTGTTTTGGTGATCCAATACAAAATGGTCAGCCATGCATCCATATAACTCAAACAACAAAAATGGATTCAGCAGGTTCTATTTAGGCATTTGAATACCCCCTTCTGTGTGTGTGTGAGAGAGAGAGACAGAGACAGAGACAGAGACAGAGACAGACAAAGAGACAGAGACAGAGAGACAGAACACTCAAAGAGAGGCTATCAACCTGAAAGTAGAGGGTAGACATGGAAATAAAGGAAGAGTTGGGGGAAGTACTTGAGCTGGGGGAAAGGAGGAAAGGGATAGTGGTAGAATCCTATTTTAATTAAATATATATATATTAAAAATTAAATGTATATATCAATACAAAAAGTAAAAAGAGACATGAAAGAGCCAGATTTAGTCCTCATGCCTTGTTGACTCTCTTCAATGAAACTTACAGAAACCAAAGCTGAAGAATACAGAGAATACATATGCAGAAAAAAATGAAGTGAAATCATTTTGCTTGAATAATGATAAAGATAAAGCAAGTTTTACCTAAAAAGTTGTTATAGAAAGTGGACAAACAGAAGAAACAGCAAGCAAACAAGTAGATAAACAGCACAGATTTTGTGGTGGATTTCCATGGTTGTTCCAGGGAAATATCTTTACCTATTGAGAAGTAAATACACTTTTATTATAATCTGTACTACACCTGTCATTATTTGCAAGCTTTGTCACCACTCTGTGTGATAATGACAAGAACCAGTACAGGGGCAATGCTATAGCTGCAAATGCAAAACTAGGCAAAGGCTCAGTTATAGTTGAACAAAAATCTAGGCTGGAACATCTGTCAAAGATTCTCCTGGTAAACAGATATCTCTCCTTCAAAAGAACACACACAGGACCATGACTGAGACCCTATACACCTTGTAGCTTTATCACAAAGCTCCCAATTAGTCCTTGTCAACTGACAGTTGAGAAAGAGAATACAAAGACATGTGGAAGTGGTTACTGGAAGGAGTAGACATAACTTTTATTCATTTTCCATTGGTCAGAAACCAGCCAGACTCTACCTGCTCAGGAAGCTACACGTTGCCTGCCTAAATACCCATGAGTTTGGGGGTCAGGTTTGCCCAGCACATAGCTATGCTCTACTCGGATCCTATTTTAATCGTGTATATTTGCCTTTGTGCCTATTCTGATGCTCAGCTCCAAATTGGACAGAATGGATTGTTTTTAGAAAGAACACCTCCAAATCAATTTAAAATTATTCACCTTTAAAGAGATGACTGCAATTTATCTTTAGAATCAAATCAAAGTTAATTGATCCACTTTTCAGCCATTGTACCCAAAGCAGGCCCATTGTTTGTTCCATGGTTTTGACTGCATTGATTTTATCTTTGACATAACATATGTTCCAAAGATCTCCATTACTTCATCAATGTCATTCACTGCATGATCTCCATCTGCCTCACTTTTATTAACTTCATTGTTCTCAACCTCCTCATATCACCATAAGCTCTATTCATTAAATGAAATGTTCAGTAAGTTGTTTAACTACTTCTATGCTGTCCTAATTCTGTGTCAAATCACATACACAGGATAAACAGAATCACATGGATGCCTACTGAACTCTAATTTTGTATTAAATTCAATTCCTAGAAAACAGAAATATTCCTTGCCTTTTGCAAGGACTTTTAGGAGTTTATATTTATACCTTAATGTGTATCATTTGCATCAATGTACAGATGAGCATTTTTCTCCTCTCCTATCTGTATCATCATCCCAGCTATATAATTTCCCTGCATCCCCTTCTTGTCATTATGGAGAGATGTCACTATGCCCAAGGAGATACTTGCTTCTATGCTAGAGAAGATTCCAGTTCTATACTAGAAATTCCCTGAGCAGTTTTTTTTAACTACATGTAATAGCTATGAAGTCACATGTTCCACAGAGTTGGAAGGAGAGATTACAGGCATTCTATATTATACCATTTATTTATTTGTTTTTAAAGACATGAATACTTATTATATACTGCCAAATGGTTCATTGTATATAATCAGGAGACGCACATCACTGTATTCCTTCCATGCCTGCCACCCCTTCCTTTTTCATACCATCAGTCCCTTTGTTTCCCTAGACAATTGCACTTCGACATTCATGTCAAATACTCATAGATGATTTAGTATACCTAGTTAACATTTTGGAATCTCAAATGAGAGAGAACATATATTTGTCTTCCTGAAACTGGTTTAATTTGCCTATGATGATCTCCTGTTGCATGAATTTTCCTGCAAGAGACATGACTTTATATTTGGTAAGTAAAAAATAGTGTGTTGTGTTTATAAACCACATTTTATTTCTCCATTCTTCTGTTGTTCCATACATAGGTTGCTCCCATAATGGAGCTATGGTGGGTGGCGCTACAGTAACCACTGATGTGCAAATATCTTTGTGATATGTTGGGTTAGAATCCTTTGGATAAATACCCAGGAGTTTTAAAGCTGTGTCATGTGGTACCCATAGTATTTTTTTTTTTGGAGAGGTTTCCATTACTGATCTTTATATTTGCTGAAAAAGTATGCATTTCTATCAGCAATGTACACAATTGCCTCTTTCTCCACACCTTCACCAGTATTTGTTGTTTTGATTTTATTTTATAACTACCATTCTGACTGGAGTAAAATGAAATATTAGTACAGCTTCAATTTTCATCTCTATAATCAGTAGTTAGGATGACCATCAATTATTAAGCTCTCCCTCCTCTGGGCAACATAGACCTGGTCTTTGCATATCTTTGTGAGTGGGAGTAATTGGTCTCCTTTACAGTTGAGGGAACAGCATTAGATAAGTGAAGTATAGAACTCCATATTATACTAAGAAGTTCTAGAATTACTTCAAGTACATGTGAAAAATACTTGATAAGGTCATGAGGTAAGACTTACATCCATTCTTATATGGCATTTTGAGTGAGAGATAACAGTGGGGTGGGTAAAGGAAAGAACTGAGTTTTATCACCAGAGGTAGCTCATAAGGAGAGTTGCAAGTTGACTTTCAGTGACTGCACCAGTGACTGATTGATATTAGCCACTAGACCAGTATTTTTCAGCCTGTGGGTCATAACCCCTTTTGAAGAAGGTCAAATAACCTTTACATAGGGGTCACATATGACCATTGGAAGACAGAGATATTTATATTACAATTTATAATCATGGGAAACTTACAGTTACAAAGTATCAACAGTAAGAATTTTATGTTTAAGGGTCACCACAGCACAAGGAGTTGCACTAGACAACCCATTCTGAATGTGAGAGGAGGCAAACTTTGAATGACCTAGGCATGAGGGGGGAAGCTTCCACAAATAGAACTCACACCAATGAAAACTAGAGATGCAGGGGCTGGGAGGTTGCTCAGAGGTTAAAGCACTTTGCACTTTCCATATAAGTATGAAGATCAGAACTTGGATCAGCAAAACACACTTAAAGTGCTAAGTTTGTATAGTAGCTCACCTGCAATGCTAGCCCAAAAAGAGAGACAGAACCCTCAAAGCAAGACTAGCAATATCAGTGAGCTCTGAGTTTGATTCTGAGAACTTGCTTCAATCAATAAGGAATAGAAAATGATCTCTGACATGAACCTCAGGCTTTCACATGTATCCACATGTGTGCATATGTGCACTCCCACACATGAACCTGTATGTACGCAAAACATGCATGCACACACACGCAACTATAAACACATGAAAATAGGAAAAAAGCAAGACGTGGAATATGATATTTGGACTAAGTGGATGATGAAGTAAATATTCTCTATATGTTATGATTTTGGTTTAGTGTTAGATAAAAGGCAAAGCATGGAGAAAATAAAGTTTGCCATTAGTGCTTCTATTGTACTCTAAATACATCCTGAATCCGTGTCCAACCGTAGGAGATTGTATCGATCAAATGGCTCTTATTCCAGATAAGATTTCATTTGTATTTGAACACTTTTACTTATCAGCCATCTTCATATTTTAAATCTGTCCTTTTCAACTACACCACGTTACACACACATTATATCGCACATACTTAAAAAGCAGTTAATAAGCCATTTTCTAGCAACATAAAAAGTAGTTCACATAATCATTTCCTTCATGCAGTGCTATGTAAGACAGAAACATACCAAAATTGTACATCTTGACAATTGATAGGAGCAATTGTGATATAATTATTCCCAATAAGATTCCACTTGAGTAATGCCATCTTTGCCTTTTCTGGGTTTCTTTTCTTTCTTTCTTTCTTTTTTTTTTTTTTTAATTCTACTGTAGCCTGATCTTATTTCAAACTTAAAACAACTAAGGGGCAGTTTTGTTGCCACGTCTGTGTCAAATAATGAAGGATCAATACAAGAAAAGATTTTGTAATTCTTCATCCATGGAAGAACTTATCACTGTTAGAATCTATCTTTTCTTTTTAGTGCCTGGTTGCTGTTCTATTTATATTTTTTATGAGCAGAACAGTCTCCACCTCTGTGTCTAATAGATGGGATTGCTTTGTGGTCTGAGTACTCTCGGATTTTTAAAAGAATCATGTCAAAGCTAAATTTTTATCACATGCTCTGAAACCTCTACCCCAGGGTGTTTTCATTTATATTTAATGTAAAACCAAGGATATTGGAGGTGGAACAGATTGTTCTTCATTGAGTACAATGAACAGTATCAGCTCACTTTGAATGCCAGAAATAACATTTGGAATGTTCTTTCTGGTAGAGCACTTCAGGGTATCTGGGTAGCTTAGTTCTTGGTAATTTCAAAACTGAATCACCTAACATGGTAACAAAGGAAACCAAGGCAATCTCTCTTGAGACTTATAATAATAAAATACATGATTTAGGGAAAGCTTCCAAAAGTGTGTGGTGTGGTGTGGTGTGGTATGTGTATGTGTGTTTGTGTGTGTGTGTGTGTGTGTGATTTTTTTTATAAAAACCACATTTCTGATCCTCTTTCATTTCCTGCCTGTATTATATTTCTTAAGTACAGTGAGCTATGAGTTTCTATTATTTGACAAAGTAACACAATACATGAGAAGCCCTTAAAAGTAGCCTTTCCCTATAATTTCCTCCCCAGTGCCCCTCTCTTTGGGTTCTCAAATGTGCAGTAGTATAGCTGTGAATAGCAAACTCCTGTCAGTCTGAAGTAATGGAAATACTATTAAAGATGTCTTATGGCATGAGGCTGTTCCTCCACTCACCCACCCACTCCCACCTCCCTGCCCTCAGTTCCCCTACACTGGGGCATCTATCAAGCCTTCATAGGACCAAGGACCTCTCCTCCCATTGATGCATGACAAGGCCATCATCTGCTACATATGCAGCTGGAACCATGTGTACTCCTTGGTTTCAGACTTACTCCCTGGGAGTTCTTGGGGCGGTCTGGTTGGTTGATATTGTTGTTGTTCTTATGGGGTTGCAAACCCCTTCAACTCCTTCAGTCCCTTCTTCAACTCCTCTATTAGGGACCCTACACTCAGTCCAATAGTTGGCTTTGAGGATCCACCTCTGTATTTGTAAGGCTCTGATAGAGCCTCTCAGGAGACAGACATATCAGGCTCCTTTCAGCATGAAGTTCCTGGCATCCACAATAGTGTCTGGGTTTGGTAACTATATATGGGATGAATCCCCAGGTGGGACAGTCTCTGAGTGGCCTTTCCTTCAGTCTCTGCTCTACACTTTATCTCTATATTTGCTCCTGTGAGTATCTTGTTCTTCTTCTAAGAAGGACCAAATCACCCACACTTAGGTCTTCCTTCTTCTTAAGCTTCATGTGCTCTGTGAATTGTATCTTGGTTATTTGGAGATTTTGAGCTAATATCCACTTATTAGTGAGTGAATACCATGTGTGTTCTTTTGCTATTGGATTACCTCACTCAGGATGATATTTACTCATTCTATTCATTTCCCTAAGAATTTCATGAATTCATCATTTTAAATAGCTGAGTAGTATTCCATTGTGTAAATGTACCACATTTTTCTGTATCGTGTACCTCTGTTGAAAGACATCTGGGTTCTTTCCAGCTCCTGGCTATTATAAGTAAGGGTGCTATGAACATAGTGGAGCATGTGTCCTTATTACATGTTGGAGTATCTTCTGTGTATATGTCCAGGAGAAGTATAGCTGGGTCCTCAGGTAATACTATGTCCAATTTTCTGAGGAACCATCAGACTGATTTCCAGAGTGGTTGTACTAGCTTGTAATCCCACCAGCAATAGAGGAGTGTTCCTCTTTCTTCACATTCTTTCCAGAATCTTTTGTCACCTGAGTTTTTGATCTTAGCCATTCTGACTAGTATAAAGTGGAATCTCAGGGTTGTTTTGATTTGCATTTCCCTGATTACTAAGGATTTTGCACATTTATTTAGGTGCTTATTGGCCATTTGATATTCATCAGTTGAAAATTCTTTGTTGACCTCCACATAAAAGCAGAGACACTGAAACATATAGTGGAGAAAGTGGGAAAAGCCTCGAAGATATGGGCACAGGGAAAAAAATTCCTAAACAGAACAGCAATGGCTTGTGCTGTAAGATCAAGAATTGACAAATGGAACCTCAAAAAATTGCAAAGCTTCTGTAAGGCAAAAGACACTGTCAATAAGACAAAAAGGCCACCAACAGATTGGGAAAGGATTTTTACCAATCCTAAATCTGTTAGGGGACTAATATCCAATATACAAAGAGCTCAAGAAGCTGGACTCCAGAAATTCAAATAACCCCATTAAAAATGGGGTACAGAGCTAAACAAAGAATTCTCAACTTATCCCGAGCTTTTGTCCCCGCCGGCAAGAACACACTCAGGACAACCAGAATCTTCTGCGGCAAAGCTTTATTGCTTACTTCTCAGGAAGATCCCGACCCCAGAAAATGGAGTCCCTTATATAGTGCTCAGCCATGACGTTTCAGCACCTGATGTGGCGTGACAGCTCTTGATTCGTTGCTCGCCCATCACACCACTATTACACCCTGAGAATGGGCAGTGACTAGGAGTGAGTTCACTCTCGCACTTGCGCACAAGGCTTGTTTACTAGTTTGTCACAGCGGAGGCCAGTGCCATCTTATAATGGTGATTGCTCGCGGCACACGCACGGCTCTCCACAGCGATTGCTCGCTGCACGGCTTTCCACATCTCCCCCTTTTTATTTTATTAAATTGAGGCTGGACTAGGTCTGTGTAATTATGCCCATCCGCTGTGGCTCCTGTCTTAGGTCGTTCCTCCAATGTCACAGCCTTTCCTGTCATAGGGTAACCCTATCGCCACTGGGCCCCGTGTCTTAGGATGATCTGTGCATGAGGAAAGTTGCCCGTCCCTGGATACCGCAGTGCTATGTGACAGTAACTACTAAATGACCTATGGCGAACTCTACAAAAGAGGCCAGCCACCAATGTCAACTAATTTTTGAGCATAGATAGCCAGATTTCGGGGGAGGCGCCTTGCTCAATGGCAGCAAGTGCTTGAGCTATCACAACCTTGTCAAGTGTTTGTTGGGTTCTGAGCTTGCAAACCAACCAGAGCATGAACACAAGTCCACAGCAGGTGGCAACACCAAATAAACCCACCCCCACCCATTCCTTAAAATAAGAAAATGCAGATGAAATCCAGGAGGAGAGGCCCTCTGTCAATGACAGGTCCACTCGCGTTGAGTTGATCTTTAAAACTGCCACCCTCAGGGCCTCAAGAGTCTCATAGAATCCCTCAGACCAATTTCCTGCAAGATACAAGGAAAGCTGTCTAGACAGATTAGCTGCATAAGTAAAATTTTCATATTGGACACTGGTAATACACAGAGCTTCCAGTTTTCTTTCACAACCCAACTGGGCCATCTGGTATAGAACTCCTATCTGTTCTTCTGCCAGGTCAAGGCACTGATTCAATATCATCAGCCCTCCCTTTAACTTGGTACTAGCAGAAGTTTGGACAGTGATGGCATCAGCCAGATCTGCTGAAAGCTGATTTAATTTTGTGCCTGATTGAACCTTACTAGCCATAGCATACCCTGCAGCTGTAGCAGTAGCTGCACTGGCTGAAATTGCTATGATCATGGCAGCAGTAATTCCAAAATCTCTTTTTTGTCGAAACAGGAATAAGGTGGAGGGTGTTTCCACCGGAACAGGGATCCAACATGGGATCCGTGCTACCATGGCACAGGTGTTCTTTGTTATGTCCCAACATTGAGAAATCCAACAAGAATCATTGGAACAGACTTCAAATGAATCATTTAAAAGAATAAAAAAGAAAGGGGGGTAAATAGAGACTGGGGTAGATGGATAATTAATCTGGTTTACCAAAGTTTTATTGAACCCAGTGATCTCTACACTGGTATTAGTATATCCATAAGAATCCTGGGAGGCAGCATGTATTCTCCAATACTGAGCAAATCTTGAGATGCCAGTAAAAGAAGCCTTTCCAACTGCTCCTCCCTGGATAAAGATCAAAGGATTGAGTTCTGTACAACTGCCATTGACTCCACAAAGCACCCACTTGTGAAAGGGATGCATTCTAAAGTCCTGTATGAAAAGTCCCTCTTTCATAACAAATTCCTTCTCTGGGTCATCTATCATGTTGGGAGAAAAGGAAAAGGTTTTACTCTGATCTGCCCAATGAGTGATGGAGGATTGACAATCAGACCAAGGCAGTATCAGCCCTTCATCTTCCAAGCTACAATGAGGGGCTATTTTTGGTTGGTGGGGACGTTCTTCGTCTGAAAAGTTAGGTGGTAGAAATGTACCATTAACCCAAATTGCCTCCTGCCAAAAGGTCCGATTTGTAAAGGTTATATCTGCGTTGGAAGTATCTTGGGTTGTGCTTACCCAACCTCCTCTGTGCTCATTAAACTTCCCCAAAGCTCGAGCTGTGAGATTGATACATTTTCCTGGTCCATTAATTTGAAAACATAAAGAACCCTGTTCTAATAAAGAGCGATTTTCCCCTAATGGTGCTCGGGTGGGATCATAGGGTAGATATGGCAAATCTAATGTTTTATTAGTAGTAAAGAATATTGGAAAAACTATAGCATTATGGCGAACTGGCATTGGTTTAGGGAAAGTCGAGAGAATGGCCCATCTCTGTTCGCCCCTCATACTAGGAACCTGAGATAAGTTCAGCATTGTCAGGATCAGGAGCAGTCCTCGGGAGGTCTGCATCTTCTGCACCATCCTTGATGAATATCTTGCGGGTGAGTCGTTCTGGCAGCCAAAATGGGTTGTCTTCACTCTGTGGAAAAACACAAACAGCTCCCCTGGATCTTATCAAAATAGGATCCGGGCCTTTCCACAGACCAGTTAAGACATCCTTCCATTTGACCATTTCTTTTGGTCTATCAGGGTCTGAGCTATGTCGATCAGCTGCAGAGCGACCTTGTTCGTCAAGATTCAAAAAATTAAGTGTAAAGAGTGCCATAGATACAGCTACTCTTGGCACTGAGGGCAGAGTCTCATCAACTCCCCCCTTTTTGTTTTATAAGATAAGACTTAAGTGTACGGTGGGCACGTTCCACAATGCCTTGTCCTTGAGGATTATAAGAAAGGCCAGTCAAGTGAGTGACATCCATTTGATGACAAAATTGCTGAAATTTAGTAGAGGTATATGCTGGCCCATTATCAGTTTTAAGAATTGTGGGCTTGCCCCAAGCACTCCACGCTTCTAAACAGTGCTGTATAACATGAGAGGCTTTCTCACCTGTTAAAGGTGTAGCAAACATAACACCAGAGCAGGTGTCAATGGAAACATGTAAATATTGATTTCTTCCAAAGGAGGAAATATGAGTGACATCCATTTGCCAGACCTGTAATGGTCTGATGCCTCGGGGATTTACCCCTACATGAGGAGTAGGCAGAAATTGACAACAGTTTTGACATTGGGTGACAATGTCATGAGCTTCTTTCCTAGTTAAAGTGAAACGGCGGCGTAATGTTTCAGCCGTCACGTGGAAGCTTTTATGAAACTCCCTTGCAGCCTCTGACTGCGAGGACAGAGCAGCAGCCACGATTCTAGTAGCTTTGTCTGCCAAGTCATTTCCATGAGACATGGGGCCAGGAAGGCCAGAATGAGCCCTAACATGAGTAATATACAGAAGATGTCTTCTATGTAACAAGGCTGACTGAATTTGCTGAAAAATGTGAGCAAGCTTGCTAGAGGGTCTAATTAAGCCAGCAACTTCAAGCATATTAACTGCATTGACCACATATGAAGAGTCAGATACAATATTGAGCGGTCCCGGAAAAGTTTCAAGGACTTCTAGAACTACCAAACACTCTACAATCTGGGGTGATGTCTCATTATATTGTTTAGATGTTACTTGGCCATTTACTACATATGCACCTATGCCAGATTTGGATCCATCTGTATACACTACTACCCCATCCGGAAGTGGGTGTTTGGCTGTTATTACTGGAAACACTATGGCTCAGCTTAAGGCAAATTGTAAAATTGGATGTTTTGGATAATGATTATCAATTTGTCCTGAATAAGAGGCAACGAAGACTGCCCAATTGTTGCTGCCAGGGTTTGAACTTGAGCAGAAGTATAAGGTACGATTAGCATATGAGGTTCTTTCCCAAAATAAGTAATAGCTGCTTTTATCCCCCTAAGTGCAAGTTGAGCAATTGCATTAGGATACCACTCAATAATTTTTGCAGGGGAAGCATTAGGATGGACCCACAATAAGGGTCCTTTTTGCCATAAGACTGCTGTTGGTAACTGTGCAGTTTTTAATATGCACAATTCAAATGATTTTGACTCCTCAATGCGTTGTAATTGAGCATCTTGTAAGGCCTTTTCTATCGTTTGTAAAGCTTGACATGCAGCTGGGGTAAGTGCTCTGTGGGAGGAGATGTGGGTATCTCCCTCTAATATGTCAAATAAGGGCTTTAATTCTGCTGATGGAATTTTCAAAAATGGTCTTAGCCAATTAATATCTCCTAGCAATTTTTGGAAATCATTCAAGGTATGTAGTTGATCTTTGCGAATCTCTAATTTTTGAGGAACAATTTTGTCAGGATAAATGAGTGACCCTAGGAAGGCTCCCATTTGAGCAACTTGCACCTTTTCAGTGGCCACCTGCAATCCCCATTGCCCTAACATTTTTATTAATATAGGGTATGCATCTTGCAATAATTGTGAATGTTTATGGCAAATCAAAATGTCATCCATATAAATTATCACCTGTAATGATGGAAAATGCTCTCTAACTGACTTAAGTGCCAATTGCACATACAGTTGACACATGGTGGGACTATTCGCCATCCCCTGAGGTAGGACCTTCCATTGGTATCTTTGATCCGGTTCTAAATGATTAATGGCTGGGATGGTAAATGCAAATCTTTGCCTATCTTGAGGGCATAAAGGTATAGAGAAAAAGCAATCTTTAATATCTATAATTATAATTTCCCAATTTTGGGGTACGGCAGAAAGCAATGGTAGCCCTCGCTGAACTGGTCCAAATAGACGCATTTGTGCATTAATAGCTCTAAGATCATGTAATAAGCGCCATTTGCCAGATTTTTTCTTAATTACGAAAATAGGTGTATTCCAGGGTGAGGTAGAGGGCTCTAAATGACCCAAGCGTAGCTGTTCAGAAATTAGTTTTGTAGCTGCTTCTAACTTTTCAGAGGAGAGAGGCCATTGAGGAACCATACAACTTCCTCTGTAAGCCATGGTATGGGCATGGAGCCCTCAACGGCCCCTAGAAAAAACCCAAACCTTGTCTCCCATTATTACCTTTTTGAGGGATAGGTTCAAGTTTACACTGCTCTCCTTTCCCTAATCCCCTTCCTTCTTTATAGCCCATTTTCTTCATTATTTGAACAGCTTGTGGCGAGTATTCATTAGTCAAGGTCAGTCCTAGTGCCGTTAAGATGTCTCTCCCCCAGAGATTTACTGGGAGTGGTAAAACATAGGGAGTGAATCGTCCTGTTTGACCTTCAGGAGCTGTCCAGCTCAAAGAACGGGAACTAATAGTGGGACAGGACTGATAACCTAAACCTTGCAAAGAACGTGATGACTGAGTAACGGGCCAAGTTTTTGGCCACCATTGCGAAGAAAGGATACTTTTATCTGCTCCTGTGTCTAAAATCCCTTTAAATTGTTTTCCTTCTATAACTAATTCTAAGAATGGCCTGGAGTCAAGAGGCATCACTAAGTAAGCAGAATCATTTCCAGTAGAACCAATCCCTCTGGTAGCTCGAGGGACACCAGAGGAAGGAAAACAGCCATGTAGGCTTGGCAAAATTATTAACTGAGCTATTCTACCCCCTTGTGAAATAGAAAAGACACCCTGAGGACAGGAACAGAGAACTTGAAGTTCCCCTTCATAGTCTTGATCTACGACTCCAGGGTGAACAATAAGACCTTGTAAGGTAAGGGAGGCCCGGCCCAATATTAGGCCAACACTCCCGGATGGCAGAGGTCCTTTATAGTCAGTAGGAGTAGGCTGCACCCCCATTTGGGGCATTAGCATGAATCGGGTGGTGGTACGGAGGTCCAACCCAGCTGATCCTTCTGTTGCCCTGCGGACTGTGGGGTCCACCTTTTGCCTGTCGAGGTCCCATATGTTTTCGGGCCCTGAGACCTGAGGGCCCTGTACTGGTTTTTTGGAATGGTCTCATTATCTACTGCTTGAGGGAATCCTGCCTGCAGGGGCCTGCCTCGAATGTCCCTGACTGAACGACAATCTCTGGCCCAATGATATCCTTTTCCACACTTAGTACACAGTCCTGGTGCTCTCCTTTTGACAAGGGCTCTACAGTCCTTTTTTAAGTGTCCCAGTTTGCCATAATTATAGCAGAGTTTGAACTCAGCCATGTCAGGGCGTTTTTGCCCTTGTAGAATGGCTGCTGCTAAACCTGCATTAGTGAGTGGCCCTCCAAGCTCACGGCAAACCTTCAACCAATCCTGCAGTCCCTTGCTCTTTCTAGGTGTAATAGCCGCCCTGCATTCCTGGGTAGCCTGTTCATAGATCAACTGTTCAATTAAAGGCATAGCTGTCTCTGGGTCCCCAAAAATTCTCCCTGCCGCTTCTGTCATTCTAGCCACAAAATCTGAGAATGACTCCTGTGCGCCCTGGGTGATCTTGGTCAAATGCCCACTTGCCTCTCCCTTCTTAGAGAGTGCCTTCCATGCCTTAACTGCAGCAGCTGAGATCTGAGCATAAGCTCCCCAATGGTAATTTGTCTGGTTATTAGCGTGTTGTCCCTGACCTGTAAGCAACTCAAAAGTCCATGTTCCTTGGTCCCCTTCAACATTGGCATTGGCCCTTGCCTGTGCTTGGCAGGAGTCTTGCCACAAAGCTTTCCATTCTAAATACATTCCCATGTTAGGAGATGCGGCTTTTACTACGGTCATCCAATCGCCGGGGGTCATTGCCAGAGTCGCAAGCCTTTCGACTTGGGCTACAGTAAAGTTGGCATTGACTCCATAGTTACGAACTGACTCTGCTAATTCTTTAATCTGTATATACTCCACTGGGGCATGAACGCGTCCGCCCTCTGCGCCTTCAAAGACTGGGAACGCTTGCTGCACTTTTCTCTGTTCCTCTTTTGAAATGAATGAGTCTGATTGATACCTCTGCACGTAGGGCGGAGGTGTACTAGGACCCAGAGGTTGCGGATCTGAAGATCGCATAGTGATTTGACATTTGTCTCTAGCTACTTTTGCTTTCTTTATGTTATTCTGTGACTGATTAGCTCGTCTTTCATCTAGCTGGTATCTTTCTTCCTCTAAGTCTGTCTCCTCAGAGGAGCTAAGTTCCTTATCCAATTCTGAGCTACTGACAGCTAGTGCCTTAAACTCATCTAATGGCGGGTAGAGGCTCCTTTCCTTATGTGCCTCTCCAGTTCTTTTTCTCTTCTTCTCTCCCTTTCCATCCCTTTTTCTAATCTCTCCCAAGGCATTCTTTCCTTTATATCTCTTTTCCTCGGGCTCAAGGCCCGTGGAAAGGCCTAAATTCTTCGGTGCACCTTGTTTCGTCCCAACTTTCAATCTCTCTCCCCACTCTGCCTCTGATAGACTGTCTTGAATTTCGTCCAAAATCTTCTGCCCTGCTTCTACCATCTGCTGACAATCCTCATCTGTTAAGCACAATCTGACCAATTTCCATAACAGCATGATCCCTGCTTTAAGTTTGCCGTTCTGCTGTTCCCTAACTAGATCTCCTTTCAGTTTGTCCCAAGAAGTGACAGTTAACGAACCTGAGCAAGCATACCATGGTGCCACACGGTCTACCTCACTGACAAATGCCTCTATACTCTTAGTGGCGATTTTTAGGCCACACTGCTTCAGGACCGACCTTAACGCCACTACTACAGAGTGAGAAATTCCCATACTGCAGCTATCCAGTCCTGACCGCGACTGAAACTAATCGCTGTCCAGGCACTGTCCAGGTGCTGTCCGAGCCTGACTGCAACTGGGAACCAGTCAGCAGTTCCAGAGGTGGAAGCAAAACGAAACTGAAAGGGAAAGTGCAATCACAGTGCAAACAATCAAAAGGGCATCTAACTCTGGAGAAATTTCAAGACTATACTTACCTTGCAGAGCTGTAGTGTCCCGCAGTTCTGGTTCTGCCCCGCAAACGAGGGATCTTCCTTGCACAGGTGTGATGGTATAAATTCCCTGGGTCTTCGGCGCCACGTATCCCGAGCTTTTGTCCCCGCCGGCAAGAACACACTCAGGACAACCAGAATCTTCTGCGGCAAAGCTTTATTGCTTACTTCTCAGGAAGATCCCGACCCCAGAAAATGGAGTCCCTTATATAGTGCTCAGCCATGACGTTTCAGCACCTGATGTGGTGTGACAGCTCTTGATTCGTTGCTCGCCCATCACACCACTATTACACCCTGAGAATGGGCAGTGACTAGGAGTGAGTTCACTCTCGCACTTGCGCACAAGGCTTGTTTACTAGTTTGTCACAGCGGAGGCCAGTGCCATCTTATAATGGTGATTGCTCGCGGCACGCGCATGGCTCTCCACAGTGATTGCTCGCTGCACGGCTTTCCACATCAACTGAGGAATACCTAATGGTGAGAAGCACCTGAAAAAGGTTCAACATCCTTAATCAGCAGGGAAATGCAAATCAAAACAACCTTGAGATTCTACCTCACACCAGTCAGAATGGCTAAGATCAAAAATTCAGTTGACTGCAGATGCTGGCCAGGATGTGGAGAAAGAAGAACACTCCTCCATTGCTGGTGGGATTGCAAGCTTATACAACTACTCTGGAAGTCAGTCTGGAGGTGCCTCAGAAAATTGGACATAGTACTACCTGAGGATCCCGCAATACTTCTCCTGGGCTATACCCAGATGTTCTAACTGGTAATAAGGACACATGTTCCACTATGTTCATAGCAGCCTTATTTATAAAAGCCAGAAACTGGAAAGAACCCAGATGTCCCTCAACAGAAGAATGGATACAGAAAATGTGGTACATTTACACAATGGAGTACTACTCAGCTATTAAAAACAATGAATTTATGAAATTCTTGGGCAAATGGATGGACCTGGAGGATATCATCCTTAGTGAGGTAGCCCAATCACAAAATAAGTCACTAGATAGTCACTCACTGATAAGTGGATGTTAGCCCAGAAACTTAGAATACTCAAGATAAAATTGGCAAAACACATGAAACTCAATAAGAAGGAAGACCAAAGTGTGGATACTTCATTCCTCCTTAGTCTAGGGAACAAAATACCCATGAAAGAAGTTACAGAGACAAAGTTTGCAGCTAAGACGAAAGGATGGACTATCCAGAGATTACCCCACCCGGGGATCCAACCCATAATCAGCCACCAAACCCAGACACTATTCCATATGCCAGAAAGATTTTGCTGAAGGGACCCTCATATAGCTGTCTCGTATGAGGATATGCCAGTACCTGGCAAATACAGAAGTGGATGCTCACAGCCATCCATTGGATGGAACACAGGGCCCCCAATGGAGAAGCTAGAGAAAGTACCCAAGGAGCTGAAGGGGTCTACAACCCTATAGGTGGAACAGCAATATGAACTAACCAGTACCCCCAGAGCTCGTGTCTCTAGCTGCATATGTAGCAGAAGATGGCCTAGTTGGCCATCGTTGGGAAAAGAGAGCCCTATGTCTTGCAAACTTTATATGTCCCAGTAAAGGGGAATGCCAGGGCCAAGAAGTTGGAGTGGGTAGGTAGGGGAGCAAGGCGGGTGGCAGGTATGGGGAACTTTCAGGATAGCATTTGAAGTGTAAATAAAGAAAATATCTAATAAAATAAAATAAAAAAGAAAATTCTTTAACTCTGTACCTCATTTTTAATAGGGTTATTTGATTTTCTTGAGTGCAGCTTCTTGAGTTCTTTGTATATATTGAATATTAGCCCTCTATTGGATTAGGATTGGTAAAGGTTTTTTCCCAATTTGTTGGTGGCCTTTTTGTCCTTTTGTCCTTTGCCTTACAGAAACTTTGCAATTTTATGAGGTCTCATTTGTCTATTGTCGATCTTGTTCGTTCGAACAAGATTGAACAATGGAACAAGATCCATTGATGTTCTGTTCAGGAATTTTTCCCCTAAGCCCATGTGTTGGAGGCTCTTCCCCACTGTCTCCTCTGTAAGGTTCAAAGTAACTGGTTTTATCTGTAAGTCCTTGATCTACTTTAACTTGAGCTTTGTATAAGGAGTTAAGAATGGGTCAATTTTCAGTTTTTCTACATGCTGACCGCCAGTTGAACCAGCACCATTTGTTGAAAATACTGTCTTTTTTTCCACTGGATGGTTTTAGCTCCTTTGTCAAAGATCAAGTGACCATAGGTGTGTGGATTCATTTCTGGGTCTTCAATTCTATTCCATTGATCTTCCTGCCTGTCTCTGTACCAATACCATACAGTTTTTGTTGTTGTTGTTGTTGTTGTTGTTGTTGTTTTGTTTTGTTTTTTGTTTTTTGTTTTTTGTTTGTTTGTTTTTATCACTATTGCTCTGCAATAAAGCTTAAGGTTAGGGATAGTGATTCTCCCAGAAGTTCTTTTGTTGTTGAGAATAGTCTTAGCTATCCTGGGCTTTTTGTTATTCCAAATGAATTTGCAAATTGTTCTTTCTTACTCTATGAAGAATTGATTTGGAATTTTGATGGGGATTGCATTGAATCTGTAGATTGCTTTCAGCAGGATGGACATTTTTGCTATATTAATCCTGTCAATCCATGAGCATGGGAGGTCTTTCCATCTTCTGAGATCTTCGATTTCTTTCTTCAGAGACTTGAAGTTCTTGTCATACAGATTTTTCACTTGAACAAGCAGTTTTTTAAACTGTGGTTCAGTATCTCTATATAGCATATGCTCTTGGTGTATCATGTGACTGTTAAACATTCACTTGGGAGAGTTCCATTTTATGTCACTCTGCCAATAACTGGATTAACGGATCTAATTATTTTGTCTCACATGTAATTCCTAGGGACAGCTTTTTAATTTAATTTTGTTTCTAAAATTATGTGTAACTATAACGATTCCTCCAACTGGGTATGCATGTTCTTCATTTCATTTGGCATGCAATATTTGGAAAATGCTTTTTAAAATTTAACTGAAACTTAAGATCATGTATAACATTTACTTGACTCTGAAATCAACTCGAGGACATAGATTGTCAAAGAAGCACAAAAGGTGCTTTTGTTCTCCTTTCTCCCGTGCAGTCCTTGGTTTGTTTTACTTTCAGTTACCAGCTATTGAACTCATGGCTTTATGATGCCAGCCATGGGTTATACCACTGAGGTGCACCTCAGCTCCAACTCTCATTATTTAATATGAGTATACAATCTAATCCCACACTGTTCTTAGAAAGAGCAGTATACCAGACAGATATTTATTTGTGCCATTTTCTACTGTACTATATGTTTAGCACCCACTACATTATGTTTTCACACCTGCACACACACTGAGAAAAAGTAAATAGCTAGTGTACATGCATATTGTGGTGGTTTGAATAGAAATAATGGCCCCCGTAGACTCCTGTGTTTGAATGTGCGGTATTATTGGTAGGTGTGCCCTTTTTGGAGTAGGCGTGGCCTTGTTGGAGGAAGTGTGTCCTTGTAGAGTTTGAATTTTGAATATATATATATATATATATATATATATATTCAAGCTACAATCAGTGAAGCACATAGTCTCCTGACTGCTATCAGATCAAGATGTAGAACTCTCAGTTCCTTCTCCAACACCATATCTGCCTGCATGCTGCCATGCTTCTCACCATGATGATAATGGACTGAACATCTGAAACTGTAAGCAAGCCCCAATTAAATATATTTTTCCTTTATAAGGTCATGGTGGTGTCTGTTCCCAGCAATAGAATCCCTAACTAAGGCACAGGTGTAACTTCTAAAAATTTTAGTGAGGCAAATTTTAATTCTTATGGGTGTCATCTGACAAATGCATTTATATAATAGTATAGCTGCCCCACCCCTATCTAATCTTTTCTCCCAAGTGGTTTCTTATTAGTTTCTGACTATACACATTATTGAAATTAGCTCAGTGACCTTTTCTTAGGACTTTTTCCTCTATTCCTGAACTGTTGAATCTGTTTATTTCAATTCCCAGTTGACATTAATATATACAAGCCAAGCCGTTTCTTACTCTATGCTTCACAAACTTTTCTTCCTCCTCATTTATGGGGAGATGGATTATACCCACATCTGTTGGAATCAATCTGATGCAGGTGTCTCCTGTTTCCTATATAGCATTAATAATGGTTGCCTAGGTAAATGTGTGCCTGATTCTTCCCACTTTTATTTAGCAGTTGTTGTGCTGGGTATCTGCAGCTTGTTCTCTGGTTGATTTCCATCCTGAGAATCCTCTGCTTTTTACAAAGACCTGTGAGCAGTACCAGTAGCTTTTTTGATTCGTGAAACACTACAAGCCTGACTCCCTCCCCCTCAATTTCCTCCTACAAAGTGTTGGTGGTTTTTCTTCATCAGTTCATGGGAGTAACTTGGGAGCTCATTGGGCTGTTTTTGTTGTTCCTGGATTTTTTGACTTTGTTGTCTTAGTTACCTTCCCTCGTTTAAAGGGAGAAGTTCAGAGGTCCAAACTGGTTTTGCCAACTTCTCATAATTCTCTGGTGGCTGCAGATTTTATATATATATAAAAGTATGCCTTGAAGAATTGTTTATAAGTGCTAAATATCTCTTATGATCATTTAAAACTTTACTTAGCATAATTAACAATCTAGAAAACAAATCTAAGCAAATGTTAATTCTCACAAGCTCAGAAAATGTTAACCATCCACTATGGAAAAATAAAACTCAGCTATACTGAAAGACACAAACCTTTTTTATCCCTTGAAAGTGAACAGCAGCTCACTTCTTATGATGCATATGTAATGGTTACATACATTTTAATTGTAGGGATTTCTACTCCTGTGAACATCAGACAAACCCTAGCCTTTTTTTTTTTGAACTTGACTTCCTGCAATGTGACTCATCTGTAAAGAAACATGGGAAACATTTGCACTGTTTGTAGTTTCTACTAGTATTATTTTTCAAGGTATAAGGTTTTTCATAATTAATATATTTCAGTAGTGAAAATGGATCACCTGCTCAAAATACTAAATTCATCTACAGGGTCTTCTTATATTTCCACTTGGGAATGGAACGCTCAGAGTCGTGGGACATTGTCCTTGAGCAGTAGTTCTCAACCTGCGGGTAGCAACCCCCATTCCAGCTAACACAGGAGTCACCTAAGACCATCAAAAAGCACAGATATATACATTATGATTCATAACAGTTGCAAAATTAGTTATTAAGTAGCAATAAAATAATTTTATGTTTGGAGGGTCAACATACCATGAGGAACTATATATACTAAAAGGTCATAGCATTAGGAAAGATTGGGAAGCACTAAATAGTTCAGTTATTGAATGACATTAAGCATTTCCATGATTAGCTTTAACTAAGTTCATGAAAATATCTTTCAGGTGATGTATATTTTTCCAGAAAATTCTACCCAAAGTGTAGTAGTGGGATGGAAATGGCAGTTTATTAAGATACTGTTAACTTTCATTCATTAAACATTTGTTAGTGTCTTAAGCAAATCTCTGAGATTAGAAATTATGGTCCCAGAGTCCAAGATCCCACAGGGAGAGGGAGGGAGAATGAACTCAAAATCATTGTAAACAAGACAATACTTTACCTACTACTATTAAAAAAGAAATTTGGGCTGGGAAGATGGCTCAGTGGTTAAGAGCACCAACTGCTCTTCTGAAGGTCCTGAGTTCAATTCCCAGCAACCACATGGTGGCTCACAACCATCCATAATGAGATCTGACGCCCTCTTCTGGTGCATCTGAAGACAGCTACAGTGTACTTATATTTAATAATAAATAAATCTTTAAAAATTAAATAAATAAAAATAAAGAAGAAATTTAGACTTTAATTTGTTAAAATTTGCAAGCTGAGCAGTCTTGTGACACGTGACACACTGTTGTCATTTACAAAGTTCACACTCCAGAACTGTGCAATGAATGGAGTTACAAAAAAAAAAAAAAATCAGAAAAAGAATCACAAGGTCTTAAGTTACATTATGATTTTGTGTAGGGCTATCCTAAGCTGCATGCAGCCCATGGGCCAGAGGTTCAATACCTTTTCGAGAAGGAGTAAGAAGGTGCATGCAGAGCTTATATACTCTAAACATTAGAAGCCATTAACTTTTTTCTTCTAACTTTTATAAGCTATTAATTTGAGAGGCACCAGGGTGTTATCTGCCCACCTCTAGATTGAAAAAGAAACATAGAATCAAGGCTATTCTAGGCATCTGTCAAGCTGTAATTACCTCTTTGCTCAGAGAAATCTTTATGTAAGCCTAATGCAGATTGGCGTTTCTTTGGTCTAAAAGAACATTAGCAGTCATCTTTTGAATAGAATGATCCTTAGTAATGATGCTTATTTCAATATGTTTTGATACAGGGAAGATGTTCCTAGTGTGGCCCTGACATTGGAGATTACACCTTTAATTCAGCAATTTCTTATTTATTTCTTCATCTCCTCCTTCTAGTTCAGAGTTATTGAATGATATTAAGTTAAGCATTTCCAAGGTTAGGTTTAAAAAAGCTTATGAAAATATATATCAGGCGATATACATTTTCCAGAAATTTTTACCCAAAGTGTAGAGTGGGATGGAAATGAAACTTTGTAAGAGAACATTATTTATTCAGTGTCTTAAGTTAAGCATCCAGAAATTCACCCCAAGATCAGAAACTGAGTAAGTGTAACCCAATAGAAAGACCTCATGAGAAAACAGAATTAGAAAGGTAGGAAGAACTTGGTAAGGGGGGAAAAAAGAAAGAAAAAGAAAAAGGAAAAAGAAAAAAGAAAAAAGAAAAAGATGCAATGTTAGACAAGGTCACAGAAAGAAAACTTTGATTGAATCTACAAAAGAATTCTAGATATGTTGGGAGAATCTAAGAGTGGCCCCATTAGAGATAGTGTTTGCTAGGTTACTCACTGGTTAAGGACTCTACTGCAGGTTTACCATACCACTACCATGTATTTAGCTAAAACAAACTTGGTGATCTAAGAATATTTCTTGTAAAGAACTAAAGCTAGGTGCTGGAGATGTGAGAACCCTAGGTCAGTGTATGTATCATCTTCCCCCTCCCCCATCATGTTTTCTCTCCACTTCTTACATGTATTCGATTCCTACTATTTTTATCCAAAGATGCCTAAAAACTGCCAAATTCTAGTCTGTTTTCCATAAATGTACCAGTCTCAAAATGGAGACCACCTATACTTAAGTCTAGAGTTTCTTTCGAGGCAAAGATTTCACTTTAACTTACTATTATCTCCAGAGAAACAACTTTGGAGTAAATTAATTTAAATATAAAAAAAGATAATTGCTGTCAAATGTCTGCTCTTCTGATGTTTAACTCACATCATAAATATGCAAACAGAGTAACCTGAAAGTTCAGACAGGAGTGATGGATCACCAGCCATTCAAATGCCAATTAAGTGAATGGATGGTGTTGGTAAGAAAGTGTCCTATCAATTAACACTATATCTATGCAAAAGAGGAGTAAGCACAATAAAAGTGTCCAAGTCCCAGGCACTTCCAGAGGTATTTGGTATATTTAATCATCATAGTAGTCCTCTAAGGAAAATTCATTTAACTATCACTTAATAATGGGGACATGGATTTTGTCACTGGGTGAACATCATGGACTGTAAATACACACAATATGGTATAACATCACTAGGAAAGGTAATCACAAAACACTACCATTGTATGTGCAGCCCATCCTTGACCAAAACAATTATTTTTATTTTGAAAATGAAGAGATTAAGGCTAAGAGATAAAACATATTCATCTGATACCCATTTATTACACAACCAGTGTGTTACAAGCATAGGGTGGGTGCTATTTATGTAAAATAACAAACAAAATAGATCTGGTCCATTTTCCTGTTGGTGGTATGACTTAGTATCGAATACTGATTTGAAAAATTGAAAGAAAACCATATAGATAATTACAAATTGTGGTATTTGTTGTGGAAGAAAAGACTAGGATACTAGAGGAGAAAGTACTGGCACAGGAGTAAGAAGTGGTATTTAAGTTGCAGCCTAAGGCTTAAATGGGAAAAGCCAGTAAGTCAAGAATGAAGTGAAGAAATGAGGTTGGGGAAAGTAACATAAGAGCTACAGATTAATCTACATGTGGAAAGATGGGAAACATGGATCAATAAGGTGAGAGGATTAATCTACATGTGGAAAGATGGGAAACATGGATCAATAAGGTGAGAGGACCTTTGGGAGTAGAAGTTGACAAATGAGCAAGAGCCAAGCACCCACATTTGTAATCAACTTTTCCTGAAACACAACCAGACTCATGTCCTTAGGTATTGTTGGTGGCTACCTCTACTCTACAATAACACATTCCATAAACTGTAACAGACTGGCCCACAAAACCTAAAATATTTACTATCTCATTGCAGAATAAAAGTGTTGACCCATGGTCTAAACCCAAGTCTGGGATTTATTCCAGGCAAGAGAGGTGTGAAAAGAGAGTTTTGGGCAATAGAATTGAGTAAGGCAACTTAGACCAGCAAGATGGCTCAGCAGGTAAAGGCTTTTGCTGCCAAGACTGACCACATGGTGGAAAGAGAGAAGTGACTCCCCTGAAAGTTCCCCTCTAGCCCTCACACAAGTGCCACTATACTCTCGTGACCTTGCCCACTAAATAAATGTAACCATAAAATAAGGCAAGTCAACATTTAATAATTTCATTCTGGGTATCATTGCCAAAGTTTGGAGCAAATGTATAATGGAGCCACAAAGCTGTAGTAAAAGTGATGTCTTGTAGGTAGAAAGGCTTAGAGTTTGTATACTTTTATCTTTACATTTTACAGAGATTATATGTAATTTGTATTATACATTCATATAAGCTAATTGTGACCTTTGTTGTCAAAGTGGCAAGTGTTTGAGATCACTGTTGAAACCCTTTCAAATACAAATTAAATTATGTGGTCATGAACTTTTCAGGAAACACCTTTGGGACATACTCTATGGGATTTAATATAGTTCTAGAGCTCTTGCAGTCACCCTAATATTTAGTTTGTTTGTGGTACCACTGCGGGACCAAATACTAACATTTTTCAGGTCCTATTTTACATCAGAAGATTCTAGTACATTGTTTAGCTTGAGCAAGAATGGCTCTGGGGATCCTAAGCCCTAGCAAGGCCTCCCATTTCAAGTCATCTTCTCATCTGAGCTAAGAGGACAAGCAGAGACTTCATTGGGTTTCTATGCTGCCCAAGATGAATAGAATCTCAAGCCCCAAGCTACCCATGTGAGTCTTCTTTTGATTATCATTTTCTTCCATTTGTAATCTTCCTTATGGCATTTTCATATATAGTTTTGATTGATTCTATCCTGTTACTTGTTCCTCTCCCCATCTCCCTATTTGTACCTTAGATCTCAGTATTCCCCTTTCCACCTATCACCACACAGGTCCTGTTATCTTCCCTACTCCCTCCTTAAAGTCCTTTTCCTCTCTCATGAACACCTTCTAGTATCCTGACCTCAGCCCACATGAATTCACACACATAAAATTTAGCAAACACATAAGTGGAAGCTCACAGTCAGCTATTGGATGGATCACAGGGCTCCCAATGGAGGAGCTAGAGAAAATACCCAAGGAGTTAAAGGGATCTGCAACCCTATAGGTGGAACAACATTATGAACTAACCAGTACCCCGGAGCTCTTGACTCTAGCTGCATATGTATCAAAAGATGGCCTAGTTGGCCATCACTGGAAAGAGGCCCATTGGACTTGCAAACTTTATATGCCCCAGTACAGGGGAACACCAGGGCCAAAAAGTGGGAGTGGGTGGGTAGGGGGGAGAGGGTATGGGGGACTTTTGGGATAGCATTGGAAATGTAAATGAGGAAAATACCTAATTAAAAAAATTTAGAAGTTGAGATTTACATATGAAAATTCTCATATGTCTTAGGTAACAGGCCCATCTCTGGTTATAATGTAGAAGACTCATGTAGAATCATTTCTGGGAACCTATATGGAGAGTTCAGTTTTTCTTTTTAAAAAATCTAACAGATCATGGTCAAGGAAAAATGCATGTAAATAGAGAGTTATTAATTGTGCACAGTAATTACCTGTTCTGTTCCAAGTTCCAGCAGCAGTTTTATAGGGGTAGAAGGTTGTTTGGGTAGAGTTATTTTAAGTTTTGGTTCCCTCAACCTCTGTCCTGAAGATTAATTCTGCCCCCCACCAGCTCTAAAGATATATTTAAATGATGCATTATATGGACCCTGAAGGGACTATCGACAATTCATCTGGGTAAAGAAAAGTATATTTTAAAAAGAATATCTAATGTGTGTCTTATTATCATTCTTACAGCATTTTTAATGTTGGTAGTGCAAACAGCAAATATAAGAATAAAAAAGGGCCTTTATTTTATCAAAATAAAATTCTTATAGTAATAGTCTCTCACCTTTTGTATATCACTGTGAAATCCTCCAGCTTATTGTGATTCATTCAGACTTCATTATTTTTAAATTCTATACTGTCTTTTTTAAATATACTTTTAGATTTACTTATATATTTTTTCTTGTGTGTACGTGTTAAAGTTTTAAGACAGGGTGTTTCCCAGGAACCCTAATTGACCTGGTCTACTCTGTATAACCCAGTGTAACTTTAAACTTGCTGCCTTAGCTCTGACATTCAAATGGTGAGGTTGCAGGTATGTCCCTCCAGGTCAGACACTCACACTGTTCTTTTTTTTTTTTTTTTTTCTTAGATATTTTCTTTATTTACATTTCAAATGTTATTCCCTTTCCTGGTTTCCCCTCAGAAGTCCCCCATCACATCCCCCCCTCCTCCTGCTCACCAACTCACCCACTCCTGCCTCCCTGTCCTGACATTCCCCTACACTGGGGAATTGAGCCCTCACAAGACCAAGAACCTGTCCTCCCATTAATGTCCCACAAGGCCATCTTCTGCTACATATGCAGCTGGAGCCATGGGTTGTCCATGTGTACTCTTTGGCTGGTGGATTAGTCCCTGTGTTAAACCACCCAGGGACTCTGAAGGTACCCCTGGGAGGAGATACAGAGACAAAGTGTGGAGCAGAGACTGAAGGAAAGGCCATCCAGAGACTGTCCCACCTGGGGATCCATCCCATCTACAGTTACCAAACCCAGACACTATTGCAGATGCCAACAAGTGCTTGCTGACAGGAGCCTGATATAGCTGTCTCCTGGGAGGCTCTGACAGTGCCTGACAAATACAGAAGTGGATGCTCACAGCCATCCATTGGACTGAGCACAGGGTCCCCAGTGGAGGAGACAGAGAAAGTACCCAAGGAACTGAAGGGGTTTGCAGCCCCATAAGAGGAACATCAATATGAATCAACCAGTGCCCACATTGCTCTTTATATAAAATATAGTGTATCGCATATCAGAACATGTTCAGAAGCTTTATCCTTTGCCTCAGTTTTTGTTGTAGTTGTTGTTGTTTGTTTATTGAATTCTTTTCTTCTCACCTCTTATGGAGTATTTTCTCTCTTTTATCTATTTAAAGATTGATCTTGCTTGTGTGTTGAAGAAACTCAAGGGAAAAAAACTCTTTTTTTTAAGGTGCAAATATCAACACCTATTTTTTTCCAGCATGCGACTGGATCAGCAGCCTTTGTAATTCACTCTGTTTCTGGATCTAAGCTTCCACTTAAGCTTCCATTTGGTAGCAAGAATGAAAACTACAACAGCACTAAGAATGGAAAACACAGTTCCTCAGAAAATTGGACATAGTACTACCTGAGGATCCTGCAAAACATCTCCTGGGCATATATCCAGAAGATGTTCCAACTGGTAGGAAGGACACATGCTCCACTATGTTCATAGCAGCCTTATTTATAATAGCCAGAAGCTGGAAAGAACCCAGATGTCCCTCAACAGAGGAATGGATACAGAAAATGTGGTACATTTTCACAATGGAGTACTACTCAGCTATTAAAAAGAACGAGTTTATGAAATTCCTAGGCAAATGGATGGACCTGGAGGGCATCATCCTGAGTGAGGTAACCCAATCACAAAAGAATTCACATGATATGTACTCACTGATAAGTGGATATTAGCTCAGAAACATAGAATACCCAAGATACAATTTGCAAAATACAGGAAACTCAAGAAGAACGAAGACCAACGTGTGGAAACTTTGCCCCTTCTTATAATTGGGAGCAAAACACCCATGGAAGGAGTTACAGAGACAAAGTTTGGAGCTGAGACGAAAGGATGGACCATCTAGAGACTGCCATACCCTGGGACCCATCCCATAATCAGCCTTCAACTGCTGACATCATTGCATACATTAGCAAGATTTTGCTGAAAGGACCCAGATATAGCTGTCTCTTCTGAGGCCATGCCGGAGCCTAGCAAACACAGAAGTGGATGTTCATAGTCAGCTATTGGATGGATCACGGGGCCCCCAATGGAGGATCTAGAGAAAGTACCCAAGGAGCTAAAGGGGTCTGCAACCCTATAGGTGGAAGAACAATATGAACTAACCAGTACCTCTCAGAGCTTGTGTCTCTAGCTGCATATGTATCAGAAGGTGGCCTAGTGGGCCGTCATTGGAAAGAGAGGCCCATTGGTCTTGCAAACTTTATATGCCTCAGTACAGGGGAATGCCAGGGCCAAGAAGTGGGAGTGGGTGGGGGAGGGTATGGGGGACTTTTTGGATAGCATTAGAAATGTAAATGAAGAAAATACCTAATAATTAAAAAAAAAAAGGAAAACAGCCTCTACTGGCTGTGTTATGTAGCCTTGAAAGTGGCAAGAACAAGAGACAATGAGACTGCCAAAAACCACCTTGTGTTATTATCTTAGGGAAAGTAGAAGCTTTGCCCTTGGGTTCTGAGGGCAGGAAGCTGTTCTCCCACTTGTATTTGATTTACTTGGTTTATCTTTGTTGTTAGCCCCAATGTATATCTATTGTTGAGAAGTAATCTTTCTGTAATTCTTCCATGTAGCACATGGATAGATAGCACTGGGGAGAAAAACCCTTAGTTTTTCACATAGTCAGTCACGATACAAACTACAAACTCTCTAAATATAAAAGTGGAAAGTCCTCACTATCGCTTAAGTTCATGCTCAAAGAAGATTTCCCAACAGAGCAGAAAACAGGATATCTCTCTGCCTTTCCTTGGATAAAGTACAGTCACTGGGCAATTTATAAGGAATATTCCTAGGGTAAGACTAAACTCAAACAGAGAGGCACACGTTAGAGGTTTAGAGATTATCATGATTGACTGAAAATCTGTCAGTTTTTCAGGTGGTTTGGGACACTGATAGGTATTGTTGGATTTTGAGAATTGTTTCAGCATAGTCATATTTGAATGATACACACATGCTTCCCTACCCTGATTTTCACCTTTTGATAAGATAGTTCAGTCTGTGCTATGAGAGTTCATAAATCTCTGCATGTTGCTTTGAACTGAAGTTTCTTTGAGGCCTTTATTTGTACCTGTGCCAACTTTTAAAATAGTACTTCTCTGATGATTCTCATTCTTTCCCAAGTATGTGAAACTTACCAACTGGGATAAGAGTTTCCAAATGCTATCTTTATGGCTAATAGTCAAACCCAAGTTCAATTCTAACAGAGCTCTACATCATTCCAATTGCTGTACTTTGATGTTATGCTGTAATGGCTATGATCCGCAATGCTAAGGAGTATCTGGAAAGAAGAATATAGGACCACTAAGTCCAGAAAATAGGGCTGCTGTATTTAGTTCTGCTATGCCTCTCACCTCTCCATTCTTAGATAACACTCCTAATGGGAGAACTCTAGACATAAATTTCCCCTGATACCTCCATCTCCATGATACCTGGTCCTTCCTTTGCTGTGACTGGGTAATCTTTCTGTAGCTACCTTTGTGTTCATTTTGATCACTCCACAACCCATCTCTAAGACAAGCATTTCTGTGTATATAGTTGGTTCCAATTGTATTCACAGGAAATGTAACTCAGGAAAAAAGAAATAGAGACAAAGAGATGTAAGAGCTAGCAATCCTCCTAGTAATAGAAACAGCATGATACACAAAACAGACATATAGACCAATGGAACAGCATAGAAAATCCAAACATGAGTATATGTTACTACTGCCATCTGCTATTTGACAAAGATGCCAAAAAAAAAAAAATACCCTGGATGAAGGAAATTTCAACAAATGGTGCTTTGTAAAAACTGGATGTCCACATGTAGTAGAATAAAATTATTACCATATCTATAACCCTACATAAAAATCAATTCAAAATTGATCAGAGTTTAATGCAAAACCTGGAATGCTAAAACTGCTAGAAGAAAATATACACAGTATATTCCCCCACCTGCATGATTCAAGTGTGAGAAAGGACTCTCTGAATACAACCCCATTTGCTCAGAAATTAAGGTCAATAATTGACAAGTGGGACCTCATACAACTAAAAAAATTGTATACAACAGAGGAAACAATTGTGTGAATGAGCCCACAGAGAGAGAAAGAATGCCATATACACATTCAGTAGAATATTGATATCTTGGATATATAGTAAACTAAATAAACTAAGAATCAAGAAAGCAACCCAATTAAAAGTTGGGCTATGAATCTGAACAGAGTTCTCAAAAGAAGAAAAAAGAAATATCTCAAAAAATATGTTCATGTCTATAATAGTTACAAAAATATATTAAAATGATTTTGAGATTTCATGTCAGTCAGATTGGCAGAAAAATCATGGAGACAACTGAAAAAATACACTTGAGAATTCAGAAAAAGGAGAGCCCCCATTCACTGTTACTGCCACTATGTAGACTGTTAGAGCCACTATGAAAATTTCTGTGTAGAATTCTCAAAAGGCCAAAAGTAGATCTACTTATGATCCAGTTATGTCATTTTTTGTGATGGTCACCCTTAAACACAAGTACACACAAAGTGAAATGGATTCTGTAGGTTGTATGTGTGCACTTGTAGAAAAGGAGGTCATAAAGTTGAGAGGGAGTTGTAGAGTGACCAGAGATGATTAGAAATGATGTAAATATATAGCCTATGTATGAAGTAAACTAAGAAATAAATTAAAGAAAATGAGGTGAAATAGAACTTACTGTGTAGACCAGGCTGACCTCAAATTCACAGAGACCAGCTTACCTCTGTCTCCTGAGTGCTGTGACTAAAGGCTTGCACCAACATGCATCAGCCTTGATGGAGAATTATAAAACCATTTACTATTGTCGGGAACTACAACTTTGTCTTCTTCTTTTTTTTTTTTTTTTTTTTTTTTGGTTTTTTTTGAGACAGGGTTTCTCTGTGTAGCCCTGGCTGTCCTGGCACTCACTTTGTAGTCCAGGCTGGCCTCGAACTCAGAAATCCGCCTGCCTCTGCCTCCCGAGTGCTGGGATTAAAGGCGTGCGCCACCACGCCCGGCTCCAACTTTGTCTTCTTGTGTAGCACAGATTATTATTTAAGTATTTGAAAACCTTAAAATTATTCAACTGATGATCAACTTAATTGTGGTATTTATACTTTGATTCCTGACTAGCATTTCTCTGGGAGGTAATTCCCTGGCTTCTCCCATGAACTAGGATAGACTTTTGTAGAGTGATCTTAAAAGCCAGTAGAAGTGACAAAGGAACCCTAGTTGTCTGCTATATCTCCTAATATTTTCCACTGCACCCTCTGTCATTTTTCTTCTATTGAAAATGCACCAACCTTAATATTTCATCTCTGCCATTTTCTGAGACCTGCTTTTCTCTTATTTTATGCTGGCATTCCCTTGGCTTCTCATTATTAATTCATAGGCCATTATTCTTACAGTCCTCTACAAAATTTGTTCTTGTTCATCACTTAATGTTCTCTAACAATACCACCACAAGTTCTCCAAATGTAGAAACATTCCCTACATGTATTTAAGAACTGGCACCTTCTAAATTCTCTTCCTTAGCTAAATTAATATCAACACTTAAATGTTCATGTGGGGGAAACACCATCATAGTTTATCCATCTCTTTAACTCTCCCATTTTGATCATTATATTTTAAGTGAGAACGCTGATCTCCATACCTTTAACATTTTTGACACTTAGAAAAGACCTCTTCAAGTTTCATAAATTCCTAGGACCTGAACCACTCCTCTCTCTCTCTGAGCCCTTTCCTCTATGCTCACTCAATCTCCTTTTGAACTTTCTATTGGTGTCCCTTCCCAGCAGTCAAGTCAGAATCTTACCATATCCAGTTCAAGACAAGTTACCTCAGCACTGTCTTCAGAAACAAAATTCTAATCCCTCCCATGGATTTAAAGTTCACTCTGATCTGGGTCATGCTGACCTGTCTGCCATCTAACTCCCTGCCACCCTCTAGGATGGCATTAGCCACATTACTACCACCTCTGACTACATTCTCTAAGCTCCAGCCTTATTATTCCCACACCATGTAATTCCCTTCATTCCTTTGACCATATTTTAATTTCTCCCTTAAGATTAACTACAGCATTGCCTACTTTGAAAATGATTCTGTGTGTGTGTGTGTGTAAAAGTTGATGCCTTCTTTCTTCATGTTCCATGTACCTACGCATGCCTCTACATTTCACTTTCATTGTAAGAATCTGTTTACAGTCAAGCTAAACTATAGGCTGTTTTAGGACAGGGAACCTGTTGTGTTCTTCATATCCCAGTGTAAGTCCAGTTTCCAAGATTTTCATTGAATAAACACTAATGAGTAAATAAGTACATAAATAACTACCATTCATACTAAGGTGGTTTGAAAACCATTATTCTTGTGTCTAGTTTCCTTCTGAACAGATAAAGGGGCTTCTGAATTCTAATAATAGTGACAGGCACTATGGAGCATTCCTTGCTGTGTGGTGCCCAACAAAACCCTAATCATTCTCATCCAGTTGATAGTTCATATAACAGATCTACGTTAATTCTTCCTGGGATTCTTCTACAAGCATCTCTTTCAGGGAGCCAGTCCCACCCAACTTGAATCCAAATTACACTTGAATCCCCTGAACTAGACTCTATATATTCATATAGTAATATTTCCTGTTACTCCAAGAAACCACTTTCCTTGCCCAGTGCTTACCCATTGCTCAAAAGCTAGCTCAAAGGCTGCCTTCTCTACAAATTCTTTTCTATATCTCACAAGATAAACTTGGTTCTTTGACTTTTGTTTTCAGTATGTCTATAGTAACTCCATCTTTCACCAGTCTAATCTAACCTGCTAGGTGAAGTGAGCAAATTATTTAATCTGTGCCTCAGTTGCATGAACCCCCAAAAGGAAGAAGTGATAAGGTACCATTCACTGTCACAGCAGAGATGAAAAGAAACCTGCTTTGTAACCTGAAAAAATTAATGCCACATGTACTTTTAATACAATACACCCAGAAAGCAATCAATAAAAGCAAAATCCTAGGATGTAGCTGTTTTTGATTTTGACAATCACGTTGTCCTGGACAAAGAACATAGTGCTTGTGGTCTGAGTTAGTTTCCTCCCTTTAACTAAAATGATTTATGTGACTTTGTTGAGGTGCATAATCTCTTTAATAACTTTGAATAGTTCTTATTTCCTCACATGTAACATGTAGAGGTAACAAAGTTTACCTTACACAATTATTGTAAAGACTAGAAATGTTGAGGGTCAAGCAGCTTTATCTAAGCTGACATAGCCATGAAGAAAAACATGGAAGCTGACAGAGCTCTGATGACTGGACTCCAAGTAGTTCCCAACATTCCCATCAGAGCCTGGAAGATTAAGAATCACACCCTGGCTAAGAGACACTATTATGTGACTTGACAAGTCCTGAGAGAAAGTGACAGACCGTGAGACAGAATTCTATCCTGGGAGGTGATCCTGCCAACATGGACAAGTGTCAAGATCTTACTTTAGAATCCTGTTTTGCAATGCACTGCACCCCAGGATTCTCTGAGTCATGGCTGAGAACAGTCTAGAGCATCATCTCATCTTCTTCAGAAGTTATTCTGGGAACCTCAAGGATGGTGGGTTCAGATAGAAGCCCGTGTATCATGCATGGGAGGAGGGAGAAAAGCCATTCCTTATGTGGCAATGAGATGAGCCAACTCTGGGCTAAACTCTTACCTGTGTCTTCTGATAAGCAGTGTGGGGCTTGAGGGACAGAAATTAGTAATAATTACTAACAATAAGCAATAGTTTCATGACAACAAAAGGCACTAGCATTTCTGAAGCCCTACTTGAGGGTTGTGTATGATGCACTGCCCATATTCTGCTCTCTTTAGCATGCCATTACTAGACCTAGATCCTTCCCTAGGATTGATCTTGTGATTATATCATGGTTATGAGGTGCCTCCTATTGAAGCAGGAGTGGATAAATTTGATAAATGAGGTTTACTTTTTATTTATGGCTTCTAAAGTTCAAAATGTTTTAAAGTCTAGAGCCTCTGCTTTTCAACTCTTAATGGACATATTAATAGCAAATTCTCAATATACAGATGAGGACATGAGAAATACTGAGGGTGAATATTTTTCCCCAGGATATAGCTTACAGTAGACATGAAAAAAGTAACTGTTCATACTGGAATTTCCTCTAAGAATAACTTTGGCTGACTTCACATGGATTCTGCAGTCAAATGCTCTACCCCTGAGCTATACCCCCCTCACATGGATTCTGAATGCCACTCATTCTTCTTATAGTGAAGAAGTTGTAATGGTTAGTACTTTATTTTGAATGTGATAGGATCTTCATACCTGTAAAGGACTCTCTAGATTAGACTAGACTCTTGCCATGCTGTGAGGAACTGTTTAGATTACTAGGTCAAGTGAGGTAGGGACAGCTACCTTAACTGTTGGCAGTACTATTCCATGTGCTCAGGTCCTGGACTGAGGAAAAGGGAGAATATGAGCTGAGCACTAGCATTCTTCTCTCTCCCTTTCTTGACTATGGATGTAATGTGACCAGCTGCCTCAAGCTCTTGTTGCCATGACTTCCCTGCTATGATAGACTGCATCCTTTATGAGCCAAAATAAACCCTTCCCTAAATTGCCTTTTTTAGGTATTGTGACAGTATTTCATTGTAATCAAAATGGTCCAAGCAACTTGTTCTGTCTTTTCCCAATTTGTTCTCTATACTCTAAGAAGATGGGGCAATCTTGGAAACCTCAAAATGAGTGATTTCTGGACAGTGTTTCAAAGAGTATTTGAGGGGGAAAAAAACAGCACAACACTTTAGTTGAAGGCTGATGGTCTTACTGCTGTCACAAAGTATCTAAGACTGAGTGCTTGAAAAGAAAGAGGGTTAAGTTGGCCTTTAGTTCTGTTGGGTGTAAGTAGCAGACACCACAACCATAATGTCTTAGCAAGCTTCTCTCTGATTACATCTAAGCATGGTGCAGAAGTAGAAAGGAACTTAGGTGCCAATGGGACCAATGCACGGAGTAGCCTAAGTTTCTGTCAACCCTCTCTCACGTGATAGTATTAATCTGTTCATCAAATTCCCATGACATAATTGCCTTCCATGAGACACTACTACCACATTATCACAGTGCTGGGGAACCCACTTCCAACACACAGCATTTGTGAGACAAACAATACCAAATGATAGGAACAAGCTTACACAAATTTGTTTTTTGAAAAAAAAAAACACTTATTTGTATGTGTGTGTGTGTGTGTGCACTTCCCTGAGTGCATGTATGTACACCACATGAAAACAGGAGGCAATAGAGATCAGAAGTCAGATCCCCAACAACTGGAGTTACAGGTCATTGAGAGCCACTTTGTTGGTTCTGGGAACTACACCTGCTCTGCTAGAGAGGTAAGTGCTTTTAATCACTAAGTCATCTTTCCAGATCCTGCACCAAATCTCTTGAATACTGTAAGCCATTCACAAACTGGAAGGGTTTCTAGAGGCAATGTATGTGATTTGAGTATCTTCCAGTTTCTTCATCTTCAGGAATGAGAACCAAGACAGCTAGGAGGTATCAGGAACATAATGAGAAGTGCTTCCAGCCATATGGGAGACCCTTTGCTCCAGTGACTGTGTCCTAGTTGCTTTCCTAGAATGGCAAGCCAAAAGGGGGAAGAACTCACTTATGTTACATAGTATGTAACTCAGTCTCAAACATTCTGGTGCATAATAGGAGCTTGCTGAATCTTTGAGGAATGGACTTCTGTAATCTTTAAAGTGTATGGAAAGATAAAAGAAGTTAAGCATAGAGCCATTAGGCATATCTCCTAATGGAAGGAAATGGTTAGGAGGTCTTATTTGAAGCCACAAGAAATGTAGAAACCATCACAGTGTTTTGATTTTTTTTTAATTACTTGAGAATTTCATACATAGACATAAAGTATTGTTGATAAAGTCTACCACCCCTTCCTTCCCTGAAATTTTTCCTCTATCTTTGTCCCACTATTTCCTCCCAACTTATTATGTTCCTTTTTAAATTTACTCTGTCCATCTAGTACTGACTGTGTGTGCATATATGTAGGACTATCTACTGAAGCATGGACAGCCTCTTGGGAGCTGAATCCCCGGAGAAAACTGACTCTTCCCCTCTCAGCACAGTATTTTAAGAAAGGGAGTGACTTGATTAACGTAATACCTTCATAAAATAATTCCAGTTGTTTCTAAACAGACTGAAGGAAAACAAGACAGAGGCGCTCTATTTCTTTCTAAAAGTTCTTTTTCCAAGTATAGTTTTTGAATGGATTTCTTTTTAAACAGTTATCTATGTGTTGATTGTCACTGAGGCCATAAGCTTCCTGTCTCACCCCACTTGGGTTCTTATTTATAGATTCAAAGAGAGGAATTAAAAGTTTGTCATTAAAAGCTGTAACTGACTGATATTCAAACTACCTTTTTTTTTTTTTTTTTTACTATTCAGTTCAAAGCAGCAGTTACACACAGCCCTTTGAATAGTTACTGTCTTTTTTTTTCTTTTTCCTTTTATTTATTTATTTATTTATTTATTTATTTGTCTGAGCTTGAAGCATTAGAGCCTACATGGGGGACCAATTGACAGTTGCTATAGACACCCTTCCCAGGAGTGGGTCCTCTTAGCTCTGCAGAAATAGACTCTAGATAGTTGCTGGACCAGAGTGAGTAAAGGAAACATCCTCCCCATCACTGTACTTCCTTCTGAGCAGTGTGTCTGGGTAGCAGAGGTTTACTAAAGCAGGCCAAGCAAATGCACTCACTGAGAAGTACTTCGAACACACTATTCTTACTTCCTTGAAATATTTTCTCTCCTCCCTCAATTCTCACTCTCATCCACATCCACCCACAAGGACTTTTTCTTTCTGGCACTCTTCAAGGAAAAATAATGAAAAGAAAAAAAAAAATAAGAGCTGGAATTTATGTAATACCTTCCTCCTGAGACACTAAAAGCAGTTCACCCATCTATAATTTGTTCCTATAACAGTCCCCTGAACAGGCCTGTTATTATTATTATCCTCTTCATTATTATTATTTCCATTTTGTAGCCACGTGTCTTGCTGCTGAGTCTTTTAGCTAACACTTAATTTCTTGAAGGGTGTTAGCCCCTTAAGTCCAAAAAATAGACTTCAACTGCTACCTTCCATTTGCAATTGTGCCATATATTCCATTACAGCCTCTAGACCTTTGCTTAATTTTATCATTTAAAATTCATTAAACCTCTGTATTGTGAGAGCCTGCAGGATTGCTGCATGGAAGCTGAAGGGAATGCTGGGAGAGAACAGAATCAAACAGAAGTATCTTCCAAACTAAAAAGGAAATGGAAAGCAACTGTCAAACCAATTTGAGTTGCATAAGAATTCTTTTAATGACTTGGTATATGAACTTGGCAGGTGACATGACCTGTCTTTTTTCTAATCAGCCTCCAAATGTGTGTTGGCTTCACATTTTTTTACATCTTGAAGTATCTCCAGCATGCCAAATTCCTGCAGTCATTTTACGTACCCTGTGACAACAAGGCCTTCCCATAGGAATGACCCTGACATGCCATGAGGCACTTGCCAATGATCTCTTTTAATTGCCTGAACGGTAACTTCTGCCTTTGGGCCACTCCCTAGTTTATTTTTTGACATAGAGGGGTTTCATTCAACAAGACAGTTGTTGAATCTTACAATTCCCATGTCTACCTTTCTTACTTGCATTTAGTGACATTCTCTTTATGAACTAGCTGCCTTGTTAGATAATGGCTGTATCAGGCAGCTATCCTCTTCTTCTAAAAAAAAAATGGAAAGATTGTAATGGCTTCCTGAACATGTTTGGATATGGGGGCTTGTGTGAGTGTGTGTGTGTGTCTATGTGTGTATCTGTGTGTGTGTCTGTGTGTGTGTGTGTGTGTGTGTGTGTAGTTACATTTTTCACTCTAGCTATCTTATAGCATATAACTGGTGACAGTGGTTACATTCACAATATTATACAGCAGCACTATTTATAAAATGGTTTAGAACCTTTAACAGCAACTCCATATGCATTAAGTGTGACATTCTATTCCCTCCTCTCCAAGCATCCTGTAACTTCTAGTCTTCTTTTTTCTCTATGAATCTGTCTGTCTCTGATGCTTTAAAAGACACCTAATCCACAATCTCAGTAAGTAGAGTGAGGAGGAGTCTGTCTAAAAGGCCACATGAATAGCCATGGCTTGAGCTACTTGCATGTGGCCCTATTTCAGAAGAGTTACATGGGATACAATTTGAAAACCATTAGTTTAGCCTAAATTCTCTCTTCTTCCAGACTACAAAAAAATCAAGTCTAATTGGCTTATATTATTTATCCTCAAACCATACAGCAAGTTAATGCTGGAGCAGAGAGGAACATGGAAAGACTACCTAACTCCTTGTTCATATTGTACTGAGTTCTGTAAAATTTTCAGTTGCTTTATTGGGCTATGGCAATGTCCTCCACCAATGTTTACTTCCTGCCTGCATTCTCAATTTGCCCTTAATTCAGATATATACCATTAGTAAGTAGTACTCATATTTCTCAGTTATGATTATCCCCAAATTAGGAACACAGATATACCAGTGAAAGGAGTCTCATCTATATAATACAAAAGGAGAAGAAATTGATGAAAAGGAAATACAGTACATATATGTAATATAAGTGACCCTAAAAATTCCACCAGAGAACTCCTAAGCCTGATAAACAGCTTCGGTGAAGTAGCGGGATATAAAATTAACTCAAACAAATCAATGGCCTTTCTCTACACAAAGAATAAACAGGCTGAGAAAGAAATTAGGGAAACAACACCCTTCTCAATAGTCACAAATAATATAAAATATCTTGGCGTGACTCTAACTAAGGAAGTGAAAGATCTGTATAATAAAAACTTCAAGTCTCTGAAGAAAGAAATTATAGAAGATCTCAGAAGATGGAAAGATCTCCCATGCTCATGGATTGGCAGGATCAACATTGTAAAAATGGCTATCTTGCCAAAAGCAATCTACAGATTCAATGCAATCCCCATCAAAATTCCAACTCAATTCTTCAACGAATTAGAAAGTGCAATCTGCAAATTCATCTGGAATAACAAAAAACCTAGGATAGCAAAAACTCTTCTCAAGGATAAAAGAACCTCTGGTGGAATCACCATGCCGGACCTAAAGCTCTACTACAGAGCAATTGTGATAAAAACTGCATAGTACTGGTATAGTGACAGACAAATAGACCAATGGAATAGAATTGAAGACCCAGAAATGAACCCACACACCTATGGTCACTTGATCTTCGACAAGGGAGCTAAAAACATCCAGTGGAAGAAAGACAGCATTTTCAACAAATGGTGCTGGCACAACTGGTTGTTAACATGTAGAAGAATGCGAATTGATCCATTCCTATCTCCTTATACTAAGGTCAAGTCTAAGTGGATCAAGGAACTTCACATAAAACCAGAGACACTGAAACTTATAGAGGAGAAAGTGGGGAAGAGCCTTGAAGATATGGGCACAGGGGAAAAATTCTTGAATAGAACAGCAATGGCTTGTGCTGTAAGATCGAGAATTGACAAGTGGGACCTCATGAAACTGCAAAGCTTCTGCAAGGCTAAAGACACCATCAATAAGACAAAAAAACCACCAACAGATTGGGAAAGGATCTTCACCTATCCTAAATCAGATAAGGGACTAATATCCAATATATATAAAGAACTCAAGAAGGTGGACTCCAGAAAGTCAAATAACCCCATTAAAAAATGGGGCTCAGAACTGAACAAAGAATTCTCACCTGAGGAATACCGAATGGCAGAGAAGCACCTGAAAAAATGTTCAACATCCTTAATCATCAGGGAAATGCAAATCAAAACAACCCTGAGATTCCACCTCACACCAGTCAGAATGGCTAAGATCAAAAATTCAGGTGACAGCAGATGCTGGCGAGGATGTGGAGAAAGAGGAACACTCCTCCATTGTTGGTGGGATTGCAAGCTTGTACAACCACTCTGGAAATCAGTCTGGCGGTTCTTCAGAAAATTGGACATAGTACTACCGGAGGATCCAGCAATACCTCTCCTGGGCATATATCCAGAAGATGTCCCAACCGGTAAAGAGGACACATGCTCCACTATGTTCATAGCAGCCCTATTTATAATAGCCAGAAGCTGGAAAGAACCCAGATGTCCCTCAACAGAGGAATGGATACAGAAATTATGGTACATTTACACAATGGAGTACTACTCAGCTATTAAAAAGAATGAATTTATGAAATTCCTAGCCAAATGGATGTACCTGGAGGGCATCATCTTGAGTGAAGTAACACAATCACAAAAGAACTCACACAATATGTATTCACTGACAAGTGGATATTAGCCCAAAACTTAGGATACCCAAGATATAAGATACAATTTGCTAAACGCATGAAACTCAAGAAGAATGAAGACCAAAGTGTGGACACTGTGCCCCTTCTTAGAATTGGGAACAAAACACCCAGGGAAGGAGTTACAGAGACAAAGTTCGTAGCTGTGATGAAAGGATGGACCATTTAGAGACTGCCGTATCCAGGGATCCATCCCATAATCAGCTTCTAAACGCTGACACCATTGCATACACTAGCAAGATTTTGCTGAAAGGACCCAAATATAGCTGTCTCTTGTGAGACGATGCTGGGGCCTAGCAAACACAGGAGTGGATGTTCACAGTCAGCTATTGGATGTATCACAGGGCTCCCAATGGAGAAGCTAGAGAAAGTACCCAAGGAGCTAAAGGGATCTGCAACCCTATTGTTGGAACAACATGATGTACTAACCAGAACCCCGGAGCTCTTGTCTCTAGCTGCATATGTATCGAAAGATGGCCTAGTCGGCCATCAATGGAAAGAGAGGCCCATTGGACTTGCAAACTTTATATGCCCCAATATAGGGGAATGCCAGGGCCAAAAGAATGGGAATGGGTGGGTAGGGAAGTGGGGGGCGCTATGGGGGACTTTTGGGATAGCATTGGAAATGTAATTGAGGAAAATATGTAATAAAAATATTAAAAATTTAAAAAAAGGAAATACAGTACATATATGTATATCCATATCCACTGCCATATACAACTCTTCATATACATGCATCTGCACACAAATATACAACACTTCTGGACTCTGAATTATATTCTTCTTTTTTGTTGCTTTGATAAATACCATAAAGAAAAGCAACTTGAGGGAGGAAAGAGTTTGGTTCACTTACTGATTACAACGCATCATCATGGTAAGTGAGGACAGTAGCTCAAGATAGGGATGTGGAGACAAGAACTGAAGCAGGAACTATAAAGGAACAATTCTCATTGGCTTTCTTTCAATGGCTTACTAAGCTTGCTTTTTTTTTTTATCCCAACACAGGACCACCTGCCTAGAGATGGTACCTTCTACAATAGGCTAGGCCCTCCTATATTAATTAGCAATTAATAAAGTATCACACAGACATACCCACAGGCACATCTTATGAGGACAGTTCCTCAGCTGTCACTGAGTCTTCCCAGGTAGGTCTAGATTTGGGTCAAGTTGACAGTGGAATCTAACTATGACAACTATAGTATGTTAGATGGTTGTAATAAAAGGCAAAACTCCCACTACCTTAGTAGCTGTAGAGAATTGGAGAAAGTCCTCAGCATCTCTGAATTCAGTGTCCTCTGGGTAAAATGAGGCTACTAATAGCTCTAGGATGTTCCAAGCATGAATGTATAGGAAGCATAGAAGCTCTTGTTCAATATTATTAACACTTGTCATATTGGGATGACTGGTACCATTGCCACAATGCTCCCATGGCATTTTCTAAGTACTGTTCTTCTAGAAGACCTACATATTCCTGAATAATTTATTCCTCATTGATGCTGCTGTGGAATCTGAAAAGCACAGGTTACTCAACTGCGGATTAAACTCAGACTAATCTGCAGACTAAACTCACTAAATCAATGTGTTTGCACCTAACATTTCTAGCCTCAAACTGAGGGCTACAGCACCTTGCAAGTGGCTCACTGAAAGTCATAAGCAATGTGGAATATACATGTTCTTCTATGGAGTGTTGGTTACAAGGATTTCAAGTTTCTCCCAGTTTTGTATCCACTCAGACACACCTTTGGTGGAAAAGTGAGACATCAATACTTAAAATCTTTAGGAATCATCCTATAAATTTATAAAACACAGTCTGTCTTAACTGTAAGGAAAATTATTAAAAATGGTTTTCCACCAAGAAACTGAGCTCTTGTAAGGATTATTCAGTAAAAATTGTTCAGGGCAGTTTACTGTCCTTGAACAAGTGAATACAAGCCTGTCTTTCCTGCCCGTCTTTCTCCTTCCCTCCCTCCCTCTTTCCTTCCCTCAATCCTTCCCTCCCATCTTTTCCTTCCCTTTCCTCTTTATGACAGGGTATCATGACACTCTTCTTGCGTGTTGAGATAACTGGCATGGCTCACTTTTACATTTATGGCAATTTTCCTGCCTCAGATACCTGAATTTCAAGCATGAATCCCCTACCCAGCATTTGGGTACCATTTCTGTCCTTGTGTGCATTACAGTAACATGTGGCAGCTAGCAAGCCCCCCTCCCCAACACACACACACATAGCTCTTCTAAAATAAGGTAGAGATCATGCTAGCCTATTGAGATAGAACAACTTGTTGTTTCCTGGGACACTCATTCCTTCTAGAAGATCATCTGTGGTAGCATTCTACAATGATAGAATATGGTAACCACCAGCTACACCTGAAGATTGGCCACTCCAAATGTAGCACATGTCACAAAGGACCTGGAGCTTTTTGTTTTACTGTATTGATTCTAATTGATATAGGCCAAGAAACATCTTTGTTCTACAGAACATTATTGGCAATCTTGATATTCAACTCAGGAAGCAACAACTCATCCAAAATCAAAGGCAATAAGGTAACGATAGGAAGCCTTCATACTGGAAAGATGTTACAAAACCTCTTAGATTGTTTTCCTCTTGCTGTGGTCAAATACCCTGAGCAAAGCCATGTAATGGGAAAGGGGATTGTTTTTGCTCGGGATTTCAGGTTACATCATGGTGGAGAAGGCACGGTTGCAGGCACTTGGAAGACTGGTCAGATTGTGTCCACCGTCAAGAAGCAGGGAGAGACAACGATAAATGATTTCTCCATTTCTCCTTTGTATTCAGTCCACGATTCCATTCCATTGATGCTGCTACCTCCTTTGAGGATGGGGTTTCCTATCTCAATTCACCTAGATCTAGAGCCTTCCAGGCATGCTCAGTGGCTCTGCTTAGTATTTTTTTCTAGTGCTTGTCAAGTTTATAATCAATATAAAGTCTCACAACATCCCTCAAATGAATAAACTTCTTTGAATCACTCTTCTTCCCAAGTCTGCATGGAGAGCACGGGCTGCTAATCCACCTGTACACTGGGCCTTGGAGATCACAGTAATTTTCATATACATTTTGCTACTTAGCTTGAGTGTGTTGAATAGGGCATAGCCAGTCATTTTTCAGCACCCCTGGGTCAGCTGACAAAGCTTCAAATACTTTTTACCTAATCTACAGACATTCTTCTCTAACCTCTTCTTTATAGAACATAAATTGACCATTTATTCAACACGATGCCTTTCAGTAATAGTAGCATTTATCTCTACAAGTACTCAGAGATAAATATATCTATATGACAGCCTGTATTGATGGACTATAACTTGTTCTAATAGTCAGTGGAATCAATGGGGCTCTATAAGACTCAAAACAGCATAGAAAAGTAAAGTAAAGAAGGCTATTCGAGTCTACACAATTAGTTATACACATGCCATAGGCTTGGGAAGAAATGATACAGCAAAATGAAATAGGTTCAAACCCATATCTTTCAACAGATTATTCAATTGATTATTTCAATCTTAGATTTGTGTGACATGAAAATCTGCAAGCACATTTACCCAAACACACTAATGAAATTATGAATAGCATGCAACACCATTTATGACCACATCCTGAGAGCCTCTCAAATTGCCCTTCATTGGCAGAATATGTCAACTTTGGTACTTTGATGCATGGCCACTATATCACTGAGAGGAAATGATCAACAACTATACATGACATGTAAAAGAATCTCAGAATCAGTTCTGTTTGAAATCAGGAGGATAAATAGTTTATAATTCACAGTGGCATTTATATGATGTTTCAAATAAAGTTATATTATTCCCTGATTTTAGAAATAAGATTACTATATATGGTTATCTTTTGAGAAGGAATGGGGAGTTCTGGAGGGCTAATAATATATATTTTGCTTCTTTACATGAATTCTCTTTTAGTTAACTATTGTCACATAACAAGCCACCTCATGACCTAGGATTTTAAAACAATAACCCCTTATCAACTTATGTTCTCTGTAGATCAGGAAATTGGAAACTTCTCATCTGGGTGTCTATGACTCAAGGTCTCATACACAATTTTCATCCAGAAATTGACTGAGACTGGATTCACTTAAGGCTCAACTGAGAAGGAGTCTGGTTCCTTTTATCCTTGAGGATTCATTGGGTTCATTTCAGACAGGTTTTAGTTTCTCATAGAGTATAAGAACTTAGTTACTTAATGACTGTCAACCAGGGCCTCTGTTATTCCATGGAATAAACCTGAACACCACAAGAGCAGACCACTGGGAATCATCTTGGTGTCTGCCTACTACATGAGTGTTCCATTCTATAAATCTGTATTCTTCAGAGTTGTGTAGGTTTCTGCATACATCTTTAACCTTAAAAGTTAAAATGATTAATTAGTTAATATGACCTCTGGATCTCAGAGGATGCCTGTAGATGGATTTTATCTAATTAAATGGTTTTAAATAAATTTTGGCCTCAGAAATGAAAGTACTTTCTTCCATCCTACCTCTAAACTATCTAGGGAAGCTGCAGTATTGATCAGTCTTCACTCTTCTGCTTTCTTTCTTTTTTTTTTCTTTTTAAATATTTTTATTAGGTATTTTCCTCATTTACATTTCCAATGCTATCCCAAAAGTCCCCCATACCCTCCCCCACAACTCCCCACCCACCCACTCTGACTTTTTGGCCCTGGAGTTCCCCTGTACTGAGGCATATAAAGTTTGCAAGTCCAATGGGCCTCTCTTTCCATTGATGGCCGACTATCCTCTGATACATATGCAGCTAGAGTCAAGAGCTCCGGGGTACTGGTTAGTTCATAATGTTGTTCCACCTATAGGGTTGCAGATCCCTTTAGCTCCTTGGGTATTTTCTCTAGCTCCTCCATTGGGGGCCCTGTGATCCATCCAATAGCTGACTGTGAGCATCCACTTCTGTGTTTGCTAGGCCCCGGCATAGTCTCACTAGAGACAGTTATATCAGGGTCCTATCAGCAAAATCTGGCTAGTGTATACAATGGTGTCAGCGTTTGGAGGCGGATTATGGGTTGGAACCCTAGATATGGCAGTCTCTAGATGGTCCATCCTTTTGTCTCTGCTCCAAACTTTGTCTCTGTAACTCCTTCCATGGGTGTTTTGCTCCCAATTCTAAGAAGGGGCAATGTGTCCACACTTTGGTCTTCATTCTTCTTGAGTTTCATGTGTTTTGCAAATTGTAACTTATATCTTGAATATTCTAAGTTTCTGGGCTAATATCCACTTATCAGTGAGTACATATGATTTGATTTCTTTTGTGATTGGGTTACCTCACTCAGGATAATGCCCTCCAGGTCCAACCTTTTGCCTAGGAATTTCATAAACTCATTCTTTTTAATAGCTGAGTAGTACTCCATTGTGTAAATGTACCACATTTTCTGTATCCATTCTTCTGCTGAGGGGCATCTGGGTTCTTTCCAGCTTCTGGCTATTATAAATAAGGTTGCTATGAACATAGTGGAGCATGTGTCCTTCTTACCGGTTGGAACATCTTCTGGATATATGCCCAGGAGAGGTATTGCGGGATCCTCTGTTCGTACCATGTCCAGTTTTCTGAGAAACCACCAGACTGATTTCCAGAGTGGTTGTACAAGCTTGTAATCCAACCAACAGTGGAGGAGTGTTCCTCTTTCTCCACATCCTTGCCAGCATTTGCTGTCACCTGAATTTTTGATCTTAACCATTCTAACTGGTTGTGTGGTGGAATCTCAGGGTTGCTTTGATTTGCATTTCCCTGATGATTAAGGATGCTGAACATTTTTTCAGGTGCTTCTCAGCCATTTGGTATTCCTCAGGTGAGAATTCTTTGTTTAGCTCTGAGCCCCATTTTTTAATGGGGTTATTTGATTTTCTGGAGTCCACCTTCTTGAGTTCTTTATATATACTGGATATTAGTCCCCTATCTGATTTAGGATAGGTAAAGATCCTTTCCCAATCTGTTGGTGGCCTTTTTGTCTTATTGACGGTGTCTTTTTCCTTGCAGAAGCTTTGCAGTTTCATGAGGTCCCATTTGTCAATTCTCGATCTTACAGCACAAGCCATTGCTGTTCTATTCAGGAATTTTTCCCCTGTGCCCATATCTTCGAGGCTTTTCCCCACTTTCTCCTCTATAAGTTTCAGTGTCTCTGGTTTTATGTGGAGTTCCTTGATCCACTTAGATTTGACCTTAGTACAAGGAGATAGGAATGGATCAATTCTTACATGGTACTGTTATAGGGACAGACAAGTAGACCAATGAAATAGAATTGAAGACCCAGAAATGAACCCACACACCTATGGTCACTTGATCTTTTACAAGGGAGCTAAAACCATCCAGTGGGAAAAAGACAGCATTTTCAACAAATGGTGCTGGCACAACTCTTCTGCTTTCTACTCTTTTACAGTATATAGCTGTAGTCACAATCACTCTCAGAATCTGTGAGGCTTGGAGGGTTGAAAATTTTTTTATATAGTAAGATAGGCAAGGGATCAAGTGTTTCTAATTATGAAGAAAAAAAAAGCCCTCCCTTTGGATGGAATCAAAATCTGGGTTTAACTGGGCATGGTGGATAATGCCTGCAATCTCAATATTCAGGAGGCTGGAACAGAAAGTTCATCATGAGTTCTAGGCCAGTTTGGAGTACATAGAGAATTCCAGGCCATTCTGGGCCATAGAATAAAACCATGTTTTGAAACACAAAACAAACATAAATCAACACCTGGCTTCCTGGGCAAAACCTATGGTCGTATTATGTGAACAGGAAACCTCTATGATGCTAAAAAGTATCAATCATGTTGAATTTTCCCCTAATAATAAAGTATATTAAAAGGACCAGAAATAAAGATTCCTAGAATAAGTATCAGAATGGATTCTGTACGACACAATTTATAGATAGGTTAAACAGGATCAGACTGTTTCTAGTCACTGCATCTCTTTAGGGAAATTAGAAAAGAGCCAGGCAGAAAGGCAGTTAACCAGGGAAATCTTGTCTTAGGTGATAGAAAGCTTGGGAAATGTTGACTGATGAGATCCAAGTTCAAATGCACTCAATTTCTCTTTATATAAAACAAAACATTGCCTCTTTCTTGATAGGCACTCCATTTTTCCCCCGTTGCTTGTTCCAAACGCGGGTCATTCAATGCAGTGACAGGTTTTTACCTGCTGTCCACTTTTCTTTGTCTGTGACAAAGCATTTAAAGCAATGCTCATCCTCCCTTTCTTTCCAAGTCCTCTTTATTGTTTTAGTGCGCTCTATTAGCTCCTTCTGACGTTGTTTATGAAAAAGACTGATAATTCCATCTCTATTTAGAAGATTAAAAAAAATAGAAATAAAATACAGTTTAAAAGAGAAATGTTGGCTTTAGCAATTTCATCAATGATAATGAAAAGGAAGAAAGGATAAGAAGAAGGGTTCATTTGGAGGACCTGCTATTCAGACATTCACTAAGTTATTTAACAATTACTAATGTGATATTTAATTTCTTTTGTCAGATTGATGGAATTAAAAAATAAAAACACTCCATGCTATATACCTTTGGGTGTTTCTGTAAGGACTTATTTTCTGAAAGAATTAACAGGATGGAAGATGCCATGAGATTATGCAGCTACATTCCTGTGGCCTGAACCAAATAGGAAAAGGAAGAAAGCTTGCAGAGCACAGCCTTGCCCTCACTCTTCTTCCTGATTTCCCCAGAGTTGAGCACATTCTCACTACAACTCCTGACATCATGCTTTTCCCATGGTGGACAGTATCCTCTGAAACATAAGCCAAGATGACTTTTCCTTCTTTAGGTTGCTTCTTATTTGGTTACAATAATGAAAACGGTAACCAATACTTGGTAATATCACTCCAGATGCATTTGCCATTGCTTTCCTGTAGGTAAGTCTCTCTATAGCACTCTAGCTCTAGCTCGTCCTCAGCCATTCTTAGCAGGCTCTATATAGGGTCTTTGTGTACTAGCCATGCCATACTTCTGAGAGATTTTGCTTGAGACATTTGCATAGCCAACTATAATAGCTCCTGGATTGCTACTCACATGCACCTCTCTTTTTAAATTAGGTATTTATTTCATTTATATTTACAATGCTATCCCAAAGGTCCCCGACACTCTCCCCCACCCACTCCCACTTCTTGGCCCTGGTGTTCCCCTGTACTGAGGCATATAAAGTCTGCATGACCAATGGGCCTCTCTTTCCACTGATGGCTGACTAGGCCATCTTCTGATATATATGCAGCTAGAGACAAGAGCTCCGGGGTACTGGTTAGTTCATATTGTTGTTCCAGCTATAGAGTTGCAGACCCCTTCAGCTCCTTGGTTACTTTCCCTAGCTCATCCATTGGGGGCCCTGTGATCCATCCAATAGATAGCTGTGAGCATCCACTTCTGTGTTTGCTAGGCCCCAGCATAGTCTCTCAAGAGACAGCTATATCTGGGTCCTTTCAGCAAAATCTTGCTAGTGTATACAATGGTGTCAGCATTTGGAAGCTGATTATGGGATGGATCCCCGGATATGGCAGTTTCTAGATGGTCCATCCTTTCATCTCAGCTCCAAACTTTGTCTCTGTAACTCCTTCCATGGGTGTTTTGTTCCCAATTCTAAGAAGAGGCAAAGTGTCCACACTTTGGTTTTCATTCTTCTTGAGTTTCCTGTGTTTTGCAAAATGTATCTTATATCTTGGGTATTCTAAGTTTCTGGGCTAATATCCACTTATCAGTGAGTACATATTGTGTGAGTTCTTTTGTGATTGGGTTACCTCACTCAGGAATGATGCCCTCCAGGTCCATCCATTTGCCTAGGAATTTCATAAATTCATTCTTTTTAATAGCTGAGTAGTACTCCATTGTGTAAATGTATCACATTTTCTGTATCCATTCCTCTGTTGAGGGGCAGCACCTCTTAATGAGATCCAATTTAACATGCACAAATGGCCTGGTTTTATCCCAACACCATATTATATTTATTTATATTTATAATATCTTATATTTATATTTTTATCAACTGTAGGGGATTTACTCAATTAATATTAAACTTCCCTGACTGTCAAAAAGTATTTTTTATAGATAGCTTCTAGTGGAAATATTAAAAACTGAACAAGAAAAGCAAATACATAACATACTGAATATTTTCTGTTTTAGAAATACCATTGAACTACAAATGAATCTTTCAGGTTGGTAATGTTCCTTGTTTTTAAACAGAGGAGTTCAATTTGGTAAGGTTTCCTTATAGTTGGTATCTTCAGGGAATTCTGCATTTATTAGCCTATTGCTCTATTAACATGAGCATGTTCAGGTTCGTTCACTACCTCTGCTTCTGGAATAAGTTGCATCCTAGCCTCTTTTGCCACACCATCTTAACTGTCCGTCATTTCATGTAGTTCACCATGTCTCCACTTTCCTCCTGTTTTGTGTCCCATAGTTTCAGTCACCTGTGCTCAACTCCAGTCTAAAACTATTAAATAGAACATCACAGGAATGAAAATTCAAAAGATTTAAATTGTGCACACTCTTCTGAGTAATTTGATAAAATTTTACATGGCCCTGTTCACATCTATGGAGAGGTTTGAATTATCTCTTTGACCCATATGTAGCTACACTGTGTCAGATACCTATCCATTAGGCACTTAGTAAATGTGGTCAATATTTTTCTACTGCTGTTATAAAACACCATGACCAAGGAACTTATAAAGAGTTCATTTATGCTTTCAGTTACAGAAGGACAAGAGTCTATCATAAAAGAAACATGGCAGTGAGTAGCAAACATGGAGGCAGAGACATGAAGCTGAGAGCTTACATCCTTAAAAGCAAGCACAAAGTAGGAGAAAACATGAAGCACTGAGAGGTTTCTAAACTCAGTTGCATATGTAGCAGAGGGTGGACTAGTCGGCCATCAATGGGAGGAAAGGCCCTTGGTCTTGCGAAGATTATATGTCCCAGTACAGGGGAATGCTAGGGCCAGGAAGCAGAAGTGGGTGGGTTCAAGAGCAGAGCAGGGGGAGGATATAGGGGAATTTTGTAGAGGAAACTACGAAAGGGGATAGCATTTGAAATATAAATGAAGAAACTATCTAATAAAAAAGAGAGAAAAAATTCACCAAAGTGATATACTTCCTCCAACAGGCAGAGCTGCACCACCTAAAACTTCTCAAATAATGCTACCAAATTGGGATATTAAGAGTTAAAATGCTCCTTATTATGGGAGACATTGCTCCTTCAAGCCACCATAGTATCTGTCTTGGGTAATTAGATTCATTGTCAAGGTTATATAGTGCTTATGTTCAGATACTCTATAAGGTTTTATAGTATCCATAGTTTTAAACATCTCCTGGGAAAATTGAAACATCAACCAAGAATCAGGCAAGACTTCTCAAATCTCATTATTTTTAATTGAATGTCTTCCCTCTCTAGAAGGTTAAGTCTGTCATGTTAGGTAATCCATTGTCTATTTTTATTTATGATACAGCTCAAAGATCTTCCATTCTTGTTACTGGCATTATGTGCTATATAGAATTATTATAAATATTTAATGGTGTGTTTATGTATCTGTATATGAATACACATGTGTCCATGGGTATTGAGGACAGAGGACAAACTATGGTGTCTTTCCTCAGACACCATAAAAACTGTCCATGGTTTTTGGAGGACAAGGCCTCTCACTGGCCTGAAACTCTCCAATTAAGCTGAACTGACTGACCAGCAAGACCCAGGGAATCTTCTAAGCGTTCTATGTTCACTTTCTTAGCACCAGGGTTCGAAGTGTCTACTATCATGTTAAACTTTTTTTGTACATAGGTTCTGGGTATTAAACACAGCTCCTCATATGTACAAAGCATATGTCCCCAGTTTTCTCCTCAGCATTTAAGGATGTTTATCAGCATACCTGGCCTACCTATTAGCACTTCTCCTAGTTGATGCAGACATTTCTAAATGCCTATACCCTGTGGTGAAAATTACCCCCTATTAAGAGTCACTGATGAGAAGCTCTGCCAGAGTCTGCCAAATACAGAAGTGGATACTCACAGCCATCCATTGGACTGAGCACAGGGTCCCCAATGGAGGAGCTAGAGAAGACTACAAGGAGCTGAAGGGGTTTGTAGCCCCACAGGAGGAACAACAATATGAATCAACCAGTACCCCCAGAGTTCCCAGGGACTAAACCACCAACTAAAGGGTACACATGGAGAGACCCATGTCTCCAGCCACATATGTAGCAAAGGAAGGCTTTGTGGGACATCAATGAGAGGAGAGGCCCTTGGTCTTGTGAAGGCTCAATAACCCAGTGTAGGGGAATGTTAGGATAGGGAAGCAGGAGTGGGTGGGTTAGTGAGCAGGGGTAGGGGTGGGATAGGGGGATTTCAGAGGGGAAATGAGGAAAGGGGATAAAACTTGCAATGTAAGTAAAGAAAACATCTAACAAAAACCAGCCACTGTTGTTTCTCAAAAGACTGGCCTGAGGTAGGTACTCAGGAAACATTTGCTAAAGGGATGATTCAAGTGAGAGCTATTTTGTATTATACGTGTGTAAGATAGTGTTCCCTTGACAGATCCTATTTTCTGTTACATCTTCAATGGAAGGGCCATTTCCTTCCATTAGTTAAATAAGTAGTTCAAAAGCCACAGACAGTATTCGTTCATAAATTAATGAGCAAAACAATTACATCCACAGGAAAACAGACCATGTGTAAACAAAGCCTTCTTAGCAGCAGTCTCTAAATTCCAAGTGGCAGAACCTAAAATTTATTGGAAGAGTTGTTTAAAAATTTACTAAAAGAAAGTATTTGAAACAATTTTATTAAAATGTTAATTGTGATAATCACTATACCAGCTATATTAATTTAAACTCTAACACCCTAATATACTTCATGAAAAAAAAATCACAGCCTAAGCAAAAAAATGTGTCTTAGAAGAAAAGGAGTTGGCTTAGAAGATAAGAATATCTAGTGCTCTTGCAGAGGACCCAGGTTCAATTTCCAGATATTTCATGGTGGCATATAACCATCTTTAATTCCAGTTCCTATCTTCATATCTTCATAGATACCAAGCATGCATGAGGTATGTATATATGCATACAGACAAAACACTCATACTCATTTAAAAATCTTTTTAAAATATATCTAATGTGAAGTTATATTGCAAATGAATCTTGTTTCTCTCTTGGTTTTATTCAAGTTATTTATTGTATGTTTAAAGTGAACCTGAAAATTACAAAGGACTTTGATCCTTTCTGTTTGTAATTCAGATCTGGACCCTGCAATGCAATTCTACTTGTGCTCTCCAAATTATTCTTTAAGGACAGCTTTCATCCAAAATGTTAATTGAGTCCTGTCCTCTCCCCTAATTTATTAGTGTTTGTTTCCTTCTTCAACCCCAATCTACAAAAATCCATAATTAAAGTTACAGTTGTGTTAACCCTGTCCCCAACAGTAAGAACATTATGTTCCTCCTGACAATATGTTTGCCTAAGATGCTCTTGGCATTTCTGTTCAGTTGTTTAGTTTGTGTTTTGTTGGTTGGAGTATAAGTCATACATACTGGGGAGCCATTAGCTTTGGTATTTTTTTTTCCTTGCTTGATACTGGGAACATGTTCCAATTCAAATCCTTTTTACCCCTTTTTCTGTTATTTTAAATATATACTCTTCACATTCATTTTGAGGAAGTGATGTTCTGGTTATCTGTTGATGTCTAGAAAATACACATGATAGCTTAATAAAATCATTCAGTACCTCCTGGTTATATAAAATGGCTCTTCTCATCCAGATGGCTCTTAGTGAGGTCTCTTAAGTGTAGCTACAGTTAAATGACAGCTGTGGCAGGACTCATCTAAAGGCTTGATTGGGCCAGGCATTCACAGGGGTTGGATTTCTGAAATTGCTAGGGATGGCCAGACATCTGCTCTCTCTTCAAACTGCTTTACTTAACTACTTCAAAGAATGGGGGTCACAGGGTTGTTGGGATATGCACATGGTAGCTGGCTTCTTCCAAATCAAGCATTCTAAGGTACCCTTGTGGATGGCACAAGGCTTTTCAAATTCTTCCAAACAAGACCTAGAGGTTGTGCATTACCACTTTTATATAATACGCTGTATATTCAAGATACTTACACGAATAGTTAAGGGTCAAGAGGTATAGACTATAGGGAAGTGTGAATACCAGTTGTGACTAAAGTCCATCTTTGAAGCCTTTGTATCACTAATGGGAAAGGATGATTGAGTTGTTAAGTACTGGGGGATGAATGTATTGCTTCCTAAAGAAGTTTCATTAAATTCCCCTTGCTGGTTCCACTGGTAAGTAAACTGGTGGTCTTCTTAACTGCCAATGGAACTTCTTGCCAAAGTAAGTGGTAGTAGGGGAGATATTTTCAGAACAATTCGTAAAAGTCAAGTCCATCCTACTACACAAGTGTAGTATTTTTAAAGCTTTATTTTTTTACTCTATGTGTATGAGTGTTTAGCCTTCATGTATGCACTGTGTACCACATGTATGCCAAGTGACTGAAGAGGCTATATGAAGGTATTGGATTCCTGGAACTGAAGTTACAGCCATTATGTCAGTACTGGGAATCAAACCTGAGTCCTCTGCAAGAGCCAATGCCCCACCCCACAAGTGGACCCTTTAATTCAGTTTCTGTCTACCTTTATTACCCATATGACTATGATGACTTCATTTTGCACAATTTCTTCCACAGCAACACTAGAACATACCTGAGATGACGAATGCTCTCATCACTTTCCTTTGCCAGTATAAGTTAAATGGCAGGCTTCTGCAACAATAGGCAGAGAGTCGATGCTTCATCAAGATCAGGATAGAACACAGCTCTAACTGGCTGACCTTTTCTGAAGGCTCACTCTTTTTCTGGATATCTCCATTTTTTCTGAGTAATGGCTTCAATACCTATTGAGGAATTGATTCAGTGGATAATTATAATCTCTATTCAGACTACTACAGAGGTCATCTAGATGGAACCCTAGGACCTATTCTAACTTTAGTCCTGTGGTTACATTTTTGAAAGTGGCAGGTGACACTACTTCCTCCAGCTTTGTCGGTGACTGATTAGACTGACACTGTGTTATAACTGGTTATTCAGTCAAAAGAATCTTCTTGTTTATTTCCCATGTCTTGGTTCAAATCAAGAAAATGGAAAGAAAGCAAGAGGCTCTGTTTCAAAATACCCCAGGACTGAGGGAAGGCCCTTTGGAATCAGGTCATTGAAGAAATGCAGTTACTTGGTTATTGTTGCCATCAACAGTGGCCACCAACAAGCTGAGAGATCAAGGGCTGGCATGCACTAGCATGCAGGAGAGAATAATTTTTCTAATCTCTTTTAAGAACTCTGAAGTATGAGAATAAGAATGTTATATTTGTGCTTGCTTAGCTTAGAAATACAAGATCAAATCTCTCTTGCTGTGCCTTACCACACTGCCTTCTAAATACCAACAGTACAGAACAGTCTCTTGAGTTATGTTAAAATGTCATTTTACAATTTACAAAACCCTTTCATCCACAGCCCTAAATTACCTCTTTATTTGCCTTTTAAAACTTAACCTTCTAGCCTTCACAGATTGATTCCTTCTACTTTTAAGGTTGAAAGTCCAACTGTTTACTTGTCTAGACTTAATTTTTTTAAGAAAGGACACTTAAATTTTTATAAATAATGTCCTTCTGCTGATTTATGTTGCTTGAGTTTTATTTCCATTCATTTTTAAAATCTCTGAGGAAATCTAGATGCAGTTAAATTCATATCAGACTCTGAGTTGGATCAAGGGATCTAATTAGTTGGTGTAGAAGGGAAATATATAATTGCACATGCTCATTTGATTACACAGTGAAGAACTAAAATAATCTAACTATAAAATGAGAAAGGCAGTTAAAGAAAGGTACCAAACTATGTTGCTCTAAGGAATTGAGAGTGTCATCTTAGCTTCATTGTTCAGAGGGAATTTAGGGGTTTGGTGGTAAAGCACTTACCTAGAATACCCTAGGGTCTGGTTCCAATCCCCAGTGTTAGTTGGGGTTGCTCAGATAGATTTAATACAGAAAACTATACTTCATTAAAAATTCAAGGTTCTGCTTGGTGGAGTCTCTCAGAGGACAGTTATGCTAAGCTCCAGTCTATAAGCATAACAGAGCATCATTTATGGAGTCAGGGATTGGTTCCAGCCCATGGGATAGATCTCTGTGAGGCTCCACCTAGAAGCTGATTGACTAAAACAGATGCAGAGACTAACAGCCAAACATTAAATTGAGCTCAACAGTCTTGTGGAAGAGTAGGGGGAAGGACTGATAGACCAGGAGGGGATAAAGATTCCACAAGAAAAACAACTGGGTCAACTAACCTGGACCCTTGGGAACTCGCAGAGACTAAACAACCAATCAAAGAATATACATGTGTTGAACCCAGGCTCCTTAACATATGTAGCAAATATGCAGCTTGGTCTTCATGCAGGTCCCTCAACAACTGGAGGGGGTACTGTTCCTGACTCTGTTGTTTGCCTATGCATCCTATCCCCTAATTGTATTGTCTTGTCTGGCCTCTATGGGAAAGGATATGTAGGCCTAGACTTTTCATAACCTACTTTAATACGGGTTCTTAAAATGTTTTAACTTCCCTACTAGCCCACCACCCACCAGAGGTAGTGAAAAAGTAAGGTTAATAGGATACAGGAGAAGTGGAGCTGTTTAGCAATAGTTCTTTGGGTCAATTCCAACTTTCATTGTCAGGATAGCAGCAGTTCAGTCTACTAGCAGACCAACAAACATGAATCAGCAGCCACAGTCCAGTCCACCTGGCAGACACCACATATAAATCAGCAGCTCAATTCAGAATCAAATCAGCTCAATCCAGAATAACCTGCAAGACTCCACCTTATCAGCAAGAGTATGTGAAAGTAGTAAGAAAATGCTAGAATATCACAAGAAGTTCTTTGGTAAATTCCTCTCTATGAAGTCATGACAAGTGAAGATTAGCAACATGATGTAAGGCTAACCAATACAAGACCATAGTCATCAGAGAAGACTAGTAAAGCACACTAAACCATGAGCCTTGTCCCACCATCTGTGGTCATATTTATATTCTTTCTAAACATAAGATATTCTTTTTTTGTTAGATATTTTCTTTATTTACATTTCAAGTGTTATCCCGAAAGTTCCCTATACCCTCCCCCCACCCTGCTCCCCTATCCACCAACTCCCACTTCTTGGCCCTGGTGTTCCCCAGTACTGGGGATCTTCTGCTACATATGCAGCTAGAGACATGAGCTCTGGGGGTACTGGTTAGATATTCTTTTACATGTCTGCCTCATCAAAGCATCCTCTCACCTGTGTCTGCTTCAGCAAAATATTCTTTCACATGTCTGCCCCAGCAAAACATCATTATGACCTAACTGAGTCTAGAAACCAGGAAAATTTACTTCAAGGATATGGCTAGTCCTGCAGTGACTTGAGGTACCAAGGTGTCTTTGTACCCTGGGGGGACCTCCCCCTTCTCAGAGATGAAAGGGACGGGATGGGAGGGAGCCACATGAGGGGAAACTAGGAGGAGACAGGGCACTGTAATGAGGATATAAAGTGAACAAATAAGTTAATGGGGAAAAAAGACAAGGTTCTTCACCTTCTTTGCTGACATCTACATAACACATCCAATGAAATTATACAAGGCATATGATTGTACTGGGTGTACCAAACAGGTCTCAAAGGACAAGGCTTCTTTCAAAGAAATGAAAACAGAGGAACTGAAAGTAAATTTGGCAAAGATGGTCTAGGAGGGTTAAACTGTATTTTCCCCTATGGGATGACAACACTAAGATTCAGGGATTCAAATGAGTTTTTTTTTTAATTTTGAGAAATTTGTACATAAACACTGTATTGAAAACATTTCCACCCATCTCCAACCCATCAAGCTCCTCTGTGTCCTAAAACAATGATATTTTATTTAATTATTATTGTGTATATATACACACAAACACATGCACGCGCACACACACACACACACAATCTAATGAGTTCCTTTAGAGTTGCCTCTATGTGCATGTGCCCAGGGCTAACCACTTGGTACATCCTATGCAGGAGCTTATTCCTGGGTACAATCAATTCTCCCTCTCTCAGCCACTCTTAACTACCTATAGCTCTTCATCTAAGTCTTGGACTATATGGAATCTCCCCTGTCCACATTAGCAAGTCAACATTTTAACAACCCAGATATGTGAAAAAAAAATTGGCACTAAAACTTGAAATTACTCCACAAAAGTAGAAATTTTTGTTGGAACTTATTATAAAATACTTCTTTAAATGTGCTTCTGCCTGGATGTTTAAAAGCCTCAAGCTATTTTAGGCCTTCCTAAAAAGAGGTTATCTGCTTGCTTGAATGTTCGCTCTTCCATTACTGATTCTATCTTTCTGCTGAAACAATTTTAAAGAGGCTTATATTTTACCCTAGGATTATATTATTGGGAATATTAAGGAATACAAAATATTATAGAGTTAAAATTTCTTCCCTGGCAGGTTATAATTCAATAATGATTGGATGAGAAAAAACACAAGAGAAACATATCTCCAGTCTTAATGACAAATATCATTTTATAATACTTCATTTCAATTTAGATAACTGCTTGCCGTAAATTATGAAATTGAAAATCAATCTAGGTTATGTTTTAGGCAAATTATAGAACATTACAACATGCGCAAAGATTTTTAACACAACGAACACATTTTTTAAACATTTCCTATTGTCAAATTAACAAGGTATGATGATCAATGCTTCTTGTGGTGATTGGCAGGTAAATAAATCTGTATGAGGAGAAGTCATAGGTAGAAAGTGCTCTTGATAAGGGGCATTGTCAACTTGCCAGAATATAGAATCATCTTAGAATCATCTTAGAGAAGGGCCTCTGGGCCTGCCTTCTGGGCACCTATCTTGATTGTATTAATTGACCTTGGAAGATTTTACCAGTGTGGGTGGCAACATTCCCTGGTTGGAGTAGGTAACAGGAAAAACAGAGCAGAGGATTGGCATGTTTCATTGCTTTCTGCTTTCTGATTGTGACCAGCTGCTTAAGCTCCTCCCTACTTCTATTTTGACTTCCCTGCAAAAATGAGCTGGGACTGGGCTCTTGAACTGTGAATCAGAATAAATTCTTGTTATCTTTAGCATGATTGTTTGAATGAGATGCCCCCCTGTAGTCATGGACTTGGTCCCCAGTTGATTGCACTGTTTAGGTAGTTTAGGAGGTATGGACTTGCTGGAAAAACTATGTCACTGAAGATAGGCTTTGAAAGCGTAAAGCCTCATGCCATTTAGAGACCCATCTCTCTATCTCTCATATATATGTATATGTATATATATATATATATATATATATGTACACACACACACACACACATATATATATATATATATAAAACCTTTTGTGCTTTTGGTTCTAGATGTGAACCGTTAGCTTGCTGCTCCTGTAGCCATATATGTCAGGCTCCCCTACCATTATAAACTCTTATCCTTCTGGAACCATAAAACCCAAGTAAACTCTTTCTTTTTTAAGTTACCTTTGTCATAGTGTCTTATCACAACAACAGAAAAAGAAAATAATACACTTAGGTCACTTTTTAAAGGTGTTTTATCACAGCAACTGGAAAAGAAACTAAGACACTTGGTCACAGGTCTTCCTTTATCATCCTGGCAAACAGAATGTAAGACTGGCTAAGATCTTTGCCTCTTTGTATTCATAGCATTATGTATTCCCCTATATTCTTAACATCACTGGGCCCATGACTTGTTTCCAACCAACAGAATACAGTAAAAATCATATCACTTCCATAATGATGCTATATAAGATTGCAACTATCATACCACTGGCTCCTTTTTGCTAGCTTTGATGAAAAAGGTGGCCCTGTTGAATTGACATCTCTCTGTCCCAAAATGTGTGGAATCATCAGCAAGAGAGCCTTATCTTGTTTTCATGGACAACCAAGGAAAATGGCAATATCTTATCTTGCTAGGGGTGCCTCTGGGGACTTCTTTATCAACAGTCATAAAGAGGTAACCAATGCCTAGCACTGAGATTTTCTGGCACCATGTCTTCTAGGAACAGCTTAGCTTTGTTTGTCCACATGTGATTCCTCTGTTTATTCTCCCTCTTAAAAGTTCTTTCATTAACCCACAAACTAGTGGAGTGTTGTTATAAAGTATAGTAAAACCTTAGGTCAGGTTAACTTACCTGTTTCCCTCATTTTTCCCATCTCTACTTAAATCTTTCCTTGACATATTCTCCTAGCCTGTTTTTGCATATCTCATGTGTTGCTATTATCTTTTACATTTATTGGTTTGCATGATCACAGGTTGCCATGCAGTATTTTCATGCTTCCTCCATTTTGGTTAAAACTTCTCCTTTCTCCTCATTTCCCCACCCCTATCACTCCTCCCTGATTGAAACCTTCTCCCACACCCCACCCCCATATTTCTCTTCTCTAGCTTTGTTGCACCTATTATATATATATATATATATATATATATATATATATATATATATATAAACACTTGCAATATATATATATATATAATATATATATAAACACTTGCAATATATATATGTATATATATTGCAAGTGTTTATCAGTTGAAGAAATCTTCTGAGTTAGGGATAGGAGCATGTGTTCACTTCTCTGTTCACTTTGAGGACCGCATCTGGGTCAACCCTTCGCAAGCCCTGTGCATGCTGCCTTTGTTTCTGTACCTTCATATTTAGCACATGAAAATCTTAACCTAACTTCTGACAGTCACAGAAATAAAACAGTAAATTTGTATCTCAAGCTACTAATATTTACTGATGTGTTATAGGGACAATAGAAAGTGAATTCAGTTACGTTGTTTGTTTATTGCCATCTAAGATGAGCAATGAGAGTCTTTGTCCAATGTCTCCTTTACTCCCAAGAACAGATGTACTACATACATCAGCTCCCTTGACCAGAGTCAATGAATACATATGCTAATACTGAGTGCTGTTTGAAAGGAAAGCAGTCCTTGACTCCATCTATTGTTCCATCTACTCTCCCATTCCTTACTGCATGCATTGTCTGATGAGTTGCAATGATCTTTGAAAATATTTTATGTAGGGTGTGTGTGTGTGTGTGTGTGTGTGTGTGTGTGTGTGTGTGTGTGTACTGAGGTACATGTGTGAGGGTCAGAGGACAACTTTTGTGACCTGGTTCTTGTCTTTCACCTTGTTGAGGCACTTCTTGTTTCTGCTGCTGCACCATGTATTCAGGGCTGGTTGGCATGCAAAATTTTGGAAAACTGTTTCTAACTCCTACCTCTGCATCTGACTTTGTTATATGAGTTCCACGGGTTGAACTTGGGACTCCAGATTAGTGCAGTGCATGCCTTTATCCATTTAGCCATCTCCCCAGTGTCCTGTGCTCTGATCATTAGCCTCCAATCTTATATGCATGTTTCCATTACTCCTTGTTAGAATTTGAGCCTATTAGTCAAGAATTGCTTGAATTCAGAGAAAAGAAAATCATTTATTCAAGCCCATATAATTAAAGAGAATTTGGGGACAAATGTGGCAAACAGGTCTTAGAAGGTGCAATCACAAGGCAATAGTGTTTTTACATCATTGTCCATTCACAACACCTCCCTGGGTCTAATTCTAACAACAGAAAGAGCCTTAAGGAGGTCTCCAAAATGTATTAAACAGGTTCATAATATTCTCCACTCATTAGTACATTTGCAATCACAACAATTTGTACTGTATAATTACAGTGTTCAATTGTGATATTATGGTTAAAATCCACAAAAGTTCTCATTTGTCCTGCTTAGAGCCTGGGAAACCTGCAAAGCATTAAGGAACATCATAGATGATACTTTGTCTTCCAACATTCTTTTCTAGCTTTAGATTCATTGAAAGTATCATAATGCTGGCCAAAGTGGTGACATAAAAGATAGGAAGTTCTCACTTGGTCAGTACTGGTGTAGCTAAGCACTACTTTCCTCTATCCATTGATGAGAATCATCATTGGTTCTTGTGGGTGCTTTCTGTGGATTTCTGGATGACTTTTCTGTTGAGAGACTGCACTTGTAGCCTCCTTGGGTCAGACTAAACCTACAGGTTGCTACACTAAAGTATCTCAGCTTTCATATATTTCTTCTAAGGTCATCTGACCCCCTAAAATTAGCAGATAAGCTATCAGGAAGCCTTCATAAAATGGTCTGATCCCACACTGACACTGTGCCTTCTATTACTTGCCCCAGGTATCACACCACAATGGAAGGTCAGACATTTCACAAATGTATCCTCTGCTCTCTGGGCATTTGGTGCTTCAAATGTCTCTCCCTGTTGCCTGTTTTGGGTTTTTTACAAAGACAAAAAGATAGACTGCAAAGAGAGTAAAGAGTTAATGATAAGAATTCTGGTTTTCAATATCCTTAGTTAATGTCTCACAGCACCCTCCCTTTGCCTGTGGAGGTGAGTAGTGTCTATTGGTGTGGGGTCCCACTAAAGCCGTCTAAATCCATTTGATATCCTTTAACACATGAACACATGTGGATCTGATTGTCTGGTTTTTTTTTTTTTTTCTTCCTAAGATTGGGTTAAGAATCCTAAGGGATCTGAAACACAGTGGAGTTAATTCTTCTTGTCTGGCAGGTGATGATTAAGTACCTACCGATGAGAGAAAACAGAGGTAAAAACTCTTCCCTTGAATGATGATAGATATCACACTGAGAAATTTGACATCAATTATCTTATTTCTAATGGAGCAGTGAAGATACAGCACCCAGGAATGACAGAATGAGAATTGTTCAGAGATTCAGGCTATCTGCATCCTGTACTCAGGTGTCCTGCCTTCTAGCTCTCTTAGCTGCTGGAGAGAGGAAATCTGATTGGTTGATTCCAACATTCACAACCAATCAGCTGGTCCCAGAGGATGCATTCCCAGGATCCTTTGCCAAATACTGAGTTCTTTGGGAGCAAGTTGGGACATAATAGGCTAAGTAGAGTAGATGAGTCTGACTTTGCTGCCACACTCAGGAATCCTAGTAATTTATGTGAATGTGTTTGCTTTTTAATAGACTATAATTTGAAATTAAATAAAACGGCATTCCAAAGTTTTGTTTACATATTCGAATTGAATAAATATTTTAGAATATACTTGTATATGCACAGTTCTAACTAGCTATTGTTTGATGATTTCATACACACACACACACACATGGATCCTGGGGATTCATCCTCTAGGAGCAGCTGATTGTATGTGAATATTGGAATCAGACAATCAGATTTCCTCTCCCCACCATTAAGATGAGAACATGTTGATAAAACATGCTTTCCTTTCCAACTTCAGGTCCTCTTTTCTTTTTCAGCCCCAGGACCTATTTAGTACTGCCAGTATGTGCATGGTGTAGTGCCACCTACTGCAGTGCCCTCTCAAAGTAGCATCCTTGAAGGAAACTGACTTTCCATCTGCCTGCCATTAATCAACTACCAATAGCTCCTCAGCTAGGGGTAGGATTTCATGAGCCACCTAGATCATCCATGATGATATTTTGGCTGGCTTGATCATGTGCAGGTCTTGCACATGTAGTCACAGCTACTATGAGATCATGTGTACAGAAACCTTCTAAGTTCAGAAGATACCATTTAACTGCAATCATCCAACACTTCTGGCTCGTACAAGATTTCTGCCCTCTCTTCTGTACGTATTCCTGAGCCTTGATTTGGGGGGATTAGGTGTGCTCTTTAAAGCTGAGCACTCCACAGTCTTATATTCTCTGTTCATTGACCAGTTGTGAGTCTCCATGTTAATCACCATCTACTACAAAAAGAATCTTCTCTAATAAGGGTTGAGAGAGACACTGATCTCTGCGTATTATTTCATTATTTGTATGCATATGTATATATGTGTTGACATTTGTGTGGGTGCTCTTGTGGGTAAAGGTACATAGGCATGTGTTCTGTGAATGTGTTTGTAAGTCAAGTGTCCTCAAGAATTTTTTCTTTTCTTTTCTTTTCTTTTCTTTTCTTTTCTTTTCTTTTCTTTTCTTTTCTTTTCTTTACTTTTCTTTTCTTTTCTTTCTTTTCTTTTCTTTTCTTTTCTTTTCCTTTCTCTTTCTTTCTTTCTTTCTTTCTTTCTTTCTTTCTTTCTTTCTTTCTTTCTTTCTTTCTTTCTTTCTTTCTGAGATAATGTCTCTTTTGTTGGCCTGAAACTCTCCAAGTAGCCTAGGCTCTATGGCCAATGAACCTTAGGAATCTCTCTCCTTCCCCAGTGCTAGGATTGTATGCATGTGCCTCCAGCCTGCTGGAGAGAGAGAGAGAGAGAGAGAGAGAGAGAGAGAGAGAGAGAGAGAGAGAGAGCAGAGAAATGGAGAGATAGACAGAGACAGAGATAGAGACAGAAAGAGAGATTACTGGAGTTTGAACTTGGGTCTTTATGCTTGTTCATCAAACACATTATTGCCTAAACTGTCTGCTCATCCCTATATTTCTTATCTGTAAAAAGTGTATTTTTTTCCTTTGACCAATAAGTGAAAACTAAGCTGTAGTCATTTCCTTCTTTTTGTGTTGCTTTCTGCCCATTTGCTTTTTAAAAAATATTTTATTAGATATTTCCTTTATATACATTTCAAATTTCAAATGCTATCCTGAAAGTTCCCTATACCCTCCCCCTGCCCTGCTCCCCTACCCACCCACTCCCACTTCTTGGCCCTAGCATTCCCCTGTACTGGGGCATATAAAGTTTGCAATACCAAGGGGCCTCTCTTCCCAATAATGGCTGACTAGGCCATCTATTGATACATATGCAGCTAGAGACACGAGCTCTGGGGGTATTGGTTAGTTCATATTGTTGTTCCACCTATAGGGTTGCAGACCCCTTTAGCTCCTTGAGTACTTTCTCTAGCTTCTCCATTGGGGGTCCTGTGTCCACTTCTGTATTTGCCATGAACTGGCATAGCCTCATACGAGACAGCTATACCAGGGTCCCTTCATCAAAATCTTGCTGCCATATGCAATAGTGTCTGGGTTTGGTGGCTGATTATGGGATGGATCCCCAGGTGGGTTAGTCTCTGGATAATCTATCCTTTCATCTTAGCTCCAAACTGTGTGTCTGGAAGACCAATGAGTGGATACGTTCCTCCTTAGAATAGGGAACAAAATGCTTATTTGCTTTTTATCTGCTACCCCTGAAATGGACTCCCCTTATACTTTCAGCATGTCACCACCATACATTCTGATACAGAGAACGTTTTTGTCTACAATTCCTTAAAAGAGGAAGTCAGAATTCCTTTGTGAAACAAAGCTAGGATGCACTGGCTAGGTTATAGTGTTTTGTTTTGCTTTCCTTAAACCACCAAGCCTGACCTAATGATCCTCAGTGGCTCCGCCCAATAGCCCCCAGTAGTCCATAATCCTTTCTCACACCCACTGAAACCTGGCTTGATTATATACTGCTGTTCTGCCTACTGCAGTTACTGGGCACTCTGCCAGCCAGCAAATCTGAGGAATTGTAGGAGTTATCAGGCCGACAGTGCTGTGCTATCCACCTGTCAGTATCATCAGCATCACTGTGCTATCCACCTGTCAGTATTATCAGCATCCTAGTGTGCGGCTTCTTCCTGGAGTTGTAAGATCTAGATCCTCTTCTCATTGCAAACACCCCTCTCTTCCCCACCACACTCTCTAGCTCAAGGGACAAGGGACATACATTCATCACCTAGGAGTCAGTAGATCAGTCTGACCATGCAGAGCGAGTGCTGGCCCACAGTTGCATGGGGGTGAGAAATGCAATTTGCCGTGGTTTCTCCACGAGAACAGAATTCACCTCACTCATTTGGTCAATAAATAACAAAGACAGGTAATTCATTGAACCCTAATGTAGAAATAGTCAACTCTGCTTTGGCACAATAGCAAGTGGCTTTGATTTAGGATATTAAAAGAACACAAAAAGGGAAGAGAATATTATAACCCGTAATATGATTTTTCTTCGAGGGTTTGGGTTGCTTGGAGGAAATTAAATGAGCCATTTTAGTCCATTGTTCTGCTCTAGCTGTGAGGTGCTTCCTGCTGTGAACACTATTTCCCAGTTGTTGCCTGTCAGAAATACTTAGCAGCTCTGGTCCTGGGCATTTCAAGAACTGAGTTGTGCAGTATGAGAAACAATGGTTGGCAGTGTTACCATTTTAAAGTAAACAACCTTCAGGGATGTTTCTCTTCCATGAAGCTTTTCCTGAGAACACATTTCATGCATTGAGAGAATGTTTTAAAATATCTCCCCTCAAAGAAATCAACAAATTTTCAAGCAGCAGAGAAAAGTAAGCTATAGGAAAATCAGAAGGAGAGAATCAATTTTCAGAACCAGGAACTGTCTCGAGGCTGACTGAGTTCAGTGCTTCTAAAATCATTCTTCCCTCAGCAAGTTTGATTCTGAGGCTCCATTTCTTGGCCATACAAATCAGATGGCTGGTAAGGACTGCCTAGGAAGCTGTCAATTGGATGGTTTGTTGCACTCAGGAAACACTTGATTGGGGGTTTCTCTGTGCTCTGAAGCCCTCTTCTGAGTTATTTCATTTACTCTGCCCTGGAAGCCCAAGGAACATTTACCAACAAACCACACACATTTCCTCTTAAAAGAAAACTTGTCCCTCTTTACTTCTGTGCTTTGCACGTTAGGTAAATCTGTTTGTTTTTCTCTCTTACAGGAGCTGCAAAGAATCGATTCTGCTCACTGTCATTCAGCCCTATCCAGTAAGTGTTCTGTGAGAAAAAGTGCCATTCATTGTTCTTGGGCTTCTGGTCTCCTGAAAGCCACCAGGATGAATAACAGTGGAGACAAATAGCATGTGTTCACAATGCAAGCTTAAACAATCTTGATCATTTCTATTGTGTTCTGTGTTACTAAAACCATTCATTGGTGTGAAAAGTACCACACTCCCTAAATATCCTGAAAGACAATCAACTCTGCAGGCCTGTGAGCATTTCACATCTGCAAACTAAGACAAAACCTAAGACTTTCTTGTTTGCCAGCTTCCGAATCACAAGTCTCATGGGAATATCTAATTACAGGAAGTTGTGTGAAAGTCTTATTCTTGTCCCCATCTAATTATTTTGGTAGAGAGCTGGGTAATTAAGCCCATTTCAAAGGAGGGATGAGAGAAATGCCATAGTCAGAATTTGAGTTCGGATACCTTGGTTAAGAGGGAGAAACTGATTACAATCATACTGCTTTCATTTCTTATGTTTCTGTTTCTCTTTGACTTGGTTTCATGTATCTCAGGCTGGTGGTCTAAGTTCACTATATAGTCAAAAGATGACCCTGTACTTCTGATCCTTCTATGTGCACCTCTAGTGATAGGATTACAGGCATTCATCACAACATCTAGTTTATAAAGTACTGAGAATTGAACCTGGGGCCTTGCCCTGTTCTAGGCTAGCACACTACCAACGGAGCTACACCCTCAAACCCAATTCAAATCCAATTCTTAAAAAAAAAATCATAATCTTCATGGTATGCAATTCACTTCTTTTACATGTGTAATTCAAAGATCTTTGCAAATCAGTGAAGAATGCAATCACCACCATAGTCCAGTTTCAAAATGTTCCATCACCCCACTATAATCCCTGATTTTCACTTCACTTCGAGTTAATCCATGTTCCTACCATCCAGCCCAGGCAACTGCTAACTTCTCTGTTTCTATAGGCTTCTTATGACTTGAAAATGTCTTTACATCCAGTATCTGGTTGGGCTTTTTGTAGACAGGCAGAGAATCTAACCAGCATAGCTTCCATGCATGATCTTCATAAAGTAATATGTATATTCCAAGTACAGTGTGACGCTGGGTGCTGTTTTGACTCCCATCTCTCAAATTTACATTCTTTCCCCTGAATTTTCTCTTTACTTTGCCATATCTTTAAAATGTATAAGAACTTTTTTATTAATCATTGTCCACATTTCAAATGTTATGTCCCTTCCCATTCTCCTCACCATGAACCAACCACCCCATACCCCTCCCCTTTGACTCTAAGAGGGTGCTCCCCTACCCACTCACCTACTCCCACCTTGCCCCTTTAGCATCCCCCTTCTCTGGGGCATCAAGCCTTCTCAGGACCAAGCACCTCCTCTCCCACTGTTTCCAGATGAGGCAGTCCCCTGAAACATATGTAGCAGGAGCCATGGACTCACCCATGTATATTCTTTGGTTGGTGGTTCAGTCCCTGGGAGCTCTCTGAGGTCCAATTGATGCTGTTGTTCTTCCTATAGGGTTGCAATCCCCTTCAGCTACTTCAGCCCTTCTAATAACTCTCCCAATGGGGTCCCTGAGCTCTGTCCAATGGTTGGCTGTGAGTATCTGCATCCGTCTTAGTCAAGTGCTGACAGAGCCTCTCAGAGAACAGCCATAACAGCTTCTATCTACAAGCACATCTTGGCATCAGCAATAGTGCCAGGGTTTGGTGTCTACTGATAGAATGGATCACATGGTGGGATAGTCTCTGGATGACCTTTCCTTCAGCCTCTGCTCCATTTTGTCCCTACATTTCCTTTAAACAGGGACAATTCTGGGTTAAAAATTTTGAGATGGGTGGTTGACCCCGACCCATACAAGGGGTCTGGCATGTCTATCTACTATAGGTGGTCTCTTCAGGTTCTATCTCCCTGCTGTTGGGTATTTCAGCTAATGTCATCCCGTAGTATATTGACTAACAAAAAGAAGTGAATATGGGTTAAAACTGTGTTCATAATTGCTTTGCACTATCCCATCCACCTGAAACTCCAGCCACCAGAGTAAGCAAGCCACTGTGTTGCCAACTCTCATTAGGTAGACTTCTTGGAGGCTTTTCATGTTTTTATCATCAAGACAGCAGTTTAAAATTTTGAGGTCTTTCAATCTTTTATTTTATATATATGGATGGTTTTTTTGTATACCATGTGTATGTATGCAGTGCTTATGGAGGCTAGAAGAGGGCATCAGATCTCCTGGAACTAGAGTTGGAGATAGTTGTTTGTTAAGGTTTGGTCTGCTGCTATGTATTATAATGTTAAATTCTGTGCCTGAAAGTCTAGGCCTAGAGTGAATTCTTATATTTATGAGGTTTTGTTCTGCAAACTTTGTTCCTTGACTTAAAACTATTGATTGAATAAAATTGGCTACATCCAATTACAAGAGAGATTAGAGGTAGGGGGAGGGGCTGAGTTACCTGATTGGGGGTGGAGAAGAAGGACACCCTGTGAGCAAAGTCCCTAGGAGACAATTGAAAGGACAAAGGTTTACTTTGGCTGGCAATTTCAGAGGTTTCTGTATACAGGCCTCAGCTCCATTGGTTCTGGGCACACGGTTGGACAAAGTATCATGACAGGGATAATGGGGACAGATGAAGAAACTGTTTCCCTCATGACAAACTGGAAGCAAACAGAGAGAAGGGTCTGGAAAGCAGGTCAAACCTTCAAAGGCACTTTCCTAGGGTTTTCCTTTTGCTGAGGCAAAAACAACTTAAAGGAAGAAGGGTTTGTCTCAACTCACAGTTTGAAGAAACAGTCTATCATGGTGTCAGGAGCTCGAGACAAGTGGCCTTACTGTATTTACAGACAGGAAGCAGAGCGAGATGGAGGCTCACTTAACTTTCACCTCTGTCTCTTTTTATTCAGTCCAGGACCACAATTCATGGTATGATATTGCCCATAGGCCAGGTGAGTCTTCACAACTCAGTGACCCTAATCTAGGTAAATATTCAGACACAGGGTCAGAAGTTTGACTCCTAGGTGCCTCCTGAGCCTGTCAAGTTAACAAGCCATATTAAGCATCATACCCAGTGACACATTTCCTCCACTGATTGCCTAAGTTTCTATCACGTCCTCAAGCAGCACTACTAGGTTAGGGCCAAGTGTTCAAAACATGACCCTATAAGGAAATTTCATATTAAAACCATAACATGGACAAATCATGCTGTGTTTTCAACAAAACTGAGTAACATCACTATTTCTAAAAATCATATCAAATGATACACATCTCAAGAGTCAGTTCTGATAAATATACCTTATTACTGAGGCAAGGAGTTGTGTAGATTATTCTAGAAATATACAGTAAGTTACTAAATTGAAAAACCAGAATTCACAGAGAACTCAAACCTTCAAAGGCACAAGTTAAGTATATGGTACCTTGACTGAGTTGAACATTTTATTGCCAAACAATGCTAGAGAAGTCATGCGTTGCTGTATTAAGACATCTCAGCCTGTGAGTCATGTCTCTTCTGGTGTCTTTATTGCAGCCACTCTACTTGTGCTAAACTTATTGTGCCAGTGTAAATACTGCTGCTCAGAATCATTAAGGAAGACTAATGTTTCTCCTTCAGCTAAAAAATGGCATCTCAAAAGCAAATCAACTCACCACCGTATGATTTGCTCGTTAATCATCACTAAACTTGGCCTATAATTACACAGACACCGATGAGAACACACCATTGTCACACTGCTCCAGCACTGCAGTATGGCTTCTAAATCTCACGCAGTGCTTGCTGAACACTGGCACTCATTCAGAGTCCTTTTGGAGTTTTGTTTTCTTTATTAAGACGTCAGCCATTCTCGTTAAAATGGCTTGTGTAAGTGGATGAATGTGAAGCTTCTGAACAAAAATCATCCATCTATCAAATCTTCTAAGATACAGCTCAAGATTCTGATAGGTGTAGAAAGGTATGCAGGGGACTGTTAGGAACACATCATCTAGCACGGTGCTGCCAACCTTCATTCAAGAGCCAGCAAGGGTGTTCCTGAAGGATTGCAAGCTGACTGAAGCCTGACCTGCACTTCTAATTTCAGGTCCTGGGAAATTATAGCAAAACCCTGTCTCAAAAATAAATAAACGTGGTATTCTCCCAATGTCAATCCAAAATATCTACCCCCAAACATACATATTTGTCATTGCATATTCTTAAGAATGATTTTGTATTATAATAAAATATTCATGCATTATATACAGTATACCATTTTCAACTGTACAATTCACCAGTATTAAATACATCCAAGATGTGGGTTTTTTATTGGATATTTTCTTTATTTACATTTAGATGGTATCCCCTTTCCTGGTTCCCTCTCTGAAAAACACCCTCCCCCTATCCCCTTCCCCCTCCCCCTATCCCCTTCCCCCTCCCCCTATCCCCTTCCCCCTCCCCCTGCTCAACAACACACCCACTTCAGCTTTCTGGCCCTGGCATTTCCCCATACCAGGGCATACAGCTTTCACAGGACAAAGGGCCTCTCCTCCCATTGATGTTTCACTAGGCCATCCTCTGCTGCACATGCAGCTGGAGCCATGAGTTCCACTCTTTGGTTGGTGGTTTAGTCCCTGGGAACTCTCAGGGTACTGGCTAGTTCATATTGTTGTTTCTCCCATGGGGCTGCAGACCCCTTCAGCTCCTTGGGTCCTTTCTCTAACTCCTTCACTGGGGACCCTGTTTTCAGTCCAATGGCATCCAAGATGTATTAAGCATCACTGTTATCTTGTTGTAAAAATGTCTCATTACTCCTAAAGGAAATCCTATATCTATGAAACCTTCATTCCTCCTTTTTCTTCTGCCCCTGCTCCAAACTTTCTATCTCTGTTTTCACAGTTGTTTCACAGAAGTATAATTATATAATATTTGCTCTGATCCTTTTATTAAGTACCATGTTTTCAAGATTATATCATCCATCAGTACTTTCTTTTTATGATTGAATAATATTCTAGTTTATGGACATACCACATTTTATACGTGTGTGTGTGTGTGTGTGTGTGTGTGTGTGTGTATCCACTCTATCATTTTAAATAACATAATTGATTTCCAGAATGTGTGTATTTGGTAAGGTTGAGAATATTTTAAATTTTTTTGTTATTTAACTTTAAAAAGAGAAGTATGGGTCATGATCAATGGCTTTGCAGCCATGATTTTAATGTAATATATATCAGGTTAAGCTTTTATGGAGATTCAAGGATCAGTTACTACAGTGTGTTGTACAAAAGTGTCAATGCCTGCAGACTAAGGTGCATGCAAATATATATGCACCCTAGACAGCTGAAAATATTTGACCCTTGTAGATCACAAACAAGAAATCATCTGACTACCTGTTAAATCCAATGGAGCATGAAGGTTTCTTTCGTTTTCTAATCAGTGATGGTGTCAATAGATGGGAGGGAGATCTCTTTTCTTCAAGTTTCACTAAAAAATTATACCAGGATGATTTTCAGATTAATTGAATTGACCAAGGCCATGTAGGAGGAATCCCCCTTCTTCCCAGCACCCTTCTAAGTAGATGCTTCTATTGCATTTACAATTTTTGTGGAAGAGCTCTTAATTTCCAGAGGTACAGGGAAGAAGTCCCAGATACAATGCACATGTATGATAAGGAAGACCATGAAGTCAGGAATTCAACTCTAAATTGGAAGTCAAAGACTCCTCCCTACTCTGCACAGTAAGATCTAAGATCACAGATTACAGGCATGAAGCTGAAGGCCAGGTTATAGAAACATACAGAAAAGAAATCTCTACCTACTTCTGCATTGTGTTCAGAGCTCTGCATTTAAAGCAAGGTTTAAGATCTTCGGAATTGTGAATAGTAAGAACATGGGACATGCTGTGCTTCTGGTCTGCTCACTAAATCAGAGTGACTAATTTCCAGTCATGACAGAGTTTCAATCACATTCATAATTTGTATTTTGTCCTTGAATTGGGCATGCACAGAATATTTTACCTTTTAGCAACAATGTGGCATACCTTTGAGGATAAAGATGAAAAATAACTGTCACAAGGTTTGTATTAGAATGCCAGTAATCCAATAAAAATCTTTCTGTTTCCTCTAGTCTCCCAAATCAGCATTTATTAGTGCTGCTAAAAAGGCAAGATTGAAGTCCAATCCAGTCAAAGTGCGCTTTTCCGAAGAGGTCATCATTAATGGCCAAGTGTCGGTGAGTTTTCAAGTTGTCTGTGTTGTTATACAGAAAAGCATTGAGGCAGGGGCTTTTTGCTCACATCAAGCTAGAATGTTCATTCTGGATATGCTTCTTGTCTTTCATGAGGGGGTCAAATCTCAAGACTGAAAGGGGTTTGCCTTACCACCTCCTTGCCTCTCAGTTCTAACACAACCAGAGTAGGATCTAACCCAGTGACTCCTATGACACTTGCTGCATGACATTCACTGCTTTGATCTAGGACTACTAACTTTGCCTCATTTATATTTGGGAAAATCCGCTTCCTTTGGAATTTCTACTTCTTGTGCCAATTAAACATGGTTCCATAGTATAATCTTTTATATATTGTGTGAAAAGAATGATGCTTCCCTTGTGTGTGTCTGTGTATATGTGTCTGTGTGTGTGTCTGTGTGTATTAAAGTAGTTGAAGGTACAGATTTTGTACATTAAGCTAGGACTGAAGAATGAACCCACTGAGTACCTATAAAAAGGTCTTCAGCATAAATAATGCAAAAATCAAGACAATATTTCATTTTCAACATTTCCAAAGAAGAGAAGAGTGGGTACTCTTTTCATTTTTGTTTTTTTTGGTTTCAGTTTTAGGAAGTCTTTACCTAGAGTACAAATAGTTTTGAAGACCTTGGGCATACCAAATTTTTGTTGTTGACGGTTATTGGCTCTGATGGGTGCCTTTCTGTTGTTGTTGTTGTTGTTGTTGTTGTTGTTGTTAATGACTCTATAAGGATAGACCTTACCTGTGATCTCTTTGTTAGGGATCATAAACTCTTTCCTGAAGTCAGTTCTGGATCTGGATTGAAAGCTGTGGGTATACGTATCCTGGGCAAGGAACTTATGAGTCTTATCATTAGCCCAACCTAGGACTGTTCAACTTGGGGGCCAGAAAATTGGCATGTGTGATAATTGTCTTTCAGTTGTGGTAAAATACCAAGCCTAGATGGATTCAAGGAAAAGGGATCTTCATGGTAGCAGTGTGTTAAGTCCATATTCCTTGGCTCTTTATTCTTGGCCTGTGGTGAGGCAGAATATAATGGCACTAGGAGCTTGTACAAGCAGAGGCTACTCAGCTTACAACATCCAATAAGTAGAGAGAAATTGATATAGAGATGGATAGGGAGAGGAAAGAAAGAGATATAGAAAATATGAGGGAGAGAAGAATAATCTGTGAATATGGGGGCCTGATACTTTTTCCTTTGTTATTCCATCTGAGCTCTTAAGTTATTGGTTGATACCCCTATATTCAGGACAGATCTTCTCCCTCTGTCAATCATCTTTGAAAATGTCCTCATAGTATGCCTAGAAATATGGTTTTCTAATCTCCTAGGTGGCTCTCAATCAAAACCAGTTGACAGTCAAGATTAAGTACCATGGCAGGTCAATCTGACAAACTGTTGGGGCACTTGGGAGAAAGATCTGATGTTGTCACTGTTAGTCTATGGGAATTTTGTACTTCCGTGTGAATGTGATACACTCTGCTCACTGGAATAGATCTCCATCAATCTAGGCACAAAATGTTCACATCTCACCAATTCAGAATCCTGTCCCAGTGGAGGAGTGGAAGAGTCCAAGCATTTAAAAAAACAAGTACATCACATCAAAAATTCATCAGAAAATTACCTTTCCACTCCAGGGCTTCTCAGGCTGTGACTGGGCATCTAAAGAGAGAATAATAGTCTAGAAACAGTAGTGATAGTGTCATTTCAACCCTGTTTATAACAGAGCTCATGTGAAGCATCTGGACTGTGAGAATGCTGTTGCAGGGCCAGTGGTCTCCTGCAAAGTCTTCTGCCTTGCCAGGATACTATCAAGATAGGACCTTCCGTTGTCCATCTTCTCCTCAGCCCATGAGACTTCATCTTTTCTAATATGTTCTTCTCAGTCACAAGATGCCTTCTTTTCTGAATTTAAAGCCAAGCTTACTCAGTGAATCAGGCAGCAAGGAAGTCACAGGGGAAGGGTATGGTGGTAGAAATGAGAAGAAATTCAGAAAGAGAACTGGGCAGTGAAAGTCAGGGGACTATTAATACGATATGTAAGCTTTAAGTTTGCTCAGACTGGAAAACACATAAGTATCAGAGCATGTGGTCTTCAGTTCCTTCATCTTCAAGCCAAAGGACATATGGCTTTGCTATTTCTAAGTCCCCAACCCTCATGACTCTGTGACACCAAATACATGGGTATGACACAATTCACTCCAAAGACTCATGGCTCTTACAAGGATGTGTCTAATTCTGTCGTTCACCTCTTTCATCACCTCTCATGGTATCCAATTAAAGAAAACATCCTGAGGAATGCATTTCTCAGGTTCAGTCTTAGTCATATATTTCAAATTGGCATCGCTGTTGGAGTTATTTCTAGATTGTGATGTTATGGGCTATTCATTATAGCTTAGACTTAGCACTTGACTTCTTTTTTGCGGCGCTGGGAATGCAATGCAGAGCCCATCAACATACCCGGTTGCTCTATAGGCTTTGTCAACTTGAAATAAACTAGAGACACCTGTGAAGAGGAAAATGCAGTTGAAGGATTACTTCCATCCTGTTGGCCTGTAAGCATGTCTCTGGGATTCTCATGATTGCTAATTGATGGAGGAGGGGGAGGGGTGGAACACTCTGAGCACTGCCATGTCTGAGCAGGTAGTCCTGAGTTGTGTAGGAATAGTAGCTGAATGTTAACCTGGAAAAATACTAGTAAGGAATATTCCTCTGTGCTCTCTGCTTCAGTTCCTGTTTCCAGATCCTGCCTTGAATTCCTGCCCTAGCTTCCTCTAATGATGGACTATAACCTGTTAGCTAAAATAAACCCTTGCCTCTCCAGGATCTTTTGGCCATGGTGTTTTGTTTTGGTGTTTTGTTTTGTTTTGTTTGGTTTGGTTTGGTTTGGTTTGGTTTTGTTGCATAACAATAACAAGCAGGCGAGGACATCAAGCAAATGCTCTACCATTAAGCTAAGAGCCTTGGCCCTATATTTTTCTCTTTTAGCACAAGAGTGTGACTCTTATGTTTTCTTTTTGAGTTGAGAAACATCCCTAAATGGGTTACAAAGAGTTTCAAAAAAATAACTTTACCCTTGAGCTTTTTCATGCTTGTGACTCATTTGCATGACCACCACCAGGGACCAGCAGTCTCCTGTCACACAGCATCATTGATGGTCCTCATTTTGTTCATTTAGTCCTGATCTGAAAAAGTCAGAGCTCGTGGATCCAAACACAGATGCTTGACTACAAAGGAATTATGTCTGTAATAATGTTTTCCGTTGGGGAATCTTGCTTTAAAGAAAAATGCATCTGACTTTTCTGATGAGCAAAATATCTTGTGCGTTATTTGTAGCTGGAAAACAATATTGGTATGAATACCTTGGTTCAGATACCACCAAAGGGATACCTGGTTGGCCTTTGAACTTTCCTTTGTTTATTCTTTATTCTATTGTGATAAGAATAAACAATAGATACATGTGGCTACTACCAGGAATGGAATTCTAATTTGACTGACCTTCACTTTTCTGTTGTTAAACAGGAAACTGTTAAAGACAATTCACTTCTTTTTATGCCAAATGTTTTGAAAGTCTATTTGGAAAACGGACAGACCAAATCCTTTCGCTTTGACTGCAGCACCTCCATCAAGGTAAGATGACACTCGAATCTCTGGGCCTGTACTCATTAGGTAAAATCAAACCATACAGAATGCATAAACTAAGAGGGCTCTGTTCTTTTTGTCCCTATGAATGCTACAAACAATATGGCATGCCGTCTATGAGGAAACACCAGGGCTAGCCATTTTGCTGCACCTACAGATTAATTAAAATACCATGATTGTCAACAAGAAAGTTTGGCATCCCGCCCAAAGCCAACAGGATTTCCCAGCAATGTCAGCCACCAAGAACATTAGGATGTTAACTGTTACTTGAATATCTGCTACTTTGGTGTCCAGCAGAAACAAGGGGTAGAGTCATGAAAAGATAATATTTACTTTTGTTTGCTGTAACCAATTGTTCAAGATTGCTACATAACAAGTCAGAACTGAAGTGTGTTTCTCAAGAGGGGGTGAAAGTAAGTGCTACCATGCAATCCCAGGATTTTTGATCCACGGGTGAGTTTTACATAATAGGTTTGGTGGCAAAGTATATGCCCCCCCCATGCTTCTTTCTTGGAAAAGAAAAGTGCATATTCTCCTCTTTTTTTTTCATTGTACAAAAGTATGTTCAGAAATTGATTGCTCCCTAATGTCTCATCAGCCTAAAATAGGCTTTCTTCAAATGGCACAGTCAGAAAGATTTTTATGGAGGTAAAAATGTACCTACTGATGATATGTACCATAATCTAGCAAGAGAATATCAAGTCTGTGTTTAAAATGTCTATCAATAGTCAACCATTAATTCTCCGTGTTTGAAAGGACTCAGAGTAGACCTCACCTGTGCAAATGGTTCTACAAAGCCCACTTGCTGTGCATCTTACTGTCATAATAGCAGCAAGCAGCTGGGTTTAAATTGCCTTAAATACATGGTGATTCAGTTGGCAGTAGAAGGCACAATATTAGTAGATGGGTGTAGGAGCACTAAGTCATCCTTAATTGCCCCAGATGAAATACTAGTTCCCTTCATATAAGACTGCTACTTTGAAATGGTGATGGCTGAGAAAATTGTCCCCCCCCCCTTTTTTTTCCTATTCAATACAAATGTATGATGAGAGAATAATTTATCTAACAATTGATCAACTCCCTGGCAGGGGGCGGGGCCTCCACAAATTCTTTCTGGGAAGAACAAGAGAGTAATCATTTTAGACTTTGGGGGCCACTTGATGTCTGTAAGAATTATTGGATTCTTTTCTTGCATCTTGGAAACAGACACAGAAATGGGGCATTGAGAGATCCTTAAGAAAACCCTGGAAGTAGACGACCTTCTTGAGGAATACCCAGTACTCAACCATGTGCCTCTCACACTCTAGTTCCTTTCAACAGAGGGTGAAATGCTAGATTCAACAAGGAAAGTCAGCCCATAAGCATGATCTAAGAGAAATCATATACATATCGTTCAGTGTCTCATCCCCATGGACACCTATGGGCAGAGTTTTAGTCTCCTGGAAATGATGTAGCAGTACACATAGTGTGTTACTAAGAAATGCCCCCTTTGTATTAGTGCCTATAGCTGACCAATTGGATGGCTGGTCTTGGTGCCTTATCCCTCTAGTCATCAGTTGATATTGCAAGGCCCAAGTCTACTTCTCTGCTACTGTTAGCATAAACTCTGTGCTATGGTCCAGGGCTTTAGCTCAAGTATAATGACTCCTGCCAGGCAGGCACTGAAGACCTAAGATTCTTTCCTAAGAGTGAGATGGCAGAGTCACATCTTTCTTTAGTTAAGGCTAATCCATTCCTACACACAGATTATGTGAGCAAATGGGGATAACCATCTGGGCCACTGTTGCAGACCTTGGAACCCATGTACACAAGTACATTTCTGCAAATCTCTGCCCAGACAAACTTATTCTGTGTTCCCAGCTGCTTAGCTTCTTGCTGTTAGACCTCCTACCTCACTTAAAGACATGTGTTAAGACTTGAGTACATATCTTACCGGAAATCAATCGAAACTGAAGAAAAGGTCTATCATTCATTCCTCTGGGCCTCTTTATTATAGGAACTCACATTAGACTGAGTTTGATTTCCTAGCAGAGTACAGTTGACAAGGAGAAAACTAGGAGCTGTGCAAAGAGTTCACATCAAATTCAAGTTCTCTTATCGTGTGCCTAACAGCCTTATTAGCACAGCAGACACTGGTTGTTGGACATAACAGAAAGAGTGCTGCAATGAAAGGAAGGTGACACCTGCTGAATTCAAGTTACCAGTGTTCTCATTACAGAGTTATGATAGGGAACAGCTATCAGAGTCATTTCCTACTGGCCCTGCTACTGGTTTTAAAAAATGTCACATAAAGTTCATACAGCCACACAAAGCCTGGGTTGTATTTCTCTTTCCTGGATGTTGTAAAAAAAAAATTATAAAGCAGGGAATCTTTTAGATCACATTCACCACAATCAAGGATTTTTTTTTTGAACAATTATTCTTTGAGGGTGGGTTTGGTTGCTATCGTGGATTTTGTTTTAATTGGGCCAAAAGGGCAATCAAGTAGACTTAAATAGCAGAACCATGGAAAACCCACTTCCTATATGAGAAGGTTTTTCCACCTTTGCAACTATTGAGGTGTTGGAATCCATGGTTCTTTGTTGTGACTGCCCAGTGCATTGTGAAGGCACTTAACAGTATCCCTACTCTCTAACCACTAATGACATCCCCAACCCTGCTGTGCCAACCAAAGATTATCTCCAAAAATGTCCGAATGTTGCCATAAGACACCATTTCCTCCCACTGAGAAACTATGCTCTACAGAACTTTAGGCATGTGACAAAAATTATCTTGAAGAGGGGTCATTTGCATTCAAATCTATGGAAAAAAATGAAAGGCTGAGGAGATTCTCTGTGCATGCCTTTATTTGTGTAGTCAACATGTCCTGACTATAAATGTTTAATCCTATAAAAGATTACAGACAGAGCTTGCTCATTTCACCTTCCCCGGGGATGTAAAATGAACATGTACTGTTATGGTGGTGCTCTCTGAGTAAATGGCATTATAATAAATGCCTTGTACATATGAACGCATTTGATTGCTATATCCATTCCAAGGCAGGCATAATTATCACTTGCAGTTTCCAGGTGGGGAAACTGAGATACTTACTGGTTGAATAACTCACTGGTTGATACCAGTGCTGTGAAGTTTATAAGCATGAGAGCTGGGATTAGAAACTAGACTTTCCGAGGAGAGTCACAGTTACCATGCTCTCTTGCAGACTAGGCAAGGCCCAGCATACTACTTGGGGTCAGGAGTAAAATGGTAGATATTTCAGGCCACATGGGCTACTGCACAACTCTGTTCCTACAGTGTATGGACATTAAATCAACCATGGACAAGAGATGAATTAACTCTGTCTCAATAAAATTATATTTACAAAAATGAGTGGTGGACTAGACTTGGTATGCAGGCCATACTTTACTGGTCCCTGTGGTAGAACACTTCCAAAGCTAGTTTAATTGTTTCCTCATTTAGAGAAGAAGAGACTAAAATTAACCCCTTATTCATTTAAAAAAAACTTTCTAATTTATAACAATACATGGGGACTGGTTAAGGACAGTGGCTGTTCTTCTAGAGGACTCGGCTTTGATTCTCAGCACCTACATGGTGGCTCATGACTACTTGTAACTCCAGTTCCAGGGGATCTGATGACCCCTTCTAGCCTCTTTGGGTACCAGGCATACAAATGCAGCATAGCACATATGAAGGCAAATCACCTATATACATTTAAGAGGAAAAAAGAAGAATCTTATATGATCAATGAGTTCTTCTTCCATTACAGGATGTAAAGCCTAAATAAATCATGGTACACTCTAAAAAATAAAGTGGACAGTGTTGATTTTGATCTCTTCATGTCACTGTTTGTTCTGTAAGGATGTCATCTTAACCCTGCAAGAGAAGTTGTCTATCAAAGGCATTGAGCACTTCTCCCTCATGCTGGAGCAGAGAATTGAAGGGGCCGGAACCAAGCTGCTCTTGCTTCATGAACAGGAGACACTCACTCAGGTCTGTGATGTACCCCCCAAGAATGCTACTGCTGCTGCTGTTGGAAACAGAGTCTGTGTTGTCTCACGATGCCCTTCCTCCAGTCCTCTCCCTCTAGCTGCTCTAAACCCGAGGTTCTCTCTGAAGAAAGCACTGCCTTTTAATGAATGTATTTGTTACCTCAAGGAGATGGTCCCCCTTTTGCCAGGCTGTCATAGATTTTCAGTTCATCTCCCAGATTTGTCATTCAAAAGCCAGGGAGATACTGGAATATAGCTCTGCAGAGTGACATTTTCTGTTACTGCAATGACTTCCTTGCTTGTTTTGATCTCTAGTCTCTTCAAAATCATTTAAAACCACAATTGTTTCTGAGAGTATGTAGAATAAGTCAAAGTCATCTTTGTTGTCTTTTGTTCTGGAAACATACTCAAGGCTATTTTTGGAAGCCTGTAATCACTGCCTTAGTCCTGCCCATTATCAATGTGATGTACCTATGTGTCCCAATTCCTGGCTCCCAAGATTCCACCCTATCTGTTCTCTGGGGAGACAAGCCAACTGTTTGCTGCTGCAACCAACATACTGCCATCACTTGTCTTAACTTCAAAAAAGCTGAGCATTTTGGTTGAGTCTTTAAGTATCCACAAAGTCTACTTGCTTAGGAAAGTTCATTGAGAGATAGCCCTAAAAAGAGGGCATAAGGGGACATGGGGGGGGGGGGAGACACCTGCAACTGAAGCAGCAAGTTACCACCAAGAGAATAGAAGGACAATAAGCAACTGTCATACTAAAAACTTAAGTGTCTGGGGGCTGGAGGGATGACTCAGCAGTTAAGAACATGATTTGCTTCTCTAAAGGACTCAAGTTCAATTCTCAGACCCCACATCAGATGGTTCACAACTACCTAGAACTCCAGCTCCAGGGCATCTAACACCTCTGGCCTCTTTAGGCACCTGAGCTTACATGCACATGCATAATGGAAAAAAAAGGAAAATAATTCTTTAAACAAAAATCAAGAACTAGTACTCCACACATCAGTTCCCTTGAATTGCCTTATCCCTTTGACAGAATCCAATGGGGTGCAGTGAATTAGAAAAGTTGCCATGCATTTTGAATTCAATGTCTGTATCTAAGCTTTACCTATGATGGTCATCAAACTTAAATCTACATAAGGATATTTAAAGTCACTTGCAAAAATTCCACATGGAAAAATACTCTTAGAAATGGATGGCTTATTTTATGCAATGTCTTTGGGAGACCATCACTTATATTCAGAACCCCTTAAGCAAAATCTCAGTGTGTGTTTAAGTTCTACTAGAAGCAAAACTTCAGCCAAAGATGTGAATGTGTGGAATTCCATGAGAAGTTATGAGAAAAGCTGAGAGAGGGGGAGAAAATGGGCATGGGGGCAAATTGGGGAGTCAATAAAAATGGCTCATCAAGCCAGTTCCCACCATGTCACCTAGAGCCCCATCCTACAAGAGAGCTCTGAGTAACAACTTAGAACACTTGTCAGTGCCACTTCACCTGGGTATGTTAATCAAGCAGTTGACCTGTCATTGGTGATGGGCTATGCCTAAAGACTCTACAAACTCCTGTTCCATCAAGTGGTCACAGGGACATGTAGTAAAAAACCTTTACCTGTGGCAGTAAATGACAAAGAGAGGTGGGCAGCCCACCTGTTCCCGAGTATAATAAAAAGTTCCACCACTTTCTGTTTCTCTTTATAGTTCTGCTCAAACTTCTGCTGACTCTATGGGCCTGGGGGGAACCATTATGGAGATTTATGTGAACAAAGATTCAAAAATGTTCCTGATCTTACATATCCAAAACTTAAGAAAATGAGCCAAATGGCCTAAAAGAAAGCAGTTACCTACTTTTGAATCATTCTGTATAAAACAGCCATTGCAGTCTCAGAATAGGATAAGAATTTATGTCATGTCACTCTAAGTGTATGAATTCTTGTCATCTCTCCTTTCCTGTGCTGCTTTCTCTTTCCTTTCCTTTTAAACCTTCCTAGAACAAGTCCCTGTATATACAAACTCTAACATCTGAGTCTGCTTCTAGGAACCCCAGTCTCACACAAAGGCAAATGGGAAAATTTTGTTGATGTAGAAAGAAAGGGCATTTTGATTCAGTGGCTTTCAGCCCTTTCTTAGCCAGAACAGATGGATTCTTTTTTTTCCAGCTTTTTATTAGATATTTTCTTCATTTACATTTCAAAGGCTATCCGGAAAGTCCCCTATACCCTCCCCCTGCCCTGCTCCCCTACCCACCCACTCCCACTTTTTGGCCTTGGCATTCCCTTGTACTGGGGCATATAAAGTTTGCAAGACCTAGGGGCCTCTCTTCCCAATAATGGCTGACTAGGCCATCTTCTGATACATATGCAGCTAGAGACACGAGCTCCAGTGGGTAGTGGTTAGTTCATGTTATTGTTCCACCTATAGGGTTGCAGACCCCTTCAGCTCCTTGGGTACTTTCTCTAGCTCCTCCATTGGGTGCCCTGTGTTCCATCCAATAGATGACTGTGAACATCCACTTCTGTATTTCGCAGGCCTCACACAAGACAGCTATATTGGGGTCCTTTCGGCAAAACCTTGCTGGCATATGGATTCCTAAATGATGTTTGCTCTTCCAGGTGACACAGAGGCCCAGCTCCCATAAGATGAGGTGTCTTTTCCGAATCAGTTTTGTTCCCAAGGATCCCATTGACCTGTTAAGAAGAGATCCAGTTGCTTTCGAGTATCTCTATGTTCAGGTAGGTAAACTTTTTTGATTATTCTATATGAATGTGGAGGTATATGACTGACCTCCTCAGTGGTTTTTTTTTTCTTTCCATGCTCCTCTAAGCTCGATGAATCATGAAATAAGTAGGTTATGCTCCTTTCATTTTCACATTTGATTTTGAAAGAATTTATTACTCCCATATAGGTTGCAAAAATGGTGATCTCCATCCTCCACCCAGATTTACCCATTGTTAACATTTTCTCCCATGTACCTGATACTTAATGCAGGTACATACTCGTTGTCTTTTTCATCACAGAAATTTATACATGAACATATTCTTTTTCTACAACACATGAAAGCTAGTTACTTACTTCATATATTATTTTTTCTTCAAATATAATATGTATTTTCCAATAACATGGACAATTATTTATATAAACTCTGTCCAATTAACAAAATCAAGAAGTGGTACATCAGTGTGTGTTCCTTATCTCATCTTTTATCTACCTCCAAAATGATGCCTGTGGCCCCCAAATGTCATTTTTTTTTTCTGGAATACAATTCACTGTGGAATCCAATTTTGCATGTAGTTTAATTATCTTGTTCCTTTAGTGTCCTTAAATCAATGCCATTCCTTATTCCTGTCTGTGACTTTGGTGACATTGAGTTTTGGAAGTACTAATCAGCTATTTCACAGAAATATTTTCATTTGGTTTATGATTGGGTTGAAGTTATGAATTTGTAAAGAATGATATGAGTGACTATTCTCCTCAGTATAGCATATGAGGAGCCACATGGTGCCAGTTTATCCCTTTAATTGTGAGGCTAACTTTGACTCTTATGTGGGTTGTGTCCTTGTATAAATTAATCACTTTTCTTATATAATGAATAAGAAATTCGTGGCAAGTCATTTGTGACTTTTATCATCTTATATTTCATCAAATTGTCACCCACTAATATTTATTAATAGTATTAATTGGTGATTCTTGCTTGAATCTATTGTTATAATGCTGATTTAAAATGACATGCCTAATCTCATTATGTCTCTCTTCAATGATCAGTTGGCACACAATATATATATGAGTTGTTTCTTCTCCAAATGTTTATTCATTCATTTAGGTACCTAAATTTCTTTAAGACATTGTGATAATAATTACATTGGAACTAATAATTTTCAGAAATTTAAGATTCTAAGATGTGTGTGTATGTGTGTGTGTGTGTGTGTGTGTGTTCTCTAGATGGTCTATCTTACCTTTTATTTTGGAATATAATTATCCCCAAAATAAAACTTCCAGGGGTAAGTATGATGAGTATTTGGAATTATTTGCCCCAGAGGAAATCTTTTGATATAGATAACATATTGATGTTTATGTGATTCAATATTTGGGAGCAGCTCCTATATTTTTTGTGAATCTATCACTAAAATTTTCCAATGCAATTGGAATAAACATTGTCAACCTATTATAGGAGCTGGACAGGTAACTGAACAGTTAAAAGTATTGGATGGTCTTCCAGAGCAAACCTTTAGTGACAGTATTGACCTGATGGGAATATATCCTCCAATGGGAAGGTAGAGCTTAGCAAAAGACACACCTAGGGAATGCCAGGTCATCTGAAGAAACAAAACAAAACAAAATAAAAAACAAAAAAAAACCCACCTCAATATTAAAAATATTACCAGAAAAATATTCACCCTAACATTTTGAGAAAATGGGGGGAAATCAGCATTGTCCACTGGAGTGTCATTGTGTATATCAACAACTTTCCAAGGCAGATCAAACACCCAAGAATAGTTTCCCAAAACAAAATAAACTCCTTGTTTAAAAGAATTGATTCCAGCATCTAGCTGGCAGCTAACAACTCCAGTTCCAAGGAAACTAATGACTTCTTCTGGCCTCGGTGGGCACTGAATGCACCTACATACATGTAGGCAAAACATCCATACACATAAAAATAAAATCTCAAAAAAGAACCTATTTGTTTAATGTGTAACACACAGTAATAGAAACACTCAAAGTGTCTATAAACATGTTTTACATTGACAGATATAAAAAAGAAAGAAAAATAAATATGAACCAGAAGAAAGTAGATATAAGGTGAGAGAGATACAAACAAGATACATATGGCAAATTAGGAACGTTGGTATCAAATGGCCATAATCCCTAGAGATCAGTAATGACGACAGAGAAAGAAGAAGCAGAGCATGCTACTACATTCTAGTGCATAGGAATCCTGAGAAAAGAATCTACTAGGTCTCCCTACCTCTGTGATTTTAGGACAACATTTTTGTAGCTGGAGAGTGTGATTAATGTTCATGAAGATAGCCCTGCATCTCCAAGATAAGCCCAAACCTGTTCAGTGTATACACCCTATTATCAAAAAATAATTTTAAATGTATACTACATTTTCCAACCTGAACAGTAAGACCACCATGTTCTGGGATTTCTTGGTGGTAAATTTAGGTCTGATGCACCTTTTAATTGGCAACAGTATTCTCCCAGTAACTCAGGAAACCAAGCGAACTATGACTGAATGAAACAAAGAGTGCAGTCCTCAGCTGATCCATTACTGCATCTCCTCTATATTCATGCTGAGCATCACTCAGAGACTAAGTCACCTCACCTTAGACCTTGGGCTACAATTATTAGCTAGTTAGCTGCAAATGAATGGCTCCAGGTACCTGTTAGTATAGAGCTGTAGACAGGGAAATGCAGGAATGGGTTGTTTTCTATAATTACATTCTCATCTTGATAACAGGACGGTGCTTTAAAACCATTCGGCTTCTGTTTAAACACCACAAGAAGTCCACTGCCTTGGTAAAGGGGAAAAAAACATGGCTGTGCTTGTCCTAGAGAAAGGAGACAAGGAGTCACTAAAGCTGATTGTGTTGTGTTTAAGGCGTGTTTGCTCAAATCAAATGCATGGGGGGGGGTTCTTTCATTTGAAAGACATCTTTTCTACCAGGGGACGGGCCTCAAAATGCAGCAACCTGTCTGGAGCACTTGCCTGGAGACTGAAAGAGACTGATGATGTTTCCGTTTTCCTGCCTTGCCTTTCATGTAGGTGGTGGATTATCTACCTCCTAATGGAGTAGGCAGTGGGGGAGATGCATAGCCATGGTCTGTGGGTGATGGAGACTAAAATCAAGCTACTAGCATTTTATATATCCCCTTCAGAGAATAGGATATGATTTTTTTTTTTACTTCAGACTCTACTTGGAAATGACTGCATCGCAGAATGTGTGGTGCGTCTAAAATAACACATCTGTCTACTAGAAGTCAACAGGTCTCCTGTGTGCCTGTGTTGATTTTAAACTACTACAAAGGTGCAATGAAATTGCTTGGAGAACAGAAGAGGAAGCAGAATCCATGTAAAATGAATTTAACTTAGCTATCTCCTAATGAGGACACTTACCATAGGCCAGATGAAGCAGGAAGATGCAAACCGATTTCAGTAGTGATAATATGTATTCATCTCCGAGTCATTAATGGCCCATGATTGCCTTTGCAAATTTTAGTATATATATTAACTGTAAACTCTAACATCTAGACTGTTGGAATTCATAATGATAATATGTATGCTGACACTTGTCCTGTCCACTCTGTTCAGAAAAAAAAAGTTGTTTATACCAATTAGTAAACAAGTTATAACTCTTGAGTCACCAAAATCTTGGCAAACATGTATTGTTTTACTCTTAAACATATATTAATTACAAATGAACTTTTTATAAGCCTATACAAGGTCCTGTTAGAACCTCTACTTAGCAATTGCTACTATTCACTTGGGAAACTGTATTTAAGTAATATATTTAAGAGTTATAAAATAATGATTTATCTCCCACATACACACATACATACATACGTACGTACGTACATACATACATACACATGTAATACATATTGCACACAACCTCTCCAGGGTCATTCTTTTTATTTAATTAGATATTTTCTTCATTTACATTTCAAATGTTATCCCCAAAGCCCCCTGTACCCCACCCTACTCCCCAACCCACCCACTTCTGCTTCCTGGCCCTTGTATTCCCCTGTACTGGGGCATAATTGAGTGACTAATTGCCTTATCAAAAGGTTTACCCAGGATTCTGCTAAAAATGCATATGTCTTTAGTTCCTTTTCTATTCCTGTGATGAAGCACTACGGCAAAGGCAACTTTTTTTAAGCATTTAATTGTGGTCTTGCTTATAGCTTCAACGAGTTCATGCTGTCTGGTAGGGAGTATGATGGCAAGGAGACAGGCAGTCATTTTGTTGGAGCAGAAGCTGAAATTGGGAATGGCATGGGCTTTTGAAACTTCAAAGCCTACCCCCTAGTGACACACCTGCCTGAACACAGCCACACCTCCTAATCCTTCCCAAATAGTTCCACTGACTGAAGACCAAATACTCCAATATATAGGCCTATAGGGGACATTTTTATTCAAACCACCACAGCAAGGCACAACTGGAATGAAAAAAAAAATGGCTCTGGCCAGAGTTCTTAGGAAGTAACAATAATGGTTCATGTTTCTATCGCAAATTCCATTTTGTAAATTAATCACCTTAGGGCTATTGTGGAAATCTTGCAAGTTAGTTAGCTCTTAAGTCAATTGTTCTCAAGAGTTCACCCATTTTTAGATAAAGAAAAGAAAACTAACATGTTATGGCTAAGGTAATTGTATTACCTACCATTAAACCTGAGCTTTTATATCTAAATTCTATATGAAAAGAAAAGGGAAAACACCTTCTGTTGTAAATTCTTATGCAGTAGCAGTCTTCAAAAAAGTTATTTGAAAAATGACTTCTCATAAAACAGATTTTGGGGTTGAGGCAATATCTCAGCCCATAAAGATCATAAGGACATGAGTTTGATCCCCAGAGCCCACATTAACCAAAAGTAAGATGTAGCAGCACGTGCTTGCAACCACAGCCCCAGGGAAATAAAGACAGGCAGATCCTGGAAGCTTGCCAGCCTGCTAGTCTAGCCTGCGAATTTACCTAGCCTTGGAAAATTCCAGGTCAGTGAGAGATCCTGTCTAAATATATGTTGAGCAACAATATCCAAATTTGTCTTTGGACCTACATAGACAGAGCACACATATACATGTGTACCAACACAAAGCTCTAAAATTAAAGCAAGTGTTCCCCTTTTAGTTTGCTGGAAACTATGCCATGTTACAGTAAAATAATCATTACATTGCTGTCAGAGTTCCCTGGACCACATTTTGGGGGATACATATGTGTACACCTTAAGCATATGAGCACACACAACATTCTGGGTTTCTAGTCTCTTAGAAGACTGTTTAAGGCAACCTATCTAGGCTGTTAACGTCCTGGAGCCATGACTGACTGCCTTAAGCACTGTGCCTGATTGTTAAAACAAAAATAAACAGAACAAAGTAGCAGCTTTAAATTGTTAACGGGGTGGGGGGTGGTATATCCCAAGCTTCCTAGGTCCCACTTCTTAACATAACTACTTTAAATAGGAGCTGCTGGGTGTTCCAGGAAGCTTTATGATTTTTTTCAGCAAAACAAACATGAAAGATTCTATTAGGGGTGAATTGGGAGAAGTGGACTCACTTAGCAATGAAGCAGTGGGCTGATAATGTGTATTGTACATACATATATAAAATACAAAACATAAGATGCACTAAGTATGCAATGTTTAAACATTACATGCAGAAGCCATGCAATGGTACCTGGATCTAAGTTCATAAAATCAGTATGTGAGGTAATTAATAATGTACTTCTCTTAAAAAGGAAGCAAAACAGCGCAGCATGGGTTTCCCTTTGATGACTATTTGATACAAGGCAAAGAATACAATAAGGATGCAGAAAAAGGGATATATTTTTCTAGACCTAGAATCCAGTTTCCAGCATAAAAATCAGTCATCACATACACAGAATCTGCTTACATGTTCTGTATGTTCCTTCTGCTCTCAGCTCTAAACTTTGCTCCTAACAAGATAGAGGAATATAGTACCCAAGCCTAGTCTCTGGGGTCACACAGGACCTTAACATTTTATAGCACAGGCTTAGCCACTTTGGTTGACAGTGATGCAGTCTGGGCATTTTACACAGCCTGGCCTTCATTATGATGGTTTGAATATGAGTGGCTCCTAAAGGCTCACACGTTTGAATGCTTAGGCCCCTGTTGGTTGAACTGTTTGGGGAGGATTAGGTTTGTTCCTGTTAGAGGTGGTGTGACACTGAAGGTAAGCTTTGAGCTTTCAAAAGCCCATACCATTCTCTCTCTGCCTGTTAGCTCTCTGCCTCCCCCTTTTGAATAAGGTTGTAAGCTCTTAGCAACTGTTCTAGCGCCATGCCTGCCTGCCTGCTTGCTGCCTGCTCTCTTTCATGAAGATCATGCCCTCTCCCTCTGAAACTTCAACACCTCTCATAAGTCCATCCTTCTATAAGTTGCCTTGTTCATGATACTTAGGAAAGCCACAGAAAAGTTACAAGACACCCACCTACCCCAGCCTTACAAGTAGCTGCAACTATAGGGTGTAACATTATACCTTGCCTTCATTTTGGCCCTCGCCACAAATTCTGAGTTGAACAAACTAATTCCAAGAGATCTGGACTAATGCCCACATGAATGCACATTTGAAAATGGATGGCTGCTGCCACTGAAATGGATGGAAGGTTTTAATAGATACCCTTACAGCACTCACCAATGCCCTGTGATAAAGTGTTTGCACATCTCATGTAATCCTCAAGCAGCTCCAGTGAAATGATACCTATGAGCCCCACTCACAGATAAATGGACAGCAAGAGATCAAATAAATGCTAATGTTTCCAACATAGTAGCTATTGATAGCAAAACTGGGATTGTGACCCCCAGTACCACATAAAGTAAGACTAAGAATAACATAAATAATACATTTTTAGAAGTATGACTATGCTTACAGCTGCCAAGTACTGTTCAAGGGTTTCACATTGTCAACTATTTTAGTCCTCACAACACCCTGTGGTTAAAAACCATCACTCACTCCATTTTAGAGAAAGGAAAAACTGAGGCTCCATCAAGTTATGGATTCATATAAAAAGAACAAAGAAATTTAGAAGCCAGGATTTCAAGTCAAGCAATAGCCTAACTGCAAAATCCACATTCCTCCAACAGTGTTTCCCTGTTCAGTTGCAGCACCTGTGTTTGGCAATCCCATCCCTAAATTCCTAATTATTTTTACAAAAAGCTAAATATTTAAATAACAGCTTGTCGATGACTGTTAAATGTTTTGTGTGGTCTCTGTGTTTGTGCAATTAAATACTGACTCGGCTCCAAGCAGCATGGTGGAGATGTTTCCACATTTAGCCTCAGTGCCTTAGAAGTGAAGGTTGAAACACTGAGGGAATGGTTGTCACCTGTTCCTCTAAAGGCAGTGGAAGGCGGCTCATGCTCTGACCAACTGCGCCCTCTGCTGGTATTTTCACAGAGTTGTAACGATGTCGTTCAGGAGCGATTTGGACCAGAGCTGAAATACGACATTGCCTTGCGGCTGGCCGCGTTACAAATGTACATTGCTACTGTCACCACCAAACAGACGCAGAAAATCTCCCTCAAATACATTGAGTAAGTGTTCACACTTGGTGTCATGAGATGCTGTGGGTGTTTCTTTACTCATTTGTATGTGTTTGCAGAATTCATCTTGTTCATGGCAGATTGTTTGTAAACTAGTGGCAAAATATACAAATATTTTCTCTTTTATATAGAAGAGATGCATTCCTCACTTTACTCTCCTTTAGAAAATTGCAGTCAAGGTGGAAAGCATTTTTTAAAATAATGTATAAGCCCCAGAATGATGGCTCACTCCCACCATCCCAATCAACTTTAGTGATAGAGCATACTGAGGCAGAAGGCTTGCCATGAGGACAAGAGAGACCAGGACCTCGTAGCAAGATCTTGTCCCTAAAACACCAGAATAAGGAAACAAACCAAGGTAAACAGATTACAGGTTTAGTGATGCAGGCCTCTAATTTCAGTTACTCATGAGGCTGAGGAAGGAGAATTCCAAGGTCTAGGGTTACAGAGTGAGTTCAAAGCCAAACTGAGCACCTTATAGATCTCCCAGCTCAGAATGAGGGGAAAATGCGGACAAGCATAATTACTTCAAAGGCAAATGGGTAAACTGAGGTACAAAACAATTAAGTTGCACACGGTTAAAACCCAAGCAGTGTGACTACTCTTTTGCCTTAGTTTATGTGATAGACTGAATTGCATTGGGTTTTTTTTTTTTTTTGAGCCTACTTAGGCTTAGCCACTCTCCCCCCCCCCAAAAAAAAAAAACAAACAAACAAACAAAAACCACCAATCAAAGAGAGAAGTAATGTGAGAAGAAGAAGAGAGGAGATTAATTTCATGTAGTAGATCTGAGAAGAGAAACACGTAAAGGAGCTACTAAGCTCCAGATCTGTCTTCAGGATCCTGACATGAGATATCTATTTAAATGGAGATTTAGGTTTAAATAGAGGGCCAAAGGTGTCTGTAACTCAGCAGTCTAGGCAAGCTCTGCTCCTGCCCACCACTGACTCATCCTGTCTGCTCTCTGCTGCACAAGGTTCTTCTTAGGGGGCAAGTTCCTCCTCTGGATGGCACCAGGCTTCAACCTTTGTCTCCTTGCAGCATGAAACTCCTGGAATAATTTCATTTCCTAGGGGTTCCTCTGTCTTAATAGCCAGGTAGCACAAAGGATAGGCACCATGGTCTCTTTGGAATCCCTCCTCTATTGCTAGGGTGGTTGGCGCAGCAGTTCTCAACCTGTGAGTCATGACCCCTTTAAGACGTCAATGACCCTCTCATTAGGGTTGCCTAAGACCACCAGAAAACACAAATATTTACATTAGGATTCATAACCATACCAAAATTACACTTACAAAGTAGCAACAAAAGTAATTTTATAGTTGGGGCGCACCACAACATTAGGAACTGTGTTAAAAAGCTACAGTACTGGGAAGGTTGAGAGCCATTTTTTTATAGAGGGACTTGTTCTGAAGTGTCTTCACAGTAGTGTCCAAAGTAATGTCAGATGTTGGGCCTGGTGGCTTACACCTATACTCCTCGAATTGAGAGAGTCTTAGGAGAATCACAAGTTTGATGCCAGCCTTAGGTATATAATAAGACCTTGTAAATAAAAGGGGGATCTGGAGGATAACTCCATAGTTCAAAGCTTTTGCTGCTCTTGCATAGGACCCGAGTTTAGTTTCTAGCATGCACATGGTGATTTACAGCCACCTGTAACTCCAGTAGCAAGGCAAACTGACACCCTCTTCTGGTGTCTCTGACCACCAAGCATGCCTGTGGTGAACATACGGAAATGCAGGCAAAACAGTCATACAACATTAAATCTTAAAACAAAAAAAAGTAATGCTACAACCATAGTACCTTCGTATCTGTATAGGGGACTTGGGGGAAAAAAGAGAAGTGTGAAGAGGCTGGCAAAAATGTCACACAATGAAGTTGTCTCTGTGAATCACAATTTGTTCATAAACTATGAATGCCTCCTCTTGCTGAGCATGCTGTTTTACCACCAGCATCCCTCTTGGGCCAAGAAAGAGCCTCTTTTCTTAGAAAATGGATGATTTGTATTGCCTCCAGCTGATGAATCTATTTAAGGGTCATCTTTTAAGAGGGAATGTTCAGTTTCTCAGCAAGAGGTACACTAGCCTAAAGCAAACTCCACTGCCTTCATCCCCGCAGTCCTTTATGCTAACAAAACAGAGAGCTGGTGTGTCAGGACTTATAGTCAGATTGAAATCATACCTCCATGCCATTCTAAAATCCTTGGAATTTTCCTGATCTGCATTCAAACCATGGATGGATGAATCTACTCCCACTTTCTGAAGGCACCTTCCCACTGGCATTTATTTATAAAGTACCATGAGGCCCCACTAACTAACCTAGGGGCTGGTTTGGGAAGGACTAGAGCTTCAATTTGCTACCCCCAATGACACTGTTCTGTCAACTCCCAATTTATCCATTGCCGCCTACATAACAAAAAGCCCTCCCATGTGATTCAGTTACCTGAGTGATCGATCTTTCTTCCTGTGGCATACACATAGTAACTGTGTTCTGAGAGACTGCCCACCCACAAACAAGTCTCGTATTAACTGGACACATTCACGTGTGCCGCCTTCTTCTACTATCTAAAGTTCTTAGGTACAGATGAACCTGGCTGCCATTTGAAAGGGTACCTATTCAACCTGAGAACATACTCATACAAGTAACATGCATTTAGGTGGCTAGAAATGCAGCCTAGTCACTAAAGTGCTTGAATCCTAGAATTTACCCTGTGCTTATAAAGCTGGCCATAGCATGTGACATATGCATATAATCCCAGCACTGGGGTAGCAGAGACAGGTGGATCCCTGGGACTCACTGACCAGTCAGCCGAGCTTAATCAGTGAGTTTTAGGCCAGTGAGAGACTCTTTAGAAAACTAGCACACCTTTCTGCAGACCATAACCTCTCAGGGATAACTAGTTTAACTAGTAGTCTTGGAGTCTGCAACCATGTTGGCATCAATCAATTCTTTTACCAAATATTGATTGAGCATTGTATAAAACATTGGCATCAAATAGTAGAAAACACTAATTTGTATAAAATATACTCCTTACCAATGAGAAACTTGTGATCTAAATATAAAGATGGGACATAAAGATATGCTAGCAGAAGAACACACACTCAAGAATATCTGGACAGCGCTAATTAGTCTTTATGGGTTAAGTGGAGGGTGGGGAGGCAGGGTAGGGAGGGAGGTGGTGAATCTGAGAAAATGAGGGAGTAGGTATCAAAACATGTTGTAAAGAACTCTCAGAGAACATACTTAAAAAGACATAAAGATATGAAAAAATAGTCATCTAAGATAATAATACAGGGCTGAGGGCACTTGGCCAGCATGACTGAAGCTCTGAGTTACTGCACAAGCACTGCCCTCCAAATACATATAAAGTCTAGTAGCCTACAACAGTGTTGGTAGCAATCAGTTCTTCTACCAAGTATTGACTGAACATTATATATAGCATTTACATCACATAGTAGGTTGTATAGGCACCTTTTCAAATGAAAGCCAGTTTTATCTGTATAAGTTTGTATGTGTGTATTGTAGATATATACAACATATGTGTGTTGCATGTATATTTTACTTTTCATTATTTTGAATGTTTCCTTTCCTTTATTCTTCTCTCACATATTACATCCCTACCACAGCCTCTCCTTCTTTTCTCTTCCCAGTCTCACTCCCCACCTCCTCTCTCCTTCAGATCCACTGTTCCTCCAATTCCCTTCTGAAAAGAGCAGGCCTCCAAGTTATATCAACCAAACACGGAATAACAAGATGCAGTAAGACTGGGTACAACCGCTCATATCAAGGCTGGACAAGGCAACCCAGTAAGAGAAAGGGGTCCCGAGTGCAGGACAAAAGAACCAGGGACACCTCCATTGTCACTGTTAGGAGTCTCACAAAGAGTGAAAGCTTTACAACCATAACATCTGCAGAGGACCTAGCACAGACCCATGCAGACTCTATGATTGTCACTGCAGCCTCTGTGAGCCCCTAGGAGCCCTGCTTTGTTGATTCTGTGGATTGTGCTCGCATGGTGTCCATGACCCCTCTGTTTCCTACGATCCTTTCTCCACCTTTTCTGTGGAGTTTCCTGAGCTCCCCCTAATGTTTGAGTGTTGGTCTCTGCATCTGCTCCTATCAGCTGCAGAAAAAAGCCTCTCTGATGACGATTGGCATAGGCACCAATCTACAAGTATAGCATTAGGAAGTTTCATTGACTTTTTTTTTGGGGGGGGGGGGGCGGGGTCAGTTGTGTTTGGTTCTATTCTAGGTTTCTAAGCCCTAGAACTGCTTTCCTCTCTCACGCTCCCCCTCCTCCCTCCCCCCACTCTGTGTGTGTATCTGTGTATTTATGTATATGTATATACACACATATGTATGTGTGTTTTAAAATAAAGACGCAAGTAGCCCTTAAGCATGTGCAGCCAATGAAGACAGTAAGTACAAGCTGAAAAGGTTAAAGAAAACATATTGGAAATATTTTGTAGAATGTATTTAAGAGACTCAGAAATGGGGTTGGACAAAATCTCTCTTTACTGTTCATTGTTAGTGTTCTTTCTATAGGGTGAAGAATATATATGTTTGCTTTTAAATCTGAACAAATGCATCAGTGATCCAATAGTATGTTTCCTGCATGGAAATTAAAATTTACCTCCCTGTCCATTTTTTCCAACAAACAGCAGAGTGCCGTTTATTTGTATCTAAGTCATCATCACCATAAGAACAAGGAATGAAAGATGTGCTTTATGTTGCAGGAAAGAATGGGGACTAGAGACTTTTCTTCCATCTGCTGTGCTGCAGAGCATGAAAGAGAAGAACATCAAGAAAGCACTCTCCCACCTTGTCAAAGCAAATCAAAACTTGGTACCACCGGGTAAAAAGGTATCCCTGTTAGATCTTAAGAGAATGTAGATTTTTAATCAGAGAGACTTGCACGCATTTAAGAACTTATTTTAAATTAGCCTGTGAAGAACATACTTGGCACACTGTATTTACAAAAAACAAACAACAACAACAACAAAACAAAAACCTCATACACTATTTGCCTGTCTCTAAACAAACAAAAATACTAATCCTTCTGGAAATCTATTTATTTCTTACAAGATGGAAACTACTTATATGAGTTAGGAGGCACGGGGTAGTCACATGAGAGAATTTCTGAGACTTTGTAGCTAGGGGGTCAAATCACAAGATAATTGTACATTTTCATCCTAGGACTGGTTACTGCTCAGACCAGCTTAAATGCAAAGTACACAGTAAGGGGCCCTGAAGGCCAGTTACTGTATTCATTACATTAGGATTATCTCCCAGGGAGCTGTTGACATTGGTAAGAGGTTGTTCCTTGCTAAAGTATAAGGGTGTTGTGCTGGACATTCATGAGACGTGAAGAAGCATCCTTGATCTGTGCTGGCCAGGTAACAGGGTCACCTCTCCCCATTATTATTAAAAAATGTGTCCACATCTTGCCATGGATGCCCTAAGAAACAAAATCACCACCATCACCACTTAGAACCATTGGATTAAATTCTACTAATTTCATTAGTATTAAAATCTTTGTATTCATTTCTGTTTTTATTAAGTAAGAGAAGCACAAAGACCATTTAAAAATATTCACTTGGTCAGAAAAAAAGAAAGGTGTGGTTGAGAAGTAATAAAAGAGTAAAGATTCCAGTAAGTAAAAAGACAAGGAGTCTTAAATCTCTAAGCCTATAAAATGGGAAACAACCTGAGTACACACTAGAGCTGATAGAGGCTGTTGAAACTTCTCTGACCTCAATACAAATCACCATCCATGTGGGTAGTTCTTTGGTCATGGTATCCTATTTTCTGTCATTTTTATAAGGCTTCAACCCATAAACGTTTTTTAAAACATATAATCAAGTTCTGTACACTCTTGGCCACATTCTCTTTCCCGGTTTCAATGGAAAAATATCCCTTATCACCTCACTGTGAGCATTCAGCTTCAGAAAAAAAAAAAAAATAGAAAGATACCATGGGTCAAGAGTTTTACAATTCCAAGTGCTGAGGAGATGGCTCAGATGGTAAACTGCTTGCTAGACAAGCAGGAGGACCTGAATTCAATCCCAGAACCTATGTAATGATGCTGCATGTTCTGGCTAATACTTGTAATCCCAATGCTGGGGAGATGGACCCAGGCTCCATGGCGTTCACTGGGGCTCATTGGGGCTCACTGGGGCTCACTGGCCTGCCAGCCTTAGCCTACATCATGAAATACCATCTCAAATAAAGCAAGGTAACTGGCTCTCAAGGAATCACATGTGATATCCATTGTCCTCCATGCACGCATACACTCATATACATGTACAGAAAGGGAGAAAGACAGACACACAAACAGAAACACAGACACACAGAGGCACAGACAGACAGACACACACACACACACACACACACGTACACTTTTCATAGTTTTTGTTCTGATTTGGCCAAAAATTGATGTCTGTTAAGTAGTTTGATTTGATTTTTTTTTTCAAGCCTGGTGCTGGTGGCCTTGTTTTATAATAGTTAACAACCACCAATATTAATTGATTCTCTTATCTATTATATACTTGTGTGTGTGTGTGTGTGTGTGTGTGTCTGTATGTGTGTGTGTCTGTGTGTGTCTGTGTGGTTCTGTGTTTTTCTGTGTCTGTGTGTTTCCTACTAAAACCTAGCATTTCTAGCCAAGAGAGTGGTTTGCTTAAATCGTTTTGGGTTTTTGAAAAGATTTAGGGTGAGTGAATGGTACAAAATCATCACTACAGAAAGGACAACACCTCTTGTTAGAGTTAGCAAGGGAGTTGGAAAGTCATGTGACTGAAGTAAATTTTCCAGTCTTTGCTACTTAATGGTGATCATCTATACCTTGTTGAAAATTCACCTTTGATAAACATTCCTTATGTATTCAATATAAGACAGATACAGATTCTATCCAAATTCCTCATTTTAAATGGCATGAAAGCCTACATTTTTGAAGTCTCCATAAAGATCAGTTCTATCTAGATATTTGTAGTTCATGAAACTCCATAGAGTTGCATTAGCTAAATGAGGATTTTCATAGGAAATTCAAACCATTTCACAGTGATTGGAGTTGAGAAATTTCACTCTCCCTGAAAATCTGAAAAGAGTAGAAGAAAGTTGAGAGTGGAGGTATGCAAGGCTGCTTAAAAAGTTTTGCAGAGATCGCAGGCAGCTCCACAAATCCACAAATTCTGTGTGCATTTGAGTCTCCTGTGTCATTAGAAAATTTACATACCACACTCTTCTTTGCCTCTAATCAGAGTTAGGAAGTATCCCTCACCTATTGTAACCTCTCAGTGAGCAGACATATCCAGAGAGCAATGTCTCGCCCTGTTCTTACTTACTGAATGGACGAACCATGTGTACCTACCTCAACATCTCCCATCACACACACACACACACACACACACACACACACGCATTCACACTTCTCTTTCAGAAGCAATAAGATTTGAATCTTGATGTTACATTTCAGTCCATCATCAGAAAACACGGGATATAGCAATATACTGCCCTTCTTACTGAAGAGTTTTTCTCATACCCCATCTCCCCAGTAATATAAGCATCCACTGGGGCTGGAGGCATAACTCAGTTGGTAGAGAACCCAGAACACTGGATTCTACCCCAGCACTGCATGCACTGGCCATGGTGGCACACAGCATAATTCCAACATTCCAGAGTTGAAGTTAAAGGGAAGTTCAAGGTCATCCTCAGCTAAATAGGAAATTTGAAGATAGCCTAGGATACATGAAATTATGTCTTAAAACAAAACAAAACAAAAAGCATCCTTGTCATGTGTCTTTATCTCCACAGTAGAAAGAGTTCCCACCCAGTGGAACCCACATTTGAGCTTTCTTTTCTCTCCTCAGCTCTCTGCACTACAAGCTAAGGTCCACTATCTCAAGTTCCTCAGTGACCTGCGACTGTATGGGGGCCGTGTATTCAAGGCAACATTAGTGGTAATTTTATTTTCTTTCTTTCTGCCTGGAGCCAGAGGCCTGCCAAACATCACAGCACAGGCTGTCTTCAAGGAGTTGTCCTGGATGATAAACACAAAGAAGCTCGGAATCTTTCCTTGTTTTCAATACTAACTGACTTCACCACATTCTGAAGATAACTTAAGACATGTTCAATCTAGATAGCATTGCTGAAGCAGCCCTGGGGAAAAAAATGGAATCAAAGGACTCTTAACAATGGTGTCTTTTCAATCACTGAGATAGAAGGGGGGAAAAACCCTTCTCACTTATAAAAGTTTTGGATATGTATAAATATATTGTATCATGATAACATTTACTTTCTACGTTATTCATAATTTACCGGCACCTCCATACACTCATATATGAGTCCACCAAATTGGATGATTTAATGCAATGTAACCCAGAAAACCTTTCCAAAGAATATCTCGTGATATTATGAAAACAGTCTCAGGCTAAAGGTTAGATGATGCTTCGGAAGTCCAGGCTTTGAAATATTCTGTCATTCTCTTTCCTCAGCAGGCAGAGAAGCGCTCAGAAGTAACTCTTCTGGTTGGTCCCCGGTATGGCATAAGCCATGTCATAAACACCAAAACCAATCTGGTGGCTCTTTTAGCTGACTTCAGCCATGTCAACAGGATTGAAATGTTTACTGAAGAGGAGAGCTTGGTGAGGGTGGAGCTGCATGTGCTAGATGTGAAGGTGAGCCTATCAAATGTTGATCTGAAGGACTGGCTTGAGCAGCTCATTTCTGATAGCCTTGATGGTACTCACCATGCATGAAAGACTTAATGTGTGCAGGGCCTCCAAGATGCCACATTGTGAAAAAAAGTAAATAATAAATTCATACAACTCCAGTCTAGGTGCTCTAGTCCTCATTAAATTGATGTGTGATTTGGGGATGGCCTGTTATATTTCTTTAGGCACAGTTTCTCCATCTATACATAAAAAAGCAAGTTATATTATTTCTCAGTCCCTTCTGGCTGTAGAATACTGAATCATATATCACTAGGGAGAATGTGTTTCCATCACACTTTCTAGACTGGATTTCTCGAGTAGAAAGTCAGTGAAAGTTCCCCCAGCTAGTTAGAATTGTTATTCATTCTCTTTGGTTAAATTGGGATACCCAGTCCCAACACCAGGCCCAGTCTGGCAGAGTTGGAGAAATAGATTCAGGAACACTGGGAAGACTGTAAAGCATTTCTTCAGAGCAAATCAGAATGCACCAGCATGTTCTGCAGCAGTAGCATGTTACCATGACACAGCATGGAAGCTCACGTGTCACCTGTGCACATGGGATGTCATGGCCTTAACCCAGGTGGCTCCTATTGACTTCTTAGCCAGACACAAGTGTGGCAAGATTGGTGGAATGCCTATCCTAGCTCATGGCCCAGGATGCTGGGAGAAAGCCACATTGTAGGGAATGGGCACAATGAATGTGAGCTGGATGTTGTCACTAGTAAAAGGATTAGTAGGTCCCACAACAAAATGAGTGAGGAGACCCAGCTGATGATCTAATACCTACATGGGTTGGCTGGCCTAGAGGCTTAGCAGAGATGTCAATTCAGATAGAAAGGCCATTTTGGGGATTTTGAATAGGAAATGTTCCAATGACCAGTGTCCTCCTCCTGAGAGTGAGAAGTAGATATCTGCTCTTTTGCTGTCTTGGCCACATTTGTTGTCTGATTTATTACTGTTCCAACTTATTACCTCCTTTGCTCTTTCTTTCAACAAGAACATATCCCTTCAAGCCAATGAGAATGACTGCACCATCAGCACTTCCTTCCATACACCAAGATACATGGCCTCTTAGGAGCTCATTGTTTCCAGTTTGAGCAGTGTCTCTTCCCAGCTCCCAGCTCCAGCTTGCATTTGTGTAAACCAACAACTTCGTTTTAGAAGCATCATTTTCTCGAGTCTCTTTGGTGCTCCCCACCCAGTTATAGCCAATATTTCGACTTGTGATTTCTTTCTCTTGAACACTCATTTTCACCACAGAGCTCACATTTCAAAAATGAATCTGCATGCATGTGTGCATGGAGTGGCTTTTATAAGCCAAAAAGATGGTATTGACTGTCCTGGAGCTGGAGTTATAGGCAGTTATAAGCCACCTGAAGAAGGTACTGGAAACCAAGCTCTTTTTTTAAGTGGTTATTTTATGTATTTACATTTCAAATATTGTCTCCCATTCCAGTTTCTCCTCAGCAAACTCTCTATCCCATCACCCGCTCCCTGCTTCAATGAGGGTGCTTCCATCACCCACACACCCACTTCTGCCTCACCACCCTAGCATCCCTCTATGCTGGGGCATCAAGCCTCCACAAGACCAAGGGCCTTCGCTCCCATTGATGTCAGATAAGCCAATCCTGTGCTATATATGTAGCTGGAGCCATGGGTTCCTCCATGTATATTCTTTGGTTGGTTGGTGGTTTAGTACCAGGCAGCTCTGGTTAGTCTAGTTGGTTGATATTGTTGTTCTTTCTATGGGTTTGCAATCCCCTTCATGTACTTCAGTACTTGCCCTAATTCTTCCATTGTGCTTAGTTTGATGGTTGGCTGCAAGCATCCACATCTGTATTGGTGGATCCTGTATAAAGGAAACCAAGCTCTTAACCAGGGCCTTCTCTGCAGCCTTGAATCTCTAAAGTTCTCCCCTGATTTATGCTTCTCCAGAGGAATATTTTCTCAGTATCTTCTTTTCCTTATAGGTCATAAGAACTTATAAATACTTTCAGCAGGAAGACATTAATGAAAATTTTGTTTTGTTGTGCAGCCCATTACACTACTTATGGAGTCATCAGATGCCATGAACCTGGCCTGTCTGACAGCTGGATACTACCGGCTGCTCGTGGACTCCAGGAGGTCAATATTTAACATGGCCAACAAGAAAAATGCAGGCACACAGGACACAGGTATTTTCTTTCTAAATTCATGATCCTCTTCCCACACATACTTTGAGAACTTACCCCAAAATAATAATAATCAGTAACAGAATTCAATAGAAAAGTGCTATACTTAAGATTGCTGATTCCAAGGGCTGGGGAGATGGGAAATACATTCCACACAAACATGGGGACCTGAGTTCCAAAGGCCAGAGTGCACATAAAGCTAGATACATAGCATGTGTCTGTATTCCCCGTGTCCCTACAATATGAGAGGCAGAGACAAAAGGATCCCTGTGAGTTTGTGAGCTAGCTAGCCTGGAGTATACAACTCATAAGTGAACAACAAAGATCCTGCCTCAATCACAGGAGAGGACAAAAACCAGAACCTAAAGTTGATCTCTGACTTCAACATGCATACCAGGGCATATGCATACCTGAATACACACATACACACACACACACACACACACAGATACATACAAACATATATACACACATGTACATACATGATACACACAAACATATATACACACATACATACATGATACACACAGGTACATATACATAATCATATATACATACATACATACATACATGATACACACACACACACACACACACACACACACACACAAGGAAATTGTGGTAGAGTGCTTGCCTACCAAATATGAGAGTCTTGGTTTAATCCCCATTACTACCAAGAAAAGAAAAGGTTCAATCTATAAAAAAAAAAAATCGAACTTCCAAATATAACACAAAACCTTTATGTACTGGTAACATTGATTAACTATTAAAAATAAACATGCTGATTTGCCCATTTCATCTGAAAAGTCACTTGGAAATGACAGGGGCTCATTTCAAAAGCAGTGGTTTTATTGCTGTGAAGTCTTGACACTCTCTTTCTTTCTTTCTTTCTTTCTTTCTTTCTTTCTTTCTTTCTTTCTTCCTTTCTTTCTTTCTCTTTCTTTCCTCCTTTCTTTCTTTCCACCTTTCTTTCTTTCTTTCCTCCTTTCTTTCTTTCCTCCTTTCCTTCTTTCTTTCTTTCCTCCTTTCTTTCTTTCTTTCTTTCTTTCTTTCTTTCTTTCTTTCTTTCTTTCTTTCTTTCTTGTTTTTTTTTCTTAGTGCTTGGTCCTAACCTAGTCATATATACTAAACAGAAACTCTTCCACTAAACTGATTCCATGGTCCTGTAGCTACATTTTCACTGTCTCACTCTTAAAATGGCTGGGACCCTGAGAATGAAGCCCCCTGACATACAGTTTTTCTTTCTTTAAAATCCTAGGCTAGAGCTTTGACATCTTATAAACTCACTAATTGTACTAATTTACTGTATGTATGTATGTATGTATGAATGTATGCATGCTTGCATGCATGTATTTAGTGAGACAGAATATGTAGCCCAAGTTGGCCTAGAACTCACTATGTCGCCCAGACAATCTCAAGTTATAGCATTCCTGACTCAATCTCCAGAGTACTAGGATTATCAGTGTGACCCACCACACCTGTTCTAGACTTGGGCGTTCTAGAAAGAACTTCTTCCACCCTCGTGCCATCCAGGCAAAGCTATCAGAGGTCACTCCAGCCACTTGATAGGAGAAAATACGCCCAGAGATGGGGCAAGGAGGATGATATGTGTTAAGTTGGCTTTTGCACTGAGTGTAAGTAATTATAATTTGTTTTATGACTTTTGCTCTAGTCTATATTTTCTTCTGTCTTCAGTGGATGTCCAATAACATGGCTGATAGATACAATCATGCAAGTCAGAAGATGACATATTTAGAATTAAGGGTCCTACAAATAGGACTTCTTTAAAAAAAAATGAGAACTACATGCTAGACAGTGGCACACCTGTAATCCAAGTGCCCAGGGTTTACTTGGTGTTACCTCACTCAGGATCTCCATGAGCTTGAGGGCACCCAGACAAAGTAAAGCTAAAGAACAAGACTCTGTGTCAAAATGACAACAATAACAACAACAACAACCAAAGAATTGTAGCGCTTTTGAGCTAGCTCAGTCAGTAAAGGCATTTGTTGCTAAGGCTAAAATTCTGAGTTTGGTCTCTATGACCCATGTGGAAGAAGGAAAGAACCACCTTTTGAAAGTTGCCCTCTGACCTTTACATGCTTCCCATGGCATATATAAACACACACACACACACACACACACACACATTCACTGTCACTATCTCTAAGGGAGAAAAAGAAAACAGCTTTTTTTATTTTCAAACTGAGCCCCAAACAATAAATCCTCACTGTAGTATGTAGATACGAGGCTGTACATATATATTCATGTGATGTTTATTATTATAGTCAGGGGGAATAGAAGCAGTTTTAGCCATGGATAAGGCGCAGCCATACAAAAAAAATGAGAAGGAAAGATAGACAAAACATTCTTAGAAGGCAGCTTTGACTTTCTAGACCACTTTAAGTGGTATGGGTTTTCAAATTTCTCCAAGTTTGAGTTTCCTCATTTATATAATTTGGCTAAAATTTTATCTTGGGAAGTAAGAATTAAGAAAAATATATGTACAATGTTTAAAATGATGTTCAGTGATTCAAATAATAGTCAGTGGGGGATAATACAAAAATAACAATGAAATTCAAAGAAATGCAGAGGGGAGAGGAATACACAAAGAGGCAATGAGAGCCTCTGAGAGATGAAAATGACTAAAAATGATGAGAAAGGGCCCAGGGTGTAGCACAGTAGTAAGCAATTTTCTATCATGCACAAGGCTCTGAGTTCCATCTGCAGGGCCACATAAGAAAAACCAGTAATTAAAAAGAGGAACAGAATGAAAAGGAAGTGGTAAGTACGTACAGAGAGTCTTGTAGAGAACAGTTTTACAACCATGTTTTCATTGAGAATGATTTACAACCGTTCAACAATGACCTTTGAGATTCCAAAGAGCAGTTGGGCAATTTAATGCAATCCTTTCAGATTGGAAAACCAGTGTCTGACCTTTTATTTTCAAATCATAAAATTTACCCAGAAAAGAAAACCTTTTCCCCCTGTGAGCTATTAAAATTGTACAGGTGCAAGGACAAAAGGAAGCATACCACTCTAAAAATGGTTACAATACTAGGGTCTTAGTGTAGTCCAGTTGTTAGCAGCACACAGTGTGATGTTCAGTTAAAAGTGAGAGGGAAAATGACTTTGTTATTAAAGGCATAATCACTGGGAGAAAGATTAGAACTTTAGCCTCTCAGTGTTCTTGCTAAATGCTACAGCAAGGGTGAAAATGCAAACATGTGTTCCATATACATTCTTCACTCTAACAGAAGAGAGCACCCTGGTGGAACTGTAGGCCTAACCTGACTAATTAGAATGATAGTCATTTTCAGCTGGCCTTGAATCTGAACCAAGATTTCCCAGTGGTTAAGGCCTTGGATACAAAATAAGTTGTCAACTTGACAAAATCTAGAATCATCTGTTAGGAGAGTGTCTTAGTCGGTGCTCTATTTCTGTGAAGAGACACAATGGCCATGGCTGCCCTTATAAAATAAGGCATTTAATCGGGGCTTGCTTACAGTTCAGAGGTTTAATCCATTATCATCACAGTGGGGATCATGATAGCACATAGACAAACATTGTGCTGGAGAAGCAGTTCTACGTCTGTATCTACAGTCAGTGGAAGAGAGAGACATGGCCCTGGGTTGGGTCTTTGAAACCTCAAGCCTACCTCCAGTGACATACTTCCTCCAACAAGGCCATATCTACTCTAAGAAGACAATATCCTGCCCCCCTCTAAGCCTTCTAAGTGGTGTCATTCTGTGATGATTAGGCATGCAAATATATAAACCTATAGGAGCTATACCTATTTAAACTACCACAAAGGGTTATGACAAGGGACTGTCTAGATCAAGCTGACCTGTTGGCATGTATGGGAAGGATTTTCATGATCATGTTAATTGATGTGGGAAGATCCAGTAAATTGTGGGAGGCACCATTCCCTAGATTTATGTACCGTACTATATAAGAGTATAAGAAGTATGCTGAGCACTAGTAATGCATTCATTGTTCTTTGCTCTTGACAGTAAATATGATGTAACTAGATGCTTCAAGCTCCTGTCTCCTTGACTTTCCCTATCTGTATTGCACTATAACCTAGAGCTTTGAGCTAAAATATATCTTTTCTCCACTAATTAGTTATTGTCAGGGTGAACTAGGACACTTAGCATCATGTTATGGCTAGTACCACCTTTTTTTCCTTTGGAAACTCTCAGAAGATCTCCTGAGACATAAGAAAAGTAAACAGTAAATTTCTGGTATCAGTCATTTGGCACCTTGCTGTGAGCAAGTTCCTGTCCAAAAGCAACTTAAGGAAGGGCTTATTTTTGGCTATCAGTTTGATGATACTCTCCTCAAACATGCAGGCAAGGCATGATGGCAGGAAGGTGAGGCAGCTGAGAACATCGCATCGCTAGTCAGGAAATAGAGAGTGATGAATGCTAGGCTAGAGTTCAGCACTTTCTCATTTATTCAGCTTGGGATACAAGCCCATGAGGTGGTGTCATCCCCATTTAGGTTTTGTCTTCCTTTCTCTGTTAAACCTTTCTGAAAACACCTTCAAAAACACCTGGAGGTGTGCTTCCTAATGGTTGTAATTCCAGTAAAGTTGATGATGAAGATTAATCATCATAGTTCATGTTCAGTGAACTAAGCCACAATTCCCACTCCAGAGTGTTCTATGTCTCTTGACTCATTCCAAGAAGGTAAACAGTATATACTGTAGGAAGGAAGCCTAGATTGAACACATTTTTAATTACAAATTGAGGTGGACTTTAAAAAGACTCTAATAATTAGAGGTGGACTCTAATAAGAACTTATAAGCTAATATTATTTCATTTTATCTTGAAATTTTACCTTTAAATATTTTCAAAATCCCTGATCCCATATATCTACATATTTATTAGCTTCTAGGAGACTCTTCACTAAGTATAATTTGCTCTCAGTTTCCTGACCTATTTAGTTTTCTTGTTCTAACCCACAAATTAGAAGACTATGACTAATGGTCTGACTCTTGTTCTTATGATAAAGTTTTATTGGAATTCAAGCATACACATTGTGTCACGTTTCGAGACTATGGCAACAAATAATTGCAAATATGGTAGCTTGCAGAAAGAAACAGAAATTGACTTTCTTTTCAAAGGTCTGAAGTCTAAAATCAAGGTGTAGACATATCTTGGCTTTCTCCAACAGATCTAAAGGAGGATGTATCCTATATCTTCCTGTCACTGATGGCTGCCAGCATTCTTTGTGGGTGTACTATGCTAGCCATTACCTGTGTCTCCACATGGTCTTTAGTTCTTCCCTATGGAGATCAGATTCTTTTCTCTCTCTTCTGCCTTACCACTGAATTGAGGAACTGTACAGATAATTCAGGATGATCTTATATCAAGATACTTAATTAAATATGCATGATGATTTCCCAGATATGGTCACATATTCAATAAAGAAACCTCAAAGTGGGACATATCATTTGTGGACCACAAGTCCACCCATACTCCCATGTGTCTATGTATCTATCATCTATGGCTGCTTTCATGTTAAAAAAAAGTAGTCTAAAATACATCAAATATTTACTATTTGGCCCTCTTTCTATTAAGACTTTGCCAAATCTTAGTCTAAATCTGGGGCCCTGTTACAATGAATCTCTGCTAACTAGTCTGTCCTGCGTGCGCTGGCGCACACACATACTCATCACACACACACACACACATACACACACAAAGTCATGCATAAAAACATAAGAGAGATCTAATTTTGGTGTTAATGTTGAAGTCACACAAGGTATACTGACTATAAAGTATGATGCCAATATGGCCAATGTCTAACTCAGTGTCCTTAAAAGTAAGTATTTTATGGTTGCTTATAAAAATGCAGATATTTAACAAAATGATGCTGAATATTGTTCAACATTATACAATTTGGGGAGAAAACACTACTATAGTAAGATTGATTTTCTTTTCCAAATACCATGCATGTCAGTATGTCTCAAATATGGAACAGGGGGTGGTATGGAAAAAAAAAAAAAACAGATGAAAAACTTGTAGGGTCCTAGCTTTTTCTCAGAAAGTTGCTTCTATAAGCGACAAAACAATAGCCACAGAATGACCTAATTCTTGCTTTTGTTAAATATCAGAGCAAATCCCCACATTATAAGACCCTTGAAGAGCAAACGAAACAATAATATTTAAATTCATGTTTTACAATTTTAACTGGTCTGAAACATCAAACAAATCTTCACACACTCCCATGATGCAAATGAATGTTGATTTAAGCCTAAATATTAACTATGCCCAGAAATAGCTGAAAAGAAATCCTATGAGGGAGGCCTCTTGTGTAATATAGATATAGATATATACATATAGATATGAATACTAACATTTATACATGAATATATATTACCACTAAGATACAAGTAGGCTGAAAATGAGGTACCACATTTAGTTTCTGAATAAATGTAGGAAAAGTTTGAAGGTTCTTGACTGTCTCATACCTCAAGAAAGATGAAGTCTTATCATATCTTACCAACTACGGAATGTTAGCTCTCACATCACAAAGTAAATGGAGTGTTTTCTGGAGTGTTTTCAACCAGATAAAATTCCAGCATAGAAAAGGGGGACTATAAGATAATAGTTTTTCTTGTGTGTTGATATATGTAATAAATATGAAATGTCAAAAAAAAGAATATCACCTTTAAGGATTATAAAAGTTTTACTATATATTTCTGATCATGGTTACCTTTGAGGCCAATAGTAAAAGCAAGGGCTAGAGGGAATTAAGATATCACCCTCTCCTCCCAGATGCTATTACATGTTATCAAACAGCAAAACTCTTTTATGCAGTATCAATTTGATTAAGTCTCCTAACCAAGGAATCTCACGCCTGGGGCCTACATCAACTAGTGCTCCATTTGGAATGTTGAATAGCCATGCTTACAGTGATAATACAAGCCACTAAAGTACAAAATAGGCAGGACTGAGGAGATGACTCCCTAGACGAGACAGTTGTTGGACAAACATGAAGGCCTGAGTTTTTAATCCTTAGTACCCCCATGAAAATTCATGTCTGCTGGTGTGCAACTTTAATCCCAACACTGGGAAGTGGATCTCAGCAGCTCACCAGTCAGCAAGCCTAACTGAATCAGCAAGCTCCAGGTTCAGTGATAGACCCTGATTCAAAACTAGATGATGAAAAACGAGAGTGATTGATACGGGGCATTAATGTCTGGCTTCTGTGTACATGCTCATTGTGAGTATGGTCACATACAAACATATGCATATAGTGTAAGCAATACACACAAACACACACATGAAAGAGAGAGAGAGAGAGAGGGAGAGAGAGAGAGAGAGAGAGAGAGAGAGAGAGAAAGAGAGAGAGAGAGAAACTTTACCATTTCTGAGAACAGACAGTATAATAAACTACCTATGATTCTTTCTCTTTAGGATCAGAAAATAAAGGCAAGCATAATCTCCTTGGTCCTGATTGGAACTGTATGCCCCAGATGACCACCTTCATTGGTGAAGGCGAACAAGAAGCCCAAATCACATATATAGATTCTAAGCAGAAGACAGTTGAGATGACAGACAGCACCTTGTGTCCCAAAGAGCACCGACACTTATATATCGACAACACATACAGTTCAGATGAACTTAACCAACCGTTGACTCAGCCAGGTGTTGCCCCCTGTGAGGCCGACTATAGAAGCCTAGCTCAGCGGTCCCTTTTGACGCTCTCAGGACCAGACACTCTGAAGAAAGCACAGGAATCTCCGCGAGGAGCTAAAGTGTCCTTTATTTTTGGAGATCTTGCCTTAGATGATGGCATGAGTCCCCCAACTATAGGCTATGAAAGAATGTTAGAGGAGAATCCAGAAATGCTGGAGAAGCAGAGGAATCTCTACATCAGCAGTGCCAATGACATGAAAAACCTGGACCTCACTCCAGAAACAGACAGTATCCAGTTTGTGGCAAATTCTGTATATGCAAACATAGGTGATGTGAAGAACTTTGAGGCCCCTGAGGGGATAGAGGAGCCCCTCTTACATGACATCTGTTATGCGGAAAACACAGACGATGCAGAAGATGAAGATGAGGTGAGCTGCGAGGAGGACCTCGTGGTGGGTGAAATGAACCAACCAGCCATCCTTGACCTGTCCGGGTCAAGTGATGACATTATTGACCTCACAACCCTGCCTCCTCCAGAAGGAGATGACAATGAGGATGACTTCCTCCTGCGTTCTCTGAACATGGCCATCGCTGCTCCCCCACCTGGCTTTAGAGACAGTTCTGATGAAGAGGACACTCAGAGCCAGGCAACGTCCTTCCATGAGGACAAAGAACAAGGCAGCAGCCTGCAGAATGAGGAGATCCCTGTGTCCCTCATTGATGCTGTGCCCACCAGTGCAGAGGGCAAGTGTGAGAAGGGACTGGACCCTGCCGTCGTTTCCACACTGGAAGCCCTAGAAGCTCTTTCAGAAGAACAGCAGAAGAGTGAAAATTCAGGTTCTTTCACCATTGTTACATTTATTCACTGATAACCATTGTCATCCCATCCTTTTGAGTCATTTGTTCTTGGAGTCCTGTTATGTGGTGTTTCCATTTCATACATGTCCCATTTCATAAATATGCTGAACTACCATGGGGGGGGGCTAGGTGGTTTCCTTTTTTGCTAGTTTTTTAAAAATATATATGGTGTCCCTCCCCACTCTCTGGAACAACGGTGCAATAAAATCATAGTCCTTACTGGAAAGGGAAAAATCTTGTTTTATTTTTTATTTTGTTTTGTCATTTTCGTTTGTTTTCATTTTTGTAATACTAATGAGTCACATTTCTTGCATGTCTCTAAGTGCCTCTGCTCCGGCCATTAACTGCTTCTTGTTTTTTATGGCATACAGGTGTAGCCATCTTGCGAGCTTATAGTCCCGAGTCTTCATCAGACTCGGGCAATGAGACTAACTCTTCTGAAATGACAGAGGGTTCTGAGCTAGCTGCAGCACAGAAGCAGTCGGAAAGCCTCTCCCGCATGTTCTTGGCCACTCATGAAGGCTATCACCCTCTGGCAGAAGAGCAGACAGAGTTCCCCACCTCCAAAGCCCCCTCAGTGGGCTTGCCTCCAAAGTCCTCCCATGGCCTGGCTGCTCGCCCAGCGACCGACCTCCCACCCAAAGTTGTGCCTTCCAAGCAGATCCTTCACTCAGACCACATGGAAATGGAGCCAGAAACCATGGAGACCAAGTCTGTCACTGACTATTTTAGCAAACTGCATATGGGGTCAGTGGCATATTCCTGTACCAGCAAAAGGAAAAGCAAGCTTCCTGAGGGAGAGGGGAAATCCCCCCTGAGTGGGAATATACCAGGGAAAAAACAGCAGGGAACCAAAATAGCAGAGATAGAGGAGGACACCAAAGGCAAAGCTGGCACTGTGTCTTCAAGAGACAATCCACACCTCAGCACTTTTAACCTAGAGAGAACTGCCTTTCGCAAGGACAGCCAAAGATGGTATGTGGCCTCTGATGGTGGGGTGGTAGAGAAAAGTGGAATGGAAGCACCAGCCATGAAAGTCTTTCCCAGAGGTCCAGGATTGGGTAACAGAGAGGCTGAAGGGAAAGAGGATGGCACTGTGGAAGGAGGGGCTGATGATGCTTCAGTACTTGGCCAAGGGGATCGCTTCCTCACAGACATGGCCTGTGTAGCCTCAGCCAAAGACTTAGACAACCCTGAAGATACTGATTCTCCCACTTGTGACCATGCCACTAAGCTTTCTGAGGCTGAAGACAATGTGGCCCGCCTTTGTGACTACCATTTGGCCAAGCGAATGTCATCCCTGCAGAGTGAGGGCCATTTTTCTCTACAGAGCTCTCAAGGCTCTTCAGTAGACACAGGCTGTGGACCGGGCAGCAGTAGCAGTGCCTGTGCCACTCCTGTGGAATCGCCCCTCTGCCCATCCATGGGGAAGCACATGATTCCAGATGCTTCTGGGAAAGGAGGGAGATATATTTCATCAGAGGAAAGAGCCCCTGGCCATCCCAACCATGGAGCCACCTTCGAGGAACTGCACCCACAGACAGAAGGGATGTGTCCACGCATGACAGTGCCTGCTCTGCACACAGCCATTAATGCCGACCCCCTGTTTGGCACTTTGAGAGATGGATGCCATCGACTGCCCAAGATTAAGGAAACCACAGGTACAGCAATGATGGATTTAGTGGTTTATTTTATGTGCCAGGAGCATGGGGACCTTATTTACAACAAAGCTAAAAATACATAGTAAAAGGTAGAAAGGGTGGGGTAAGACAATCCGTAGCAATCATTGACCCATTGACAGTAAATAGTGGATTTTGAGTGTGGAACAATGTAAGAAATAGACTTTTCTCATTATAATCTTGCTTTGCTCTTACTTTAGAATTTGATGGAGTCATAATTTTTTTTCTAAATTCTGAGTGCAGAGGCCCCCATATGACTTGCAGCTACAAGAGAATATTGTTTAAGATCACATAGCACTTTGATTTCCCTCTTGCTGAGATCACCCCCTTTCTAGTTTTGCTGTCATGTTGTTTAGAGAAGAATATAGAGCAGGCAGTGAGGGAGCCTGGAGGATTTGGGCAAGAGTCTATGTGTCTCAGCAGAGTCATACATTCCTCTTACCTTTGGGAGACACCTTCCCTAAAGTAATAGTCTTATGTCTCCAATGGACATCAGTGTTGAGAAGAGTTGGAAGAGTTATGACTCCCTCAAATAAAATCTGTATTAAGACGATAACAGAGTCACCTTTTGTGCTCAACCTAACCCCCTCCCCAGCAGGCTCACCCACATTCTGACCTTCTTAGCTGATCATCAGATGACCCAAGCAGATGCTCTTAATACTCCACATTATGACAATAGTTTTTTCCCACAGTGGCCAGTAAAGGTTACTGAGATCTCACACAGCTTAATTTCTAGTCCTACATTTTAAAAATGTCTTGAAGAGTCTTCAAAAGATTGTGGTGTTGCCTCCAAACTCACCATTAGCTTTGGCTGCCTACTCTGTGTTACCCAGCTCATTTGGCTTGCAAAGAGTTTTTGCCTTCATTACCTCTTGTTCTTTTACATATAACATGTTATCATTTCTACAAAAAGTTGAGCAGCTTGTCTAGTCTTGACCTCAAGCTGTATACCAAACAAACTTTACAACTCATGCTATCCTCTTAAAACTGGTGGCTGAATTAATTATCAAAATTTCAATTAGGATGATGAAAACTTGTAACCCATGCCCTGATTACCCCTTAAAATGAAACTTAAATATCTCAAACCTGTTTGGATAATGTATGTAGTGGGACACTTATTTATCTAATCTTTGATAGCTAAACACTAGAACCAAGAAAATTCATGCACTACAACTGTTTCCATACAAATGCTTCAAAATTTTTAGACAAATTCATCTGTGTCAGTATTTCTAGAAGTAATAGACTCCAGGAACTCTTGCCATCCATTGACATGGACGAGTTACGAGGAAGCAATTTTGGGGAAGAAGGGTAGCCCCTGACACATTACAACTCTTTTTAAATGGTCTCCTGGGAAATGACAGGCATCACATAGAGCAATAGTGAAAATGCCACCCAAGGGATGCTTAACGACTCTGTTTTTCTACTACCCCTAGTGTAGCTTTGACAGAGCCTGGGAAGGAGAGACAAGGAGGCATGCCTTCAGCTTGGTCTCCACATCCTGAAGCTGATCCCATCCTGCTACCATCAAATATTCACTTGGAATCAAAGGTGCCAAGCCCAAATCAAGACCCTAATGATTTCTCCCAAGGAATCCAGGCATTCGGAGAGGCTGTGAGCTGGTGGCCAGCAGATCTGAGAGGGGGGAGCCTCAGGACACCCCCCAGCCAGAGGGCTCTCAGACATAGCAGCAGAATCCTCTCAGGACCCGTAGGTTTGGAGACCTTCCAAGAGAGAACCAAGGGTGTAGTCAGCTTGAAGTATCCAGGTATCACAGAAGCACAGGCGGTCAGTTCAGAAAGACGAGCAGAACTCCCTCTGGGGAAGAAGCTCACCAAAAGTTTTTCCCAAAGCTCAATGCACTTTATCTCTGAGGGAAAGTTTCACAAAAGGTCCCCCATGTCTCATAAAGACTCAAAGGTGTATAGGACCCTACCCTTACGGAAGCTGGAAAGCAGCAACTGGAGATGTCGAGGACCCTTCAGCTACTGTTTTCTCAACCAAGGACAGGATGAAGATGGGGATGAGGATGAAGAGGAAGGAGAGGCCACCCTTCAGGTCTCTTGTCTCTATCGACCACAGATAACCCAAGCCATGTCGGAACCAAGTAACTCATCCCTGGTTGTTGGACTGCAGAAGCAAGGGGAAGAACTGTCCAGAGGGACAGCTCTGAAGGTCTGGACAGAAGACCCAGATGGCCCAGATGACTTAGACTTCAGCAGTCTGGCTTTTGATACCCGGATTGCAAGAATAAATGCCCTAAAGGCAAACACATATGGAATGCCTGATGGGTTTCTTGAAGCCCAAAATGATGCCAATGAGCTGCTCTGCCTTGTGAGGGCAACCAAGGCAAGAAAGGAGGAGTCACGCCCTGAAACATATGACCTTACACTTTCTCAGTACAAGCAACTGTTATCCATTGAGTCCAGACAGTTGGGAAGTGCCTGTAGAAAAATGGCAATGGCCGAGAAAAGCCCAGAAGAGATGCTCCTAGCTATGAGTTCCAGTTTTCAAGTGCTCTGTTGCCTAACAGAAGCTTGCATGCGGTTAGTGAAAGTCGTGAACTCTGAAACACAGCGGCAAGAAATTGTAGCAAAGATTGATGAAGTGGTCATAAACTATATTTGTCTCCTGAAAGCTGCTGAAGCAGCCACTGGCAAGACCACTGGGGATCCTAGTATTGGACTATCGATGCGACATTCAACCACCATGGCCGCTCTTGTAAGCACACTAACACGTTCTCTCAAGATGCTTTTAAATAAATAAATATGGAAGTCACATCATAATCTATCTTTGCAAAGCCATACATGAACTTTTCTTTACTTTCTGTGTACAATGAACAGATGTCTCCTTTCTTCTCTCTGTATATTTTGTTCTTTTATATAAAATAGGAGATAGAAGTTACATTGATGAAATGTTGAAAAGTCTTAATCAGATATATTCTGTTTATATTATACAAATATACATGTAGAAGGAATATATGAGAAAATGATGACATTTGGCTATTTTTCATATAGTCAAAGCTCCAAGCATATGATATGAAATTTTAAATTCTACATTGTTAGAGGAAAACAATGAATCCTATCCCCTCTCCTTCCAAATGGATACTTGGAGACCCTATCATTCATATTTAGAAGAAAAGCCAAAAGAAACAGAATAGAAAAGAAATCAAAATGTATATAAAATAGTACCCGTGTTTTAAAATTATAATTTTTAAACATTGGAAGTAGCAAAAATATATTTAAAATTCAAGAAGCTAATATGAATTACTAGAATTATATAATAAATTAACGTTTTGCTCATAGTGTTTTGTTATTGGATGCTTTCTTCCAAGAATCCCCACATATTCTATTTTGGTTTATGCTGTTTGGGCTACAGATTGGCAGGGGTGGGCAGATTCCATTGTGTCAGCATAAATGCTCTTTATAGTGTTTCTAGACCTAAAAAGTTCCCCAAATAAAAGAACAGGGGGAATTATGGGCAGGATCCTAGGCAATAACTAAAGGTATAGGTTGTCTAATTACATAAAATAAATGGAATTAGTAATGCCAAAATTAAATTGTTTGATGAAAAGAGAGATCTGCTTTGACTCAATGTCAAAATACATAAACCGAAGGCATTATTTCCTTCCAACTCAACCATAAAGCTTACTATTTCCTTTCGAGAACACCTAGTAAAGTGTTTGTAGAATTACACAAAAGCAGATTTAATGAGCACAAAAAGTGCAGACCCAGCAATGTAAATCAGAGTGCACCCCAGCACCTGGGAAGCACAGCTCAGCCTTCAACTCCTAGTCCTCAGCTCCATGAAGGGCTTCTTGTTGCCCCTCTATGACAGGAGCATGGCTAGCAACAAAACGTGGAAAGACAGCCTACTACTGGGACAAAATTTCAAATCTAGAGTGTTCCAGAAAATCAAGTAGAGATGACTACTCTCATAATTGAAACCATGATTCAAAAGGTAGTATTTACCTAATGAGTACTTCATTTGGCAGATAGAAATACAAAATCTGACAGAAACATGGCCAATTTGACTATTTCAAGTGAAACTAAGGGAATACAAAGGCGTGTTCTGAACTGTCATCACTCAAATTATATCTTTGGGTCAAAACAAAAGAAGGCAAACTCTTCAATCATAAGTTAAATTGATATGTACATATGTAGTTTCTGGATCACTCTGTAGTCAAGCTCCCCAATTCCTATTTCTGTAAATGGCTTAGAATAAGAGTAGTATAGCAAGAATCAATATTTCCCATTTTGTAGCCTGCCATGCAGGAGACCTAGCAAGGTCTACAGTTGCTCTTTCTCTCTGGTCAGCCATTCATTCCACAGAGACTCAGCAAATGCAACACCACAGATTTACAGATTGTAACCAATGAAAGGAGTTCAGACATACGTTGTTATAAATAATGTTTGATTAAATAATAAAACATTATTTCATTACAATTCTAAATATTTGGTGTTTTGCTGTTGAAAGACATTAGTGGTGTTTACTGTGGAAAATCTTAGCAAATATTCTGTGTACTATAATACAAACAATAATAGGATGTGTGCTCTGTGTCAGACAATGTGCTAAACATTATTATCACATGTATTATCTCATTTAATCATGTCTATGATCTCTTGGTTTGGACACTATCATTAGTTCCTTCTGGAGGCATTATGGTTTACTAGTTATGAAATGTGGGGCTTGGGATCAGAAACATCTTGATTTAAATTTTGGTCCTGCCATTCCCTAGCCCTTTCATCTTGGGAAAGCTATCTTTTTTTTTTTCAGTCTTGATTTCCTTATTGTGAAATGGACTTCAGTCATGAGATCTATTTCCATAGGGTTTTCAGTAAGTTTTAAGTAAAATTGTGTATTGTCAAGTTCTTACCACAATATCTGATGGAGAATAAGTATTCAATGTTAGATATTATAATTCTCATAATTGTTGTGTTAAACATATTGCCCAAGATACTGTGTGGAGGATGTTTGTTTTCGATGCATACTGTATCCTGACTGTGTGCAGAACACATTTGTGTGTAGTGCATACTCTGAAAAGAAGCAGACAGGGAAATGATGGTCCGCTTTCAAATTGCAAATCTAGCTAGAACAACTTCCTACTCCATTGTGGTTCTTTGAGAAGCCTCAGGGAAATAGCTCTGGGTCTTTCTAGCCAATCTCCCATTTCCTGTGACTACTCCAGTAAGTTTCTGTTCTCCTAAACCAAGTCTTTACTATTCAAAAATCTCAAAAGGCCCCCTCACCTTCATTAAGCATGGG